>NC_083227.1:151306425-151606741 GCF_032191835.1 Heteronotia binoei
GCAGGGATTGTTGTAAAGAAAAGAGCAGGCTTGATGGAACAGCACTTTGAAGCAGAAACTGCGTAAATATAAGACCTTGGGGAAAAGCCAAAAGCCAGTTCGCTCAGGTTTGCTATGCTTGGCTTCTTCATCTCTTCATAGGATTCAAGTATCTTCACCACACTTTGTACTTAAGAGGCCTTTGTAGTTCTCTTTGAGAAGTTCATTGACATTATCTTAAATATACGACTTGCAGTCGTTCTTGCTGTTACTGGTCTTGATATTCTCCCACAGTCAAATCAGAACTGCCTCTAAAATGAATCAACCCAGTAACCTGCATCAGGTTTGTTTGTTTTTTGGGAGGGGGGGGGGCAAACTCCTGTCTTGCTTGCTGCCATCCATCTGCCTTAATGGCCACCTGTCATCTACCTGAGTGCCATCTCCACCCTGAAGCCAGAGGAGAGAATCCTCTTCAACTCCTCAGTCCTCCAGGCTTTTTAAAATGCAGCATAACAGCAAGGGATGCATATCAGTTCCTGATTTCTCACGAGATTTTTTTTTTCTTCTCCTGGAATTTTGGCCACCATTTCTGGTCACTAGTTGCCAGGACCAGTCAAATGGTGACTGAACTCTCAAGATGCAAGTTCAGAAAGCCTTATAGGGCATGTATGGCTTGAAGTTGCCACATTAGTTTTAAAAAGAGCAGAGCTAGGAAATACACTACCTGCTCTCGCTCTCTGAGTTGGGGGCGTTAGCAGCATCAGTCAGGCACAGGAGGAGTGTGTGGCAAGAAACCTTAAACCTCCACTGGCCAAAATCTGTATATCAGGCATAATTAGGCAAAGAGCAGATGAAACTGTTCCTGAATTATGCCACCTCAGACTTCATGTGTGGCAATCACACAGATGACTATAAAAGAGCCATACATATTTTTTTTTTCTTTTTAAACTGTCTGACATAGAAAGTTAGGTGTCAAGGAAAAGGGTTCTATCCTGTTCTTCTTGATTTGATAGTATGTGGGTGGAGTTATTTCCTTGGTTCAACTTTCAAATACAGCCCCTTTTCACCTGTTATGTTTTACCATGTGCACAGGGACATACTACTACGCTGGTCCATCTGATATGTACAATTACCTTATTATTTGAAATGGGCAACACATGCATTTTCAGCTTTGGTACGCACATACCAGAACTTTCTGATCTGGTTTCAGACAAAATGGTGATCACACATGTCCAACGAAGACAGAGGTTCTCTAAGTCTCAGCGGCCCGAGACGGGCGATCCCTTTATCAGCCTTTGATGGAGCGCCATTGTCACCAGCATCAAGGGTTAAGAGCTTGGGAGTGCTCTTAACTATGGAAGCCCAGGTAGCAGCCATTGCCAAATCTACCTTTTACCATCTTCGGTGAATACGGCAGTTGGCCTGCTACCTTGAGCACAGTGGCTTAGCAATGGTGATCCATGCCTCAGTCACCTCGAGAATAGATTACCGTAACGCTCTCTACATGGGGCTGCCCTTGACTCAGATTCGGAAGCTGCAGCTGGTGCAGAATGCTGCAGCCAGGCTACTAATTGGGCTCCCTTGGCAGGAGCTCATTCAGCCTGTGCTGAGGACACTGCACTGGCTGCCTGTTGCATACCGAATCCGTTTCAAGGTACTGGTATTAACCTTCAAAGCCCTATACAGCCTACGGCCTACCTATCTGCAGGACCGCCTTGCCCCATATGTTCCCCAGAGAGCACTTCGATCAAGTTCTCAAAACCTTCTGGTGGTCCCTGGGCTAAAAGAGGCTAAGCTAAATTCCACCAGAGCCTTCTCTGTGGCAGTCCCAGTAATCTGGAACAACCTCCCAGAAGCCATCAGGGCCCTGCAGGACTTATCACAGTTCCTCAGGGCCTGTAAGACTGAATTGTTCCAGATAGCATAAGACATCTAAATGGGAAAGGGCTACCACCCCACCTGGCGGGGGAGAAAGCCGGGGAAGATTGTTAGAAAAGAAGGAAGAGGAAAGGGAGCAAAGAGGAGGAAGGGATGCACCCTCTCTGCAAGTTTCTTGCAGCTCCCCACTTGTCGTCGTATAATTTCTACGCCATGTTTTGTACACTTTGGTTTCTGGTAGTGGCTTCTTCCCTTTGCTCAGAGACACTTGGAACACGTCAAGTTTCACTGACTGAATGTCCTCACAGCTGTTTTCAATATCACCGCGAGAAGCTGGAGGCGGGGCGGGGGGGGGCGGGAGGGGGGTGGGGCGGGAGGTGGAGTCGGGGCGGGGGGGGCGGGGGGGGTAGACGAAACTTGTGTTTCAAACGCTAATCAAGATTTGAAACCTATTGCTACGTTTAATATGTTTGTACAGTAAAACTTTAAAGGTGGTCGAATGATGTGTGGAATTTTTCTCAGGTATTCCCTAATCAGTTTAATAGGATGCCTAGGTTTAGGTAACTACAGATGATCATTTAACTACTGGTAACTTATCACAGTATGCATCCAAAAATGTGATAATCTGATCGTCCGCAGTGTTCTGCTAAGTAGGTGCTGAAAATTTTATCACACCTTTACAAGAGAAAGTGGTAGAATTCTTCTCTTTACTTACAAGTCATTGAAGAGAGGTGTAACCACCATTCTAAAAGGTTTGTGGTCACAAGACGCCATATGCATGAACAAGGGGTATGTTCTCTCAATCTAGCTGGTCCTGGTATTATACTGTCAAATGTAAAAAGAATATTATTGCACCATAGGTGCAAATATGTGATCAGGTATGTGGTAAAATTTGGAGTAAAATTGCAACCGCCAAGACAGCCAGGTGACTAAGTGGGTATATGTATTTTGAATACTTGTCTGCATTCACCGCCATGACAGGACCATTTCAGTTATTGACTCTTCTGCCTCTTTCATACACATTTTTTAAATAATAAATGATCTGTCTAGAAAAATAGGTAGCATTAGCTAATTTATCTGTCACCAGTGACCATCTCCACCCCATGCCACTGTAAATCATGCAGCCCTTTTTCCCTGCTAATAATCCTCTACCCAGATCTGCCACAAATACGGTTTCTGATGAGAGGTGTTTATCAAAGATTTCAGGTTTTCACGGCTGGTAACATCATTAGGGTTTGTAGAATCTTTCGGGCTCAAGTGCCGTGTTCTACTGGAGAAAGTTTTCCTTCCAGATGTTTCGTTCTCAGCTGCGGAGAACATCCTCAGTGGCGTTGCAGCTGGAGCAGGCGCTCTGACCTTCTTGGCTTCTTGAGCCACACAGCAGCCAAGAAGGTCAGAGCGCCTGCTCCGGCTGCAACGCCACCGAGGATGTTCTCCGCAGCCGAGAACGAAACATCTGGAAGGAAAACTTTCTCCAGTAGAACACGGCACTTGAGCCCGAAAGATTCTACAAACCCTAAAGAGGTGTTTATATTCAGAATTGTCTGATTTGTCATCTGACACTACATGTATTCTGTGCAGCGTCAGGGAAAGCCCATTGGGCAACTGAAATTAAGGAAGCTGCCAAACACACTCGAGTCTCTGCATATCAGCCCTGCAGATCACTATAAGAGAGTTGCTATTCAAATGGCGCACTGCTTCAAGTGTGTTGCTGTCTTTGAGCTGTTTTATGGGGGCATTCATCCCTCATATTGCTCTTCCATTCTTTTTTGCAAGCTCTCTGGTTTCCTTTCAGGGCTTGTTTACTGTTCCTGCTGTGACTGATTCCTCATGGCAGGAGGTGAGTGAAGAGGCCAGAGGGTTCTTGGTTCCTTGTTGTAAGCCTTACAGGATAAAGAACAATGTAGTATAGGATAACCAGGTGCTTCTCTCAAGATCTGAACAGGAATTTTGCTATCTGGCTCCCTTCTTTTGCCACTGGCTTCCAGCTGCGATGCTGCAAGTTGCTTTGGGATAGTTGTATCTATGTACAAATGCCCTTCTAAAATGATACTGTTTAGAAGAATATATCTAGAACAGGGGTCCTCAAACTTTTTAAATAGGGGGCCAGTTCACTGTCCCTCAGACTGTTGGAGGGCCGGACTGCCGTTACTGTACAAGGCCGTGGGCCGTCAGTTCTCCGTCTTCTGCATCTCTCTCCCTTCCCCACACCACACACCTCAGCCTGGGAACTCACCTCACCTCACCTCGGTATCACCTCACACTCTGTCTCCGCTGCCTCAGCCCAGTGCCGGAAGTGTGCGTTGCTAACGCGAGTTTAGGTTGAACGTCACTTCCGGTCTGATTTTGCCATAACCCGGCAGGCCGCATAAACATCCTCAGCGGGCCGCATATGGCCCGCGGGCCGTAGTTTGAGGACCCCTGATCTAGAAAAAGATTAAAGCCGTGCTCTTGATACCTACTCAGGATTCTTTGGAATAACTTCTCTCCCCTTCTGTAAGACTGTTTGTCATTGCAAACCTTTCCTACCTACTTTGCTCTTGGTGGTTTTTTTCCCTTTCTCCCAGAATTTCAGACATTCCTACAATCAGGAAACATAAACTTTTCAATCTCTGCTTTCCATCCCGTTCAGCTTCCCTTGCTGTTCATGGCCTTGGTCATAACTACCCAGTGTGGTATAAGAGTGACAGACTGGGGAGAGCTATGTTCAAAATCTGTACTTTGCCAAGATGCTTTCTGGGCCAGACACACTCTCTCCCTCAGCTTACTCTATATCACAGGGTTGTTGTGCACGTAAGAAGATAAAGAGGAAAGTATATACTCCATTCTGAGTTCCTTGGAGCAAGGATGAGATACAGACGTAAGAGATTCCTGGTCAGAGTAGACACTAAGCTTGATGGATGAGAACCAGAGAGGATTGTGGGGAACTCCAAAGGGACCTGTTGAGGCTGGGTGAGTGGGCATCAACGTGGCAGATGCAGTTCAGTGTGGCCAAGTGCAAAGTAATGCACATTGGGGCCAAGAATCCCAGCCACAAATACAAGTTGATGGGGTGTGAACTGGCAGAGACTGACCAAGAGAAAGATCTTGGGGTCATGGTAGATAACTCACTGAAAATGTCAAGACAGTGTGCGTTTGCAATAAAAAAGGCCAACGCCATGCTGGGAATTATTAGGAAGGGAATTGAAAACAAATCAGCCAGTATCATAATGCCCCTGTATAAATCGATGGTGCGGTCTCATTTGGAGTACTGTGTGCAGTTCTGGTCGCCGCACCTCAAAAAGGATATTATAGCATTGGAGAAAGTCCAGAAAAGGGCAACTAGAATGATTAAAGGGCTGGAACATTTTCCCTATGAAGAAAGGTTGAAACGCTTGGGACTCTTTAGCTTGGAGAAACATCGACTTCGGGGTGACATGATAGAGGTTTACAAGATAATGCATGGGATGGAGAAAGTAGAGAAAGAGGTACTTTTCTCCCTTTCTCACAATACAAGAACTCGTGGGCATTCGATGAAATTGCTGAGCAGACAGGTTAAAACGAATAAAAGGAAGTACTTCTTCACCCAAAGGGTGATTAACATGTGGAATTCACTGCCACAGGAGGTGGTGGCGGCCACAAGCATGGCCACCTTCAAGAGGGGTTTAGATAAAAATATGGAGCAGAGGTCCATCAGTGGCTATTAGCCACAGTGTGTGTGTGTGTGTGTGTGTGTATATATATATATATATATATATATATATATATATATATATATATATATATATATATATATATATAAAAATTGGCCACTGTGTGACACAGAGTGTTGGACTGGATGGGCCATTGGCCTGATCCAGCATGGCTTCTCTTATGTTCTCTTATGTTCTTATGGATCACCAGTCTGATTCAGTATAAGGAATCTTCATGCATAGTACTGAAGAGGGACCCCTGAATAATTAATGAATACCCCTATAATAATGCATGAAAATATGTTTTTGCCTTCAGAAGAGAATGTCTGATGCAACATTTAAAGTAACTGTTAGAGGCCACACAGCCCAAATGGGAGTGGATTCAAGGTTGTAAAAAGTAGATAACAGACAGGCGTCTCTGAAGGAGCTTCTTGCTAAGCTGATAACGAAGAGGGACAGAGGAGTGGAAAATTACAGGAAGGTGGGACATGTTGAGTAGATAAGCCAGGGAGGCTTGGCTGCTTGTTTTGGGGTTGAATAAAAATGGTCTGTTGGAGAAGAACTTTAACTTAGTCATTTTGAAGGCTTGTGCCAGCTAAGTTCTGCTTTGATGTCAGAGTGAAATCGTTTCATACCAAGCGATGTGTGGGACTCCGTTAATTGCCTGCTACAGTACATGCTGAGCAACTGTTAGTTCATCTTGCCCAATGCTGCCACTTTTGACTGGTAGCAGTTCTCCTGTATGTCTCCTGTATTTCAGGCATTTACTTCCCAACCAGGCTACTGGGACCAACTGATAACCTGGTCCTTTGTCATCCCAGCAGCTGCTTGATCAGTAAGAAAACACAGACTCAAGGGTTAAATAGATAAATATTAAATGGTTTATTAAAGCACTACAAGTAATGAGGGGAAGGGCCATGGTACCTGCCTGGCATGCTGATATTTGTAGGTTCAGTCCCCTGCCTCTCCATTTAAAAGAATAAGATAGCTGGTGATGTAAAAGATATTAACCTGAGAGACCCTGAAGAACCCTTCCTGGTCAGAGCAGACACTACTGAGCTTGATGGATCACCAGTCTGATTCAGTATAAGGGATCTTCATGCATAGTACATACTTCATAAAAAAAAACCCAAATTACACAAGGATTGGAGAAAAACAAGAAGATGGAAAACAGCAGTGTGGCTAGAAAAAAAGAGCACAAGATACACGGATAAGAACTTGAACTTCTGCTCAGACCCATTACCATTTCTGAGGAGAAGACACGGCTGGCAGTGAACCACATTGCATTGCAACCACGGTAACTGAAAATTAAACTTGTAAAATAAAAATCAAGCAGCAAAAGTATGAAAGCAAATAATACAATCAATCTTGAATCAGTCTAGCTTCTAATAGCTTTCGCTTCTCTAGAATACTCCTGCTCCTTTCTAGTTAAAGTCAAGTTCTCTAAACTACAAAGTCTGTGCCCTGCAGTAGAGGGCCTAGTACATGCTATACTTTACCCAGGTTAGGTATGCCAGCCTACAGGTGGGACCTAGGGATCCCCCAGAATTATACCTCATCTCTGGACTACAGAGATCAGTTCCCCTGGGGAAAATGGATGCTTTGGAGGGTGAACCCTGTGACATTTACCCCACTGAGGTCCCAGTCTTCCTCAGGCCCATCCCCAAATCTCCAGAAGATTCTCAATCTGGATCTGGAAACCCTACCCACCTATCCCTCACTGGTGGCTGTGGGGACCTGGAACCGCAACCCAGGTACATCCCTGTATTGGGCTGACTGATGTGGTCTGGAAGTTCTGGGCCTCTCAGGCACATGAGGACCTGATTTTATGGTCTAAATATTAAATGGGGTAAATAGCAGCTATCCAGGACTAGTTCATGTTAGGAAAGTGGCGCTAGGGGAAGTTTGAACCTCCTCTCCCTGCGCGCCAGAGTCCCAGATTCTCCCTGCATATGCCTGGGAAGTACCAAATCCCCAGATCATTACTGTTTTCGCACACAGCTTACCTCGCAGTCACAATCCTATTCCCTCCGCAGCGTCCGGTTGGATTTCCCACCACCTGCGCCGGAGTTACAGGAAGTGCTGCAGCTTCTGCGTAGCAAACGTAAACTGGGTTTTAGCGGTTTACGTTTGCTACGCAAAAGCCGCGGCACTTCCTGTAACTCCGGCGCAGATGGTGGGAAATCCGACCGGACGCTGTGGAGGGAACAGGATTGTGACTGCGAGGTAAGCTGTGTGCGAAAACGGTACATGACTCAGCTCATGGATATACCCAAACAGGCAAATTGTATTGTGTAGCTGGACCCTGAGCTTCTGGCCTTCCCCAGACGGATGAAACTGCCTCATACTGAGTCTGATCATTGATCTACCTGTAC
The DNA here is from genome assembly GCF_032191835.1 of Heteronotia binoei. Lineage (NCBI taxonomy): Eukaryota > Metazoa > Chordata > Lepidosauria > Squamata > Gekkonidae > Heteronotia > Heteronotia binoei. The sequence goes on from NC_083227.1 coordinate 151,314,329, forward strand.
TGATTGTTTTCCGTTCCAAATGGCAACCTGCAAGAAGTATTTCACAGGGTTGCTGGGCTATGTCAGATTTTTTTTTTTTAATATCTTATGCATGCCACATCTGCTTTGCTATTGGACTGTGACTCATCCAATGAGGAGCTTTTAGATTCCCAGGGCTTAATTGCCTCCAGGGTTACTTTGTGTTCTTTGGCCTCTGTTTGGCTGTGGTGTTCTGTCTATGTTTAACCTCTTGATTCATGGGTGTATTCGATGTGCCTGTTGCTAATGGCCATTACCATATCAAGTCTCCTTGGCAGTGACATAGGAAAAGTGAATCATTCGCATGAGGACACAGAAGAACATGAATGGAAGGGGGTGCAGGATTGCTGGAGAGTGCCGTAGTTTTATCCCCACTGAAAGATAATCAATGGTAAACAACCTCTTTGAGCAATGCTTCATGTAAACACGCCCCATGTGTGTGAGGAAGGAATTTCCCGTTTACATTTCGTCAGTCTGCTATCTAGCAGCCCTGGCTGTTGTTGCGGCCACATCAAAGATTAAGGTGCTGTAAGGTGAGCTTTGAGGTGTTCGGGGGCCTCTTAAGAGCTATAAATATCCAGGCTGTTTGGAATAGTGCTGCTGTGTTGATCTCACCGTTTCAGAGATAAGAGAGAGTGCAGGCGAGGTGATATTTTTAAGTTGGTCCACGTTACTAATAGTGCGTACGTAACTCTGTGTTCCTCTTTAAGCCAAAATTAAAAATATCCTTATATTCAGGTTTGTTTGTTTTTTTAAAAATCTTCCCTTGAATCTAGGAGCTCTGAGCAGTGCACATGTTCTGCCGTTAGGCCAAGAGGGCATGACCAGCCCAAGGGAAGAGCTTCGTGGCACAGTAGGGATTTAGAGACCATGGAACGGAGGAGGCTGCTGTGTTTCAGAGAGCTGAATGGCCTATTAAGTGACACCGTTTCGTTTCACTATTTGGAACAGGGGCCTCTTTTTTTTTTCTTTTTTTACACTACACCTGATCTCAGAAATGATTTGATTGGTGAGGGGGAAAAAAGCTAGAACAAATCACCCTCAGTGTATCCTCACATTAGAATGCAGCAGGGAGCCTATCAGGATATGTACAGAGCATAAGCTTATTCAGCAGCAGCAGGCTTCCTGCTGGTAGGTTAGTGTGTACACATGCAAATGGCCAAGAGAGCAGATGGATTGTTATTGTTAGTGGGGAACCTCTGCATGAAAGATTTTCTCTGTAATCCAGAAATCTTAATCAATCACGAAGACCCAGGGTTGCCAACTGGCCCGGGGAAGGAAAAAGCCTTGTCTTAAGAGGCTTAATGGGATGTTATTTACCAAGTGATGTCATTGAGCCATGAATGGCTTCACCTGCCCATTCCCACACAGTAAGCTTTTATGAAAGAGGCAGAACATTTTATCTCCAGGCTCTTGGCAACCCTAAACACAGTACAGAAGTCCTACTGAGATTAATGAGGCATGCTCCCAAGAACCATGTACATGGTACTGCGGCCTCCTCCTGCCGTGATCAACAAGAACTTCTTGCTGATGGATTAAAAATCTACAAAACTAGCCATAATGCAATACAGATGATCTCCACAGACAGCTGGATTGGGGCAGGGCAGCGCTGCTAATATTATGTGATCTGTCAGCAGTAGGGTGCCTCTATGCAGGCCCAAGAGGCGCAGTTGAGTGGGTTAATGGGCCAAAGACAGGAGTTTAGAAATCAGAAGAGGTATCAGGGTCAGGTGCTTTGGTCAAGGCATCTCTCAAATGTTGATGAGTTGCTCCCATGCGTGAGCTGTCTGAAGACCCATGTTTTATGGGTAGTTCACAGCTGGGTCTCACTGAATCAGCAGGAGAGCTGTCCGTTTGGCTCATTAGCCCCAGGTGCTCCTCCTGACTTGGTAAATGCTGGGCTGTGAGGCGCACACTCCATTTCCTCTTGAGGAGCATCAGGCGCAACTGCCTCATGTGTTTCCCTGGCTCTGGGGAAAGAGGAGGCGAGGCAGTCTTTCCTGTATCCTGGGTCGGTAGCTCACTGCCTGTTGGAGTTGCCTTCCCTGTGGTCTCAGGACCCATGGGGCTAGGGTCCACACTGTCCTTAGCAACTTTGGCAATTTCTGCCACCTCAGAGTCACTGAGAGGGGCGGTAACAGGCTCAGCTGGCTGGGTATCAGCATCAACTGCTGCAGGCTGCTGACCCACAATATAGGGATGGGCATGAATCAAACCTAGGGTTGCCAATCCCCAGGTGGGGACAGGGGATCCCCCGGTTTGGAGACCCTCCCCCGCTTCAGGGTCATCAGAGAGCTGGGGGAGGGGAGGGAAATGTCTGCTGGGAACTCTATTATTCCCTATGGAGATTTATTCCCACAGAAAATTATGGAGAATTGATCTGCGGGTATCTGGGGCTCGGGGGGGGGCTGTTTTTTGGGGTAGAGGCACCAAATTTTCAGTATGGCATCTAGTGCCTCTCCCCAAAATACCCCACAAGTTTCAAAAAGATTGGACCGGGGGGTCCAATTCTATGAGCCCCAAAAGAAGGTGCCCCTATCCTTCATTATTTCCTATGGAAGGAATTGAAAAGGTGTGCCGTCCCTTTAAATGTGATGGCCAGAACTCCCTTTGGAGTTCAGTCATGCTTGTCACAGCCTTGATCTTGGCCCCACCTCTAATGCCTCCTGGCTCCACCCCCAAAGCCTCCCGGCTCCACCCCCAAAGTCCCCAGATATTTCTTGAATTGGACTTGGCAACCCTAGTTTCATAGCTCTTGTAGGTGCTATATTTACTAAGCTTGGTGTCAAGGCAAAGAGAGATGCATAATGATGCAAAGGTGGTCAGTGCTTTATATGGTACATGTGTGTTTCCTTCTCCCACTGGTACCAAAAAATAATTCCCCTAACCTTTCCCTATGCTCGTCTCACGGGCAGTGTTCTCTCTAAGATGAAATAGTGTGAGCTGGCTCACAGTTTTTTCACCTCTGGTTCATGCATTTTTGTCTTAGCTCAGGAAAAATGACCCCAGAGCAAACTAATGTATGCAGTAGCTCACAGCTTTAATCCCAGTAGCTCACAAAGTAGAATTTTTGCTCACAAGACTCTGCAGCTTAGAGGGAGCATTGTTCATAAGGACCATTATTCTCAGCTTTAAAAAAAAAAAGTTTCCTTCTAGGATGGTCATGTTGTAAAGTGCATACATATGCATTGTGTCTTTTCTGTGCAAAGAAAGTATTAAGAGTTTTAAGAAAGGCATGCGTATAATATTGGTCCATGTTTTGTGGCTCTCAGACATCTGTTTATTCTATGTAGCTCTTACACTAAGTAAGTTTGGCCACCCCTGATCTTTTCAGTATAGGATGTCAAATTGGGCAGATCTGACTATGCTAAGTCATCATTTCAAATGCTAGTGCTGCTGGAATGCATCACACTAGAGCTGCCAATCCCCAGGTGGGGGCAGGGGATCCCCCAGTTTGGAGACCCCCCCCCCGCTTAAGGGTCATCAGAAAACAGGGGGAGGGGAGGGAAATGTCTGCTGGGGACACTATTATTCCCTATGGAGATTTATTCACATAGAAAATCATGGAGAATTGATCCGCGGGTATTTGGGGCTCTGGGGGGGGCTGTTTTTTGAGGAAGATGCACCAAATTTTCCATATAGCATCTGGGGCCTCTCCCCAAAATACCCCCCAAGTTACAAAACGATTGGACCAGGGGGTCCAATTCTATGAGCCCCAAAAGAAGGTGCCCCTATCCTTCATTATTGCCTATGGAAGGCATTGAAAAGGTGTGCCGTCCCTTTAAATGTGATGGCCAGAACTCCCTTTGGAGTTCAATGATGCTTGTCACAGCCTTGATCTTGGCTCCACCCTTAATGTCTCCTGGCTCCACCCCCAAAAGTCCCCAGATATTTCTTAAATTGGACTTGGCAACCCTACATCACACTAAAATATAATTTAATAAGTACTGGATGGCATACCATCAAGAAAGTCTGCTATGCAGAGGCTGGCAGTGGGAAACCATCTCCATGTCTGTTGCCTTTGAAAACTCTGCAGGGTTCAGCAAGGATAGTGTTTGCGAGATGGTGGAAATTACAAGTGCCTAAGCAAGAAGAATTTATTCAAAAGCTCCTAGAAACAGCAGAAATGGACATACTTTCTATTAAATAAAAAAAAAATGGCAATATACAAGAAAATAAAAAGACCTGGCAACCATTATATGGTTAGTTAAGTATTACATGAAAAATAGGGTATGAAATACATTTTCTACAATCTTTATAATCTTTACAATAAGAAGTTAATGTATATAAGATGTAATATGGCCAGACATATATGTACTAGTTAAGAAGTTAGCAGGAGGTACTGTAGTTGTGGTAACTTGCAAGATGTAATTATTAGAAAGATAAAAATGTGAACTATAAAGGAGTATTAACAAAATTTTTGGATGATATAAGAGATGAATTGAAAAAGTAAATATAAATATTAACGTTATAAAGTTTATTAAATAATAGTCAATGTCAATTGATAAAATGAAAGGGAAGGGATTGCTTGCAGCCTGCACCAACGCTGCTAGGCTGCGTTAGCATGATTTGCTCCCGTGGTGAGGGAAGAGTGGATCTTCGGCCCGTTCGGGCATGATCTTGAGGGGGCGGGGCTTGGCTGTGTTAACGGCCAAGCCTTCGCTCCCCTGTGCAGTCCTTTCGTTGATCGGCCCTCCCGCCTGCCCTGTTTGTCATGTAAGCGATTGCTGGTCGTCTCAGGTGAGGGGCCAGGTAGGAATTTTTGATTGGCTGTTGCTGGGGTGTCTTTTTCGCCTACCCTACATAGCAAAGCAGTGGATTGTGGAATTGGCTATCGGGAGGTGCAGTTTAGTGATTGGTCACTTTGGTTTGGCGGGTTTTACTGGGTTAGGGTACTTTGAGGCTAGGGGAGGACCATGAAGCATCCCCCTTTTGGGGAGTCAGGGGTCTGGCATAATCAACCTTGGGGTTTGATGACCCAGGGTGGGGAAAATGCAGACTGTCCTGGAGGCTCGACTAGAGGGTGACTTCCATTGAGACGTGCGTCTGGTGGCTGGGCCCTCTGGAGTGTGCCTCCCTGCTGGGCTGGCCTGGCGGGAGCTGTGTCTCACAGCTCCGGCTGGGGGCTGGGTCTTTCACCCGTGAATGGCAGGGAGCAGTCTGTTGAGACCCCTAGCCCTGACCAGGCCGCGCTTTCGGGTGCCCTTGCTGTTGTGATTATTAGGATTAATAAAGTGGCCCTTAGTTATACCAAAGCCTTGTGTCCGACTCAATTGGGTCGCCAGAAGTTACCTGCAACTTGACAGCCAATTTTTTTTCATCTTTTTTTCCTGTCCTTTAGATGCCCACCTCTAAATTTTGTTACTAGACCGTTATGAATATTTGGAAATATTCAGAACAAGTGAATCTCTATTTGCGTGTGTGTTTTAGGAATTCCAGTGAAGTGGGAAACTGTAGACCTGTAGGATTACAAGTGTGCACTTTATTTAAAAAAAGAAAAACTAGCCTGAGGAAGACGGTATAATATTGAGGAATAAAACAGCTGTGTAGAATTAGGTAGGGCAGGCCTGAGAGCCATTTGCTGCTGAGAAATAGATGCTGTGAATTCCTGTACGAATAAACTCACCGTTCCTGAAGCATTTTTTTTTTTTTGCTGGAGTGAGTTGAGTAGCTGCTGAGGAACAATAAGCCTTTGAAAATTCTGGCATGCTATCCATGTGCACACACAGACACAAAAAGAGTATAGGATGACTTCTGCTCATGCTTGGCAATAGATAAACTCTCTCTCATCCTGGGGGATGTTAGCAATCAAGTGTCTGTCTACTGCATTTTAAAAAGAGCCAAGAAGCAGTAGAAGGGCATGGTAGCAGATTCCTAACAAGGTAAGAAAGGGAAACTGAGTGAATGGAGTAGGGTTGCCAATCCCCAGATGGAGGCAGGGGATCCCCTAGTTTGGAGACCCTCCCCCTGCTTCAGGGTCGTCAGAAAGCAGGGGGAGGGGAGGGAAATGTCTGCTGGGAACTCTATTATTCCCTATGGAGATTTATTCCCACAGAAAATTATGAATTGATCTGCGGGTATCTGGGGCTCTGGGGGGGGGGGCTGTGTTTTGGGATAGAGGCACCAAATTTTCAGTATAGCATCTAGTGCCTCTCCCCAAAGCACCCCCCAAGTTTCAAAAAGATTGGACCATGGGGTCCAATTCTATGAGCCCCAAAAGAAGGTGCCCCAATCCATTATTTCCTATGGAAGGAAGGAAATGAAAAGGTGTGCCGTCCCTTTAAATGTAATGGCCAGAACTCCCTTTGGAGTTCAATTATGCTTCTCACAGCCTTGATCTTGGCTCCACCCCTCATGTCTCCTGCCTCCACTCCCAAAGTCTCCTGGCTCCACCTCCAAAGTCCCCAGATATTTCTTGGATTTGGCAACCCTAGAATGGAGTAATGGCAACTTTCAAGTTCCAGTCAAGCACACAATTGATTATCCAGCCATGGGGACCTATTATAGGCAGCAGCTCTGTGAAAAACCTGGTTCTGATATGCATAAGCACACTGTGGACTGGTCAGAAGACTCGTCAGAACTAGAACAGCTGTCATACCAAACCCCCCTCCTCCATTTTGATCTCTCTCTTTTTTGTTAATCCCTGATACTCTTGTGTGCAGATGAAAACAGCCCCTCTGTACTTGAAGGCCAAAACTGCAGCATGGTTGAGAATTCTAGACAGTGACTCAACTGGAATTTATGCTGTCTCAGACTAGCTCTAGTCAGTTATGAACCGCACTGTTTGGGATATATATGAGTGGAACACCCTTGTCCCAAGGGCTTTTGGAGAATGTTCCATTGGCTCACACATGTGTCAATATGATGACTGAATGCTCTTAGCAAAATTCAGCAAGCAAGTCAATTTTTTTAGCCATTGAGGAAATGATACATTTTCCTTTTATAAGAGCCCTTTACAGTCATCACAATTTTGGTGAGATTGTATTACTTGCAATCTTCCCAATAGATATGGTCACTGTTTTTGTATTAATAGGAAAGTGCGTGTATTTTCTGGATTTGGAACATGCAATCAGACATGCACATTGCCCTATTCAACCCCAAGTGGTGACCATGCATATTGGAAGGATCATTAAGCACAGTTTCAATGCCAACATTGTAACAACTTGAAAGTTTCAGTTTCAATTTCAGTTTATTTCAGTTTATATCCCGCTCTTCCCACCGAAGCAGCTCAGGGCGGCTCACAACATATAAAATCTAACATAGAGTTTGGTTTTAAAAATACACCAATTTGCAACAATTTAAAACAGTAAAATAGAAAGCATATAGAACAAACAGTCTGCCAAAGTGCTACACTACAACCTTCCATGAAGTTTCCAATGTCAGTTAGTTATAGGCCAGCCGGAAGAGGGCTGTCTTACAGGTAGGGTTGCCAAGTCCAATTAAAGAAATATCTGGGGGCTTTGGGGGTGGAGCCAGGAGACTTTGGGGGTGGAGCCAGGAGGCATTGGGGGCGGAGCCAGGAGAAAGGGTGTGATAAGCAGAATTGAACTCCAAGGGAGTTCTGGCCCTCACATTTAAAGGGACACTTCCCCCTTGCCACCACCACGAGAAAGGGGGCTCCCCTCACCCTCGCCGCTCCCACCGGCCGTCCAGCTTCGTTGCCGCGGGGAGACGGAGGCGAAAGAACTTCGCGCGCCCCTTTACCGGCTTCCCGCCGGCCGCAAAAGTTCGAAGGGAGAAGAGCCTCACGGCGGCGGCAGGGAGAGCAAACAATCCTCGTGGAGCAGGATCTCTCTTACCGTCAAAATGTCCATCAGGCAGGGTTGGGAATGCTCTCCTCTCTCTCCCCCCCCTTCCCTTCCTCGCGCTCCAGTCGCTGAGAGGAGGCGGTGCCGGCGGAGGGAGGCGGAAAAGAGAGCGGCGATTTAGTAGGTGGGGCCGGGGAGCGCCTCTCGCCGCAGAGGCGAGGCTTGGTGAGGCGAGCTCCTTTTCCTGCGCGGTTTCTCCCCGCCCCCCTTTTGCCATACCCCCATCCAATCAGGGACGGGCTGCCGCTGCCCCTGTAAGGGTCAACTGTCCCTGTGAAGTCTTAGGAGAGGGGAAAGGGGGGCACTCCTGAGCTGTTTCCCCCCTCCCCCCGCTTCCGTTTTTTGGGGGAGCGGGGGAAGAGGGTGGAAATCCTGGGGACCCCCACCAGGGCGGGAGGGTTGGGAAGCCTACTTACAGGCCCTGCGGAACTGCCCAAGGTCCCGCAGGGCCCTCACCTCTTCCGGCAGCTGGTTCCACCAGCAAGGAGCCATTACCAAAAAGGCCCTGTCCCTGGTGGATTTCCAACGGGCCTCTTTTGGCCCGGGGATTACAAGCAGGTTTTGAGAGCTTGATCTCAGTACTCTCTGGGGAACATGTGGGGAGAGACGGTCCCTAAGGTAGGCAGGTCCTAGGCCATATAGGGCTTTAAAGGTAATAACCAGCACCTTGTACCGGACTCAGTTTATTATTGGCAGCCAGTGCAGATCCCGGAGCCCTGGCCGAATGTGCTCCCATCTTGGAAGCCCTAATAACAGCTGGGCAGCAGCATTCTACACTAACTGCAACTTCCGGGTTCGGCACAGGGGCAGCCCCATGTAGAGGGCATTACAGTAGTCCAACTTTGAGGTGACCGTGGCATGAATCACTGTTGCTAGATCGTCGTGCTCCAGGAAAGGGGCCAGCTGCCTCGCCCGCCTAAGCTAAGCTTTAATACAGAACTTGGTTTCTTACCTCTTTTTGAAGTTCTGACGCATTTCTGATTTCTCTTCTTTGCTACTGGCTGATGTCCAATTGACTTTTCTGAAATGGTGGTAGAATATAATATTTGAGCTCAGAGATTCCATTTAGCTTATTATTCTGCAGAAGAGCTCAAAACAAATCACACGTTTTCCCCAGTTGCGGTTTTTAACAAAAGGAAAGGAATAGTTTTACCTGTCTTGTACCTGTCACACCTAAGCATAAGCTAGGGGGTGCGGGAGAATCTACCCTCAATCTGTGTTGTATTTATTTTTCAAATACATTTTGTGTGCTTTTAGTTGAAGGTAAATTTATTTCTGAATACAATTAATTGTTCCAGGTATAGTTTTGCTTGCTTTGATAATTTCCCATGGGTATGAAAATTTCAGTTTCATGGCCGCTGCTACTGATAGATCCCAAAGTGCATCTTTGAAAAAGTGCCAGCGAGTTGGCTGTGCTTTTTCATTAAATGAATGAGGATACCTTGGTCAGCTGGAAATATCGCACCCTTTGTATGCTTTCTGGGTTAAAGTTTTTCCTTCTGGGCAAAACAAAAACTCTTCTCTGTTGCAATCACTGGTTTGATCTAATTTAAATTAAGTTCAGGAACTTCAGCTGGGATTTTTTTGTGGATTGGATTTTTGAATGGACCCAAGATTTCTTTGCTTTCCAAGTCACAAAACTAAAAGCTGTCAATGCTGCAGTTGTGATCTGCTCTCTGGCAGGGCATGGAGACTGCTGTTAATGCATCTCAATACAGGTTGTGACCCAATCTATTTCAAGCCAAGCAGTTCAGCTTCTTATGCCTGAAATATGAGGTGAAGAGGTCATTGCTGAATAACGTGCTGCGAATCTCTGATCTATTACAGCTGCTGGGCTGAGCACCCATGGCACATGCGTGGGAATTGCCTTCTAGACATACTTCCATTGATTCCCACATGTTCCCCAGAGAGTACTGAGATCGGGAACTCAAAATCTCCTCGTTATCCCCGGGCCAAAAGAAGCCCGCTTAAAATCTACCAGGGACAGGGCCTTCTCTGTTAAGGCCCCTTCCTGGTGGAACCAGCTGCTGGAAGAGGTGAGGGCTCTGCGGGACCTTGCTCAGTTCCGCAGGGCCTGTAAGACAATCCTCTTCCAGCTGGCCTATAACTAACCGGCACAAGAAACTAAGTGTGGTACTATTAGACTTCTGCTGCTCTTAATGTTTTAAATGTTTTAAATATTTTAACTGTTTAAATACCTAAACTTAATTTATGTGGGATTTTATGTTGTAAGCCGCCCTGAGCCACTTGGTGGGATGGGCGGGATATAAATCATTAAATAAATAAATAAATAAATAAATAAATAAATGTTCCTGTCAACCTGTGCAAGAATGAATGGCTGTTAACAAATCTAGTACCATAAGCCTGGGTTATGATTGCACTACTGCTCCTCTTTCTGTCATGCATCGGATAGATGGACTAGGATCATAAATGTCTGTGTGAAGTGGGGAGGGGGGGGTACTTCACCAGGGATATTCGTGCACCAGTCATTTTTTTTTTTAATAACTGCTGCTTGATGGTGGCCTTTAGTGCGGCTTTCCCCACCTTGCAGTTGAATTTTCATACAGCTCAATGCATGTTTTATTCATTTCAATCATCAAACCTTCATGAATGTATTGGAGTTTTAGAACTATGGGCATAGTGCCTTATGATCCAGTACCCCTGCCCCATTTGACCATCGAAAAGTTTATTCCTGAGGTTGCAGGAGCCTCAGAGACTGATAATCACCTGCATTAAGGAGGAATAGGAATAAGGAGGAATTTTCCCCTCCTACTCAGAAGTGAAAATGGCTCCGTGGCAAGCCAAGTAGAGTGGGCCCTCCAGAGCTACCACACTTCACCGCAGAGGCCATTCAGCCAAGGGTGCACTGTAGAGTTGCCAGTTCCCTTCATAGTGCTGGTGGGGGGATTTGGGGGTCATTCCAGGAGTAGGTGGGGATGTTGGTGATGTCAGGGGTGACACTTTGCTTTTTGGGCAAAACTCTATGGTAAAATTGTCCTCAAACCATGGAGTTTTGCCTAAAAAGCAGAACGTTGGCCCCCAACATCACTGACATGTTGATGTCACTTTCATGTGACAACAGTGTGTTGTGTGTGGCATTACTGTTTGGGGATTGGGGGGGGGGATTTCCCATGAAGGGGGAGGAAGAGGTAGGCTGCCAGACACTGCCCTGCCATCCCCCAAAGGAAGAAGGGAGGAGGAGGCAGCCTACATACCTAACTGGCCCAGGGACCTCTTTCCTTCCTCAGGTGGGCCCCGCCTATATCATTCAGGTCCTTCTGCCACTGGGCTACCTCACCCCAGATAAGGGGGAGGCTATTGGCCCACCAGAAAAAGTTCCAGTGGATGTAATGAACATATATGAACATACGAAGCTGCCTTATACTGAATCAGACCTTTGGTCCATCAAAGTCAGTATTGTCTACTCAGACTGGCAGCAGCTCTCCAGGGTCTCAAGCTGAGGTTTTTCACACCTCTTTGCCTGGACCCTTTTTTGGAGATGTCGGGGATTGAACCTGGGACCTTCTGCTTCCCAAGCAGATGCTCTACCACTGAGCCACTGTCCCTCCCCTGCTCTCCAGGGTCTCAAGCTGAGGTTTTTCACGCCTACTTGCCTGGACTCTTTTTAGTTGGAAATGCCGGGGATTGAACCTGGGACCTTCTGCTTCCCAAGCAGATGCTCTACCACTGAGCCACCGTCCCTCCCTTGGCCAATCTGCCCCTGCAGTCAGCTCAGTGATGCCAACAATAGGCATTAGCTCTCTTATTGTCTCTTCCCCCAAACTGGCAGCAGTGCAAGAGGAGGCCATTGGAGAGCTAACACCAATTACTATTGCTGATGGAGGGTTTGAGTCAGTTGGCTGCTGAGATATTGGCAGAATTGCTAGAGCTTGGCTCTGGTTTCTCCAGGCCAGCAGCAGCCCTTTAGAGCAAACATTTCCTTGTAAGTCTGCTTCACAATGTGGAAGAGACTTCCTTGTAAGTCTCTTCCACATTGTGAAGCCTGTATTTCCCAACCTTTCTGATCTGAGGCATGGTCTGCCCAGTTTCTAGGCCTGTTAACTCTTCTTTCTTTTCACTTTGCATGCTTCAGTCAGTTACATCTGTAATGTTGCATGGCTTTGGGATCACTTTACTCCTTTCTTTTTCCTCTCAAAGGGCCACACTAGATGGTACATTTGCCACCATGCAGGTTAGGGTTCCCCAAAGTGGCTTTACAGCCAGATGTGAGGTCAGGAAACTCAAGTTCCCTAGCACTCCTGGGCCCAATTCAACTCAGGAGCACAGCATGAGAGGAGGACCCACCCCACCCTCTGTGCTGTTTCGCCCTGCCAGACCAGCTGCAAGCCTTGGAGCATTTGGGAATGTCAGTTTCTCCATGGCACATCTGTCTGTAAAATAGGCTGGGGGGGACCCAACCCAACTCATGCCGGATGTAATGTCTGCTTGTCCCTAAGGCTGCTTGGACAAAATGATTTTCAAAAGGATTTAGAACATCACTGTGATTTCTCCATCATTGCTACCAAAGACATTTTCTACAAATATTTTGACTGCGTCAGAAAAAACTGTTAGTAAGGTAACCAGCCGCTTTCAGGAATAATTGAGCCAAATGACATGGAATTAAATCCCAAATTGTCGAGGAGATTATCAGAAGTTCAGTTCTTCCTCATCCTGCAGGGCAAGGAAAAATGCCATCTGCTCATACTAGAACCATAGACCATCCTTTACACATGCAAGGGATGGGGGTGGGAATGAGGTGGTAAATGCTAGGGTAGTAAAATGGACTGCGTCGTATCAACATGCAGGTGGAAGATCATATTTTGTAGTGTTCTCCTAAATTAAACCCCCCCCCCCCAATAAAACAAATAAACAGCACAGCAAACTATAAAGGACAAGGGGGAGAAGCTTTCTCTCTACTGTACTAGGTTTATATCCAGTTGATTTTTTTTTCTAATGCAAAGGAACATTCAGAACTGAAATCTACCACCTGCAGACTGCTGTACCATTTTAGACCTGTACAAACGACCACCCCGTGGACTGACTCATCATGTGGGGAGTGAGAGCGGGAAGAAGCTCAGTGGCCCCATCCCCTCCCCCTCTGCATGATTGCCTGCTCATCTGTAGAGTGCAACAGCATAGAGGAAGCAGCTGTGCGTGACCCCCTCCCTTTGATCGGCAGTGTTCTGAAAGAAGTGTAACTGATTATGAGGAGGGGGGCACACAGGGATGCCACTTCCTCTGCACAGTCACAATCTGCAGATGACCAGGCAATTGTGTGGAGGCAGAAGGTGGGGCCAGTGGGCTTCTTCCTGCTCTCCTTTCCTGCGCAGTTAGTCCCTGAGCAGTGCTGGAATGGGGCATCTCTCCTAGGCTTCTGTCTCCTCATTACCCTGCATGATTAAACCAGGCCTGAGCTGGCTATCCTTGTTGCTTCTTTCTTGGTTGGGTTAGCTTTCATGGTTTGTATTCATTTTGAGTGTTTACACTGGGGTCCCTAACGTTGTTCTCATGGGAACTATGGCACCTGCTGACACCTTTTCTGGAACCCACCGAGTGTTTTTTAGGAAATGGGCAGGGCAAGGTAGTGGTTTTGTCCAGCATGGCTTCCTGATTGACTTTTGGAGGATTGATCGGCTGTGCAGGTTTTTTAAAATGTTGCTTTGGCAGCATCCACCACAGCACAAGTGGCAATCATTTCGTGGCCGCTTCTGCCTCCTGCGGCAGCCATTTTGTGGTAGCCGTTTTATTGCTGTGCCCATCGTGTCATGTCAGAATTCCAAATGTGCCATCAGGCTCAAAGAAATTGGGACCTCTGATTTACACCAGACCTTTCTGCTAATTTACACCAGACCTTTTGTGGCAGTATCCACTCGTGTGAGTCTTGTTTATTCTTTTCAGTGCTCCCTCACAGGGCTGACGTCAACATACTCTGAGGTGAGGCAGTTGCCAGGGCGCAGGACTTCTGCTGGGACGCACTGCTGATGACCCATACCCGCACAGTTCCCCTGCCACCTGTCTGTCCCTGTGCTCCCAACTGCCCAGTGTCATTAAGGAAGGTGCACAGTGATGGCACTGCTGGTGGCCATGGCAGCAGCACTCTCAGCTGTCTATACTGGCCAGTGATGCTTGGGATAGAGCGTCCAGGCAGCACAGGCAACTGAGCATGTTTGATGGAGAGCTTGCAAGCAGGAGAAGAATGTATGGGCAGGTGGGGAACTTGCAGGCATGAGGTGGAAAGGAGGGCATAGGGAGGCAATGGTGGTGAGCAAACGGTGGTCCCTGTGGCATTGTCTTCCTGGGCTCTCCAAAACCTGGAACTGGCCCTGCTTCCACATTACAGATGTGTCCTGAGTTTGCCTGTGATGGTTATTCTGAGTTGGCTGAAATGCCCTAAGGCATGGGTGTCAAACTCATTTGTTATGAGGGCCAAATCTGACATAAATGAAACCTTGTCGGGCCGAGCCACGTTGGGTTGGGCTGGGCCATGTGTGTACTTACCTATGATTAGGTAGGAAACATATAAACTTTATAAAGGACACAGACAAACACAAAGATTTTTTTTTTAAAAACCAACAACTTAAAACATCCTTAAAATATTAGCACTCAGTCTTAAGGGTGCTTTCTTTGTATTTCTCCCATGGGGCCCAGGGGAATGGGCAAAGGAAACTCTGACTCTTCCCTTCCTTCCCCAGGGGAGCAGGAGGGGGAGGAGCCTCAGCCAATAGAAAGAAGAGAGGCTCTGCTGTGCGATTCAGAGAGCCTGGCAAAGCAAGCGCTTCCTTCCTCCCCAAGGGAGGAGCCTCAGCCAATGGAGAAAATAGAGGTTTTGCTCTGTAGCTCCTGTACTGTTGAGCAGGCCTGGCAAAGCAAGCTGTGATGCAGAAGGAAGCAAGAGAGAGGGAAAAGGAAGCAGAGGACAGCCAGTTGCTCAGGGGCCTGATAGGAGCCCTCCGGGAGGCTGATGCGGCCCCCGGGCTGCATGTGTTGACAACCCTGCCCTAAGGTGTGAATGTGCAGGCGTGGCTTGTCTGTCAGTATTGTTTTGGGTTTTCTTCGATCTCATTTAAAAGAAATCACAGACAGAAATTGTGCAACAGTGCACTCCTGCATGCCAATCATCCCTACTTCTAAAACCATCATCATTTGAATCTTCTGTCATTTCCTATCAGTTGGACTATTGATCTCCATCTAGTTAATTTGCAGGAGTGGCTGATTAGCTAAAGCACACACAAGAGAAAAAAGACACTAGCAAATATCTGTTGAATGAGGAATAGTGGATGAGGGGAAAGGGACTAGGGGGATAACATTAGGCTTTAGTCAGAATGTACGTTTATGTTCACATCATTTTTTCAATTGTGGAAAATATTTCCCTTTCTCAGGCTGACACGTTATTCAGTTTGGTGACACTGTGGCTATAACAGCCTCTTTATATTTTTAAATAAGCCCTTTGGGTCAGATGTGCATGTTATTCACCTTAAGTCAGCACTAACCCACGGTGAAACCCTAATGCAGAGAAACCCTGGTGTTTCGCCAGAGCAGGGGAAATCTCAACAGGCACCTGCTTTTGTCAGTGCTGTAGTAAACGTAACATCTTATAGTAGAGGGATGATTCCATCCTCCCACTGTGATGAACTTGCCACCTAGCAGTAATCTGTAGAGAATCCACTTTTGTGAACTGGTCCAACAGAATCCCAGTTGCCTCCTTAACAGGCAAGGCTCAAAAATCAGACTCTGTAAGAAGCCCTTGAAAAAAATCCATTCTCAAGATTCTACAGGGTGGGCTGCACAGATGGAGAATCATTGTTTGGCTATCACTCATCTACCAAAGATGGTAAGCTCTGCTCACGACCTGAGTTCGACCCCGGCGGAGGCTGGGTTCAGGTAGACATGGTTGACTCAGTCTTCCATCCTTCTGAGGTCGGTAAGATGAGTACCCAGCTTGCTGGGGGTAGAGTGTAGATGACTGGGGAAGGCAATGGCAAACCACCCCGTGAAAAGTCTGCCGCGAAAAGTCGTGATACGACTTCACCCCAGAGTCGGAAATGACTGGTGCTTGCACAGGGGACTACCTTTACCTTTTACATCTACTAAAAGCAACATATGTTGTCTCATTCAATGGACGTAAGGGCAGAAATCAACGTTACCATCTCTTTTTCATCTGTTTTTGGGATGTATGTGTATGGTCTTAATTGGGGTGGAATTCTAGCAGGAGCTCCTTTGCATATTAGGCCACACACCCTTGATGTAGCCAATCTCATTTAATCTCTCTCTGATCTGGTTTGTGTATCTAAGAGAGTGGGTTGGTAGGGTTGTATAGGTTACTTACATCCAAGAAATAAGGTATCCACAATACATCTTATCTCAAAGGATTTCTGGTCCATATCCTACAAGTGGTTCCCCTTACAGTATTTAAAATCAGGGGTGGAATTTTAGTAGGAGCTCCTTTGCATATTAGGCCACACACCTCTGATGTAGCCAATCCTCCAAGAGCTTACCGGGCTCTTAGGACAGGGCCTACTGTAAACTCCAGGAGAATTGGCTTCATCAGGGGTGTGTGGCCTAATATGCAAAGGAGCTCCTGCCAGAATTCCATCCGTCTAAAATAATTTTAATGCTAGCAAAGGGGTGTTACACTGTGCTTCCGCCAGAAATTCTACTTGAGATAAACCAATTACCGACACACAAGATTTCATACCTAAGAAGAAATAAGGGGGCAAATACAATGAAATCCAGGTTGAATGACCACTTTTCTAGAATTTTCTGTTCTTTGTCTGCATTGTTGCAAATGGGGACTTCTCTGGAAAATGCCAAGTTGGCCAGGCCTGTTGCTGATCGCATGTGAATTGTTGCTAATGAGGAGATGGAAGACTTGGCTCTCAGAGGCCATTGGGGATGGAATGTCACTTCATCTGAAGAAGAATGCTCTTCAGTAGTTTGTTTTCTGTGGTGGTTTGGCAAGGGGGCAGCGCTGACCTCAAAATGTACTAGTTTAACCGCATGAATGGATTTGTTATCAGAGAATGCCTCTGTTCTTGTACCTAGCATACTCTGAGTCCGTGCTTAATGTGGTGCTGCAAACACAGCATGTTAAGAGGATCTCCCGTGCTTAATGCACACAGATGGATTTATTTGGGTCGGTATTCTGGTGGCCAGGGGGATGGGAAGAGACATTTTTGTAAAAGTGGATAAAACTCTAACACTCGTGTCGCTGTCCATGGCTGGCCCATGTGGTAAACAGCATGTATCAGTTGCATGACAATGAAATACGGTCACAGTACTTGGCATGCACATAAGGGTGTGTTAGTATTATTCCTTGATAATGACGAAAGACGTGGTGAGCGCTAAATGTGTGTCTGCTTACCACTCAGCACACTGACAGCCTTTTTTCTTTTGAGGTCTGGATTGTGGGTGTTTCCAGAAATGGAGGAGGAAAGGAATGATGGAAGAGAAGCAGGAAGAATGCAAAGTACACCATAAACCCCATTTAAAATCTGTGGGAACTCAAAGTTCACAGCAGTCTCTAACAGGGGGTTAACTAGTTGGTCCTACATCACTAATGTTGGCTTGGATCCAGCAGAAGAGTTCATGGAAGGAGTTGTTGGAGCAGATCTTTCCCCTTCCCCAAGCAGCCTGTTATTTACCTCGTCTCTTAGAACTGTAAAAATGTACTACATTGACAGGGCAGTGGGCAGGCACTGCTGTGCTGATCAGGTAAAATCACCTCTTCCTCCTTCTTCTGTTCATAGCTTGTGTCAATGGCGAATGGAGAGGGAGATGATTTTAAGATGTATGATCCCATTTTTTCCCCCCTGAAAACTTGGTTTGAATGGCATCCGAACAGATGTTTATAAATTTTGGGCCTGTGATGAAGCAGTTGTGCAGAAGGTCTTTTGTGCAGTTTGGCGACCATAAAGGCACCATTCCTATTACTTTGGATCATTTCCTCTATGATTAAATTCTTACACCAAAATTATGTCTCGCTGCAGTTCAGCAGCTGCTTAATGGCAGCTTTGCAACACTGTGAAGAAGCAAGAGATGGACGGCTTTCATTTTCAACCCATTTACTGTAATCATCTGCAGCACTTAGGAGTGTGTTAGCAAACCTAGTATGTACATACATAGGTGTTTGTTTTCCTTTACTATTCTAAATTTTGCCGGGGTCTTTTAGATTGTTTCCTTGGTTAATACATATTTTGTGCCAAAGCATAAAAATACCCATGGTTGTGTTGTTCTGATAAAGCAGTAACTTGTATTTGTTCCCTGTGTAAGTCACCATGTCTGACCATCATGCACAGCTATAATTCACTGACTGCACACCAACTCGGAAGCCATAATTATTTATTTGATTGTTTATGTTTTATTATTTAAATTGTAAGCTGTTTTTGGTCCCCATCCAGGAGAAAAAAAGAGGCAAAAGAATTCGAAATAAAACACATTGTCCTTGGCTATGTGTGTGCCTTATATGTGGATACAACTAGCTACAGTCATTTAGGATCTTCTCACATTACAACCTTCATGCAAGACTGTGCAGATTGCTGCACAGAAACATATTCCATATGGGAAAGATGTCATGTGTGACATCGTTCTTACTTCCATGGTGTTCCTTATCCAGTCCCGTGAGAGATCCTTTGATATTCTTCAACAGAATCCTGATTAGGGTTGCCAAGTCCAATTCAAGAAATATCTGGGGACTTTGGGGGTGGAGCCTAGAGACTTTTGGGTGGAGCCAGGAGACATTAGGGGTGGAGCCAAGATCAAGGCTGTGACAAGCATCATTGAACTCCAAAGGGAGTTCTGGCCATCGCATTTAAAGGGACAGCACACCTTTTCAATGCCTTCCTTCCATAGGAAATAATGAAGGCTAGGGGCCCCTTCTTTTGGGGCTCATAGAATTGGACCCCCTGGTCCAATCTTTTTGAATCTTGTGGGGTATTTTGGGGAGAGGCACTAGATGCTATACTGAAAATTTGGTGCCTCTACCTCAAAAAACAGCCCCCCGCAGAGCCCCAGATACCCGCGGATCAATTCTCCATGATTTTCTATGGGAATAAATCTCCATAGGGAAAATAGAGTTCCCAGCAGACATTTCCCTCCCCTCCCACCGCTTTCTGACGACCCTGAAGTGGGGGAAGGGATTCCAACCAGGGGATCCCTTGCCCCCACCTGGGGATTGGCAACCCCAATCCTGATATCCCTGCAAAATGCAGAAGATCCTCATTACTGTGCAAAGGTGTGGCATCAAACACTGGATTAAATTCTACAGAGGCACTAAGGTTAGAGAAGCTGTGCAAGCAGGAAGAAATCCCACTTCCCAACAAATGTGAAACCAGGGCAGATAACCTGTGCAGAAATGGCTTTGTTCAGACTGGGGATTTTCCCCCTGCATATTATCCTTCATGCGTGTGAAACCTTTTGTAAAAGGCCAAAGTGGATTTAAAGAGTGCATAGGAATAGGGTTGCCAAGTCCAATTCAAGAAAAATCTGGGGACTTTGGGGGTGGAGCCAGGAGACTTTGGGTGTGGAGCCAAGATCAAGGCTGTAACAAGCATAATTGAATTCCAAAGGGAGTTCTGGCTATCCCATTTAAAGGGACAGCACACCTTTTCAAGTCCTTCCTTGAAAATTCCTTCCTTGGGGAGGGACGGTGGCTCAGTGGTAGAGCATCTGCTTGGGAAGCAGAAGGTCCCAGGTTCAATCCCTGGCATCTCCAAAAAAAGGGTCCAGGCAAATAGGTGTGAAAAAACCTCAGCTTGAGACCCTGGAGAGCCGCTGCCAGTCTGAGAAGACAATACTGACTTTGATGGACCAAAGGTCTGATTCAGTATAAGGCAGCTTCATATGTTCATATGTTCATGTCCTTCCATAGGAAATAATGAAGGATAGGGGCACCTTCTTTTGGGGCTCATAGAATTGGACCCCCTGGTCCAATCTTTTTGAAACTTGGTGGGTATTTTGGGGAGAGGCACTAGATGCTATACTAAAAACTTGGTGCCTTTACCCCAAAAAACAGCCCCCCGAGAGCCCCAGATACCCGCGGATCAATTCTCCATGATTTTCTATGGGAATAAATCTCCATAGGGAATAACAGCGTTCCCAGCAGACATTTCCCTCCCCTCCCCCGCTTTCTGACGACCCTGAAGCGGGGGGAGGGCCTTTAAACCGAGGGATCCCCTGCCCCCACCTGAGGATTGGCAACCCTACATAGGAAAGAGACCTAACTCTCCACATTCTAGCAGTGTTCATGTTGAAATTCTCAAGCCAATTCTGCTTGCAGGCTATGTCCCTAGTCCATTTATGATCAGCATAATGGGGAGCTTGTAAGAAGCCTGCCCTGTGCACAGCTGGGAAATGCATCCTTTTCATACAGGCAATTCCTAGGCCATTCACCTGGAATGTGCACTGATTCCTAGTTTTCTTTCTTTTCCTCTCCGTAATTTTTTTTGTTCATTCAAATGACTGAGATTTTTCACTCAGTAGCAATTATTGAGCAATAACTCTTTCCTCTGGAGTTTTCCAGAGCTCGTGCTCTGCTATCTGAGTGCTCTCTTGGGCCTTCTCCCAGGCAACCAACCCTTCTGCCTTCTCAGTTTTTCAGCAACAGTCATGCATCACACCCAGAGGCTGAACAGCTCTGGCAGTTGCTGTCTCCATGCAAGGAGCTGTTTCCATACTTGGTGTTCAGTTATCACAAGGGCAGCTCAGCACGAGGGGGACCAGCCATCCATCCCCTTTGGGACTTGATATTTCTTTTTTAAAAAAACAGGCTCAGTGGGGTGTTATTTTCCATTCCAGCTGACAGGTTGCAGCTGCTGTTTCCCAGCCCTAGCCCTAATATGTTTTACTTCACTTTCTTTTCCTGTCTTGAGGACATAATTGTGGTGATATAAAGGAGGGGCGGGGGGAAGAAGCTGGAAATATTTTGCTTCAGTACTTTATGGCCAAATATATCCTGAGTGCATTTCAGAAT
The DNA here is from genome assembly GCF_032191835.1 of Heteronotia binoei. Lineage (NCBI taxonomy): Eukaryota > Metazoa > Chordata > Lepidosauria > Squamata > Gekkonidae > Heteronotia > Heteronotia binoei. The sequence continues at coordinate 151,335,122 of NC_083227.1, forward strand.
CTACCCACTTTACATCAAATCTGAGGCAGCTAAGGGTTGAACTGGTATCAGTAACTTTATTTCAAAACTGCCCTCGGAGGTGGAAATGTCAGATCTCAATGATAACATAGCCACGTATGCTGCCACTTCCCTGAGCAGTGGAAGAATTTCAGCAGCAGCACTTTACCGGAGTTAGTTCACTTTGGAAATTTAGAGAATTTTGTTATATACATTTTTTTCCCCCAAATATACAGGTAGAACATAGGTGGAGGCAAAGAGGCACTCATGTAAGGAAGCAAATCTATTACCCCACATCAGATCCCTGGAGACAGGATTATGCCCTTTTAAGTTTCTTCAGCCAACTCACAGTCAGTCACGTCTGTCCAGGTCTGTGTCTCTGATATAGGGTTGCCAATCCCCGGGTGGGGGCAGGGGATCCCCCGGTTTGGAGGCCCTCCCCCTGCTTCAGGGTTGTCAGAAAGCGGGGGGAGGGGAGGGAAATGTCTGCTGGGAACTCTGTTATTCCCTATGGAGATTTATTCCCATAGAAAATCATGGAGAATTGATCCACGGGTATCTGGGGCTCTGGGGGGGCCTTGTTTTTTGGGACAGATGCACCAAATTTTCAGTATAGCATCTAGGGTTGCCAAGTCCAATTCAAGAAATATCTGGGAACTTTGGGGGTGGAGCCAGGAGACATTAAGGGTGGAGCCAAGATCAAGGCTGTGACGACCCTGAAGGGGGGGAGGGCCTCCAAACCGGGGGATCCCCTGCCCCCACCTGGGGATTGGCAACCCTACTGGCCAGCAGGGAAGGCAAGGAGGGCCTCTCCCTCCGGCTACCAGCGCAGCTCCCCTCCCGCCTTCCGCCAGCCTTCTGCATTGCCCCCGGCCTTACCCAGTCCTTGGCTCAGAAGGCCAGCGCGCCTCCGTCGCAGCCATGCCGCCTCCTCCTCCTCCCGCCACGGCTCAGCTCAGCGCCGCCGCCGCCTCCTTCTCCTCCAAGGCCAGCCCAGCATGCCCCTTGCGGCCCGCGCAGCCATAGGCCCAGCAGAGGGGCCGGGCGGAGATGCAAAGCGCGCCTCCCTTGCCCACGCAGGCCGCCTTCGCCCCTGCAGGGAGTGGAGGGGCAGGGCGCAAGTCCGGCCTGCTCTCGCTCCTCCAGCGTTGCTGCTCGGGGTCCTAGAAGGACCCAGATTCGGGGCTCGCCACGCTTCTCCGTAGCTGCTCCTCCAAGATGGGCTCAGGCTGAGCCCATCTCAGAGGAGCAGCTACGGAGAAGAGGTGGCAGCAGCGCGGCGGCATTGCCTGCTCCTTGGCGCCGTTTCCCCCCTCCCCCCGCTTCCGTTTTTTTGGGGAGCGGGGGAAGAGGCTTGAAATCCTGGGGTCCCCCGCCAGGGCGGGAGGGTTGGGAAGCCTAATAGCATCTAGTGCCTTTCCCCAAAATACCCCCCAAGTTTCAAAAAGATTAGACCAGGGGGTCCAATTCTATGAGCCCCAAGAGAAGGTGTCCCTAGCCTTCATTATTTCCTACGGAAGGAAGGAATTGAAAGGTGTGCCTTCCCTTTAAATGCGATGGCCAGAACTCCCTTTGGAGTTCAGTTATGCTTGTCACAGCCTTGATCTTGGCTCCACCCCTAATGTCTCCTGGCTCCACCCCCAAAGTCCCCAGATATTTCTTGAGTTGGACTTGGCAACCCTACCCTGGAGACAGGATTATGCCCTTCTAAGTTTCTTCAGCCAACTCACAGTCAGTCACGTCTGTCCAGGTCTGTGTCTCTGATAGACTGTGCTCTTTCTTGACATGGACATGTATCCACCCCTTCCCTTCAGCTGTGGTGATCACCTCTTCTAAGCCCCGATGGGTATGTGGCAGAACCATTTCCTAACGATTAAGACCACTGAGGTAACATCTACAATCATTAGGCAACATTGCTGTTCTTTTTGTCACATGTTTTTATTTCTCCCAGGCATGTCATTGCATGCCAAGCCTATAGGTTAAACCAATACAGAGTAGTCCTTTCTCCCAAGTGCAGAACAACATATTTTCCAGACATCTTCTCCAATCTTAGCAACCAAGGGACTCAGCTTACTAAGACTATAAACAGTTGACTCGCCTTCCTACACCACACCCCTGCTTTGCGCCTCAAAGCAAATATGCAATTATTTGAAGTAAATCTTACTCCTCTGCTTTTACCACAAGCAGCCCCCTTGGATGCTAATAAAGTTCACCTTTTGCTGAGCACTCAAAATTGTTCTAAATTGTACTGTAAATGTTATTTGGATCTCAAGGAGTTGCAGTTTTGCATAGACACCATTCCATGGTGAGTCTACCTTTCTATGCACAACTGAGCTTTAAGTCTTATGTAAGACTAGGAATAAGGCCCGTTGTGAAGGAAAATACAACGGGCTCTAGAAAGAGGCTCCAGGTGAGTGCCCCCTTGCTGTCTTCCCACCCACCCTAGTAAAGGCATCCACTCCCCCCCCCACCTCAAGGGGAGCTGATCTCTGCCATCTGAAGAGCAGTTGTAATTTTGAGTGATCTCCAGCCCTCATCTGGAGATTGGCAACAGTGGTTCCCCTGGAGGAAATGGCTGATTTGGAGGGCGGAGTCTATGGCATTGTACCTGCCTGAAGTCCAACCCCTCCTCAAACCCACACTTTCTAGGCTCTACACCATAAATCTCCAGGAATTTCCCAACTTGGAGTGGGCAACTGCTAAGTCACACTGGCTGTCCTAGGGGGATTGCTGCTGAACAGGAGCAAGCAGAGGCCTAGTGAGAGCCAGTTTGGTGTAGTGGTTAAGTGTGCAGGCTCTTATCTGGGAGAACCGGGTTTGATTCCCCACTCCTCCACTTGCACCTGCTGGAATGGCCTTGGGTCAGCCATAGCTCTGGCAGAGGTTGTCCTTGAAAGGGCAGCTGCTGTGAGAGCCCGCTCAGCCCCACCCACCTCACAGGGTGTCTGTTGTGGAGGGTGAAGATATAAGAGATTGTAAGCTGTTCTGAGTCCCTGATTCAGGGAGAAGGCAGGGTATAAATCTGCAATTTTTCTTCTTGTTAAGTTATGCCAGTCAGGTGGCATGAAGTCACTCAGAGGGTGCTGCCAGGCCTAGGGTACCAACCTCCAGTTGGAGCCTGAAGATCTCCTGGGATCTCAACTGAACTCCAGACAACAGATCTCTTTTCCCATCTTGGAGAAAATAATTGCTTTGGAGGTGGACTCTATAGCATTATATTCAACTGAGGGCAATATTGGTTGCCTAGAAACAGACTCTAGCTAACAGCTTCCTCAGTGGGGTAGAGGGAGGTGGAGAATGATAGGAAAGAGGCAGCCTCTGAGAAAAGTCTTTGTGAGGCCACAGTAGAATGGCAGCCCTTTCTGAGGCCAGTTGAAAGAGAGGACACAGAGAAGCATTGGAGATGTGTCTGTCTCTGAGGTAAGACTGTTTTGGCAGTTTGTTCAGTGTTCCTGGGCCTGCAATAGGCAGGGGACAGGGGAATCAACCAATGGGAACCCAGAGGTAGTGACTGATGCATGATGGGCCAATGGGAGTGCACCCATCAGCCAATGGGAGTGCTCTATTTGGCCACCACCATAAGGGTATTATTAACTGTGATAATTGATTCAAACTCTCTTGAAATTGGAATTTTGGTTCTGATTTAGATACATGAAAGATGTCCTGGCTCTGTGCAGCAGTCCACATGCACGTAAATATGGCATTGTTCTCTGCTCTCCCTTACTTCATATTCAAAGAGGTGATTGCCTTCTCCATTCCTAGTTATAGGAGTACGAGAGAGAGAGAGAGAGAGAGAGAGAGAGAGAGAGAGAGAGAGAGAGAGAGAGAGATGAATCCAGCCATCACTGGATATTGTGTTATTGTTGGACTAAAGTAATCATTCACCTCCTGGATTATTTTGCTCACACAGGAAAATCCAGTTGTGAATGATTTCTTTAGTGCAATGATAGTGCAGGATGCAGCCAGAGAGACAGTAGGTAGGCTTGTGGAAGGTTTCAAAGATCAAGGCTGTATTGGGATTCTATCACAAGATAACAATATGATTTCCCCTTTATTGATATTCATCCATGGCTTTTATGTGTATGTAGTAGACAGTGGTGATGGAATAAACTTCCTCCATCTCTCCCTTATTTCTAATAGCTTTGTTCACCTCAGCTGCAATAGGGTTGCCATGGTGATGGATTCTGCCTGGCATCCACACTATTTGTTGTACGAAGCAATACCCAGGATTTCCCATTCCTCCAGCATGTGTTTGCTGAAAATAAGGGAGGGGGGGAATTATGAGGAAAGATCCTATCAGTTCAGTGGAGCATCAGAAAAGTGGGAAAGGTCTGTCTCTGTCCATAATAGTTTCTGAATAGAATGCACAGTAGCTTCCCCAGTCACTCTGAGGGGAGTGCTGTATAAATTCTATCAATTATTTTGGGGGCTTTTTGGTTTACATCCAAATGCTCTTTAGTGCCCAAATGATACCCATTTCTAGTCTGGGTTATGTCTTTCTTTCCCCAAAAATCACATACCCCAAAAGAGTGTCAGAAATGCAAATAAGTGCATTAGATTACAGCAGTATATAGTAATCTTACAGCTCATAGTGTGGGTCCTTGGGAACATCAACTCCTGTGTGTGTTTTCATTTTCCATCCCCTGAGTCTGTGCTTTCAGTAAATGTAGTAAAGGAGTGGAGTTCTGAATTCAATCTGTATGAGCGGTTGTCAGAACGCCCTATCCTTCATTCAGGACAAAATTAATTGGTGTTATGAGAATGTTCCCACAACTGGAAAGATTCCAACTTCTTTGCCACAGTTTCTCCTCTCCTGTTGTGTTAACAAATGTCTGATCAAGTGGAAACAAATCACTGTTAAGTGCAAGGCTACAGTCTAGCACCATGCCTCTATGGATGTTTTTAGGGACTGTGTAATGGAATTGGGGTGATATTAACAGTTTCCAGTACTGTGCACCATTTTGTATGGTAAAGATCCGTGAGAATGTGGCTGGCAACAAAATCTGAAAATGTGTTTATGTCTAGAGTTTCACCAGTTAGATTTTGCATGTACTTATACTGTTACAGAAATCTGGTCCTGCTCCAAAACAGGTTCTACTTGCAGCATTCCTGTAACAGTAGCATTTGTTCTATGAAGGGTGATGTGGTCTGAGTAAGTAGTATGCTACTGAATGCTACTCAAATGAAAATTCAGTGGCAGATTTGGAAGGGGAGGCTCTCACAGATCTAGGTTTAAGTGGGTTCTGCAGTAGGCATTTTTAGAATATGGCGCAATTTCTTTGTGTATCACACTGGCACAGGAGGTTGGTGCACATATCCAGAATTGGCCTGAAATGACTCAAGAAACTTCCCCAGTGTTTCATTCACGTTGGGTGAGTGCTGTAATCTCCAGTTTGCAGTATGATGTGATGTTCTTTCAGACATCATCACATGATAACTTTTTGTCTGCAACCAACATGGATTTCAGTTACATGAAACCACTAGCTAGAGTTGCCAGCCTCCAGGTGGTGGCTGGAGATCTCCTACTATTACAACTGGTCTCCAGAACAGAAACAGAAATCAGTACACCTGGAGAAAATGGCTGTTTTGGAAGATGGACTCTATGCCATTATACCCCCCCTGAGGTTCCCCCAACCCTGCCTTCCTCAAGCTCCACCCCCCCAAATCTCCAGGTATTTCTCACTCTGGAGCTGGCAACCCTATATCAGTTGAAATCTACTCAACTCCAGTAACTTCCTGTGTGACCTTGATCCCAAGTAGATTGTAATGGGGAAGGACTAGAGTTGCCAGGTCTTGCCTGGCTGCTGGCAGGGGAGTGTGGTCCTTTGCACTGGAGGTTTTGGTGGGCATACAATGTCATTGCGCCAGACAGGAACTCATCTGCATATTAAGACACACCCTGTGACATCACCATTGTTTTGCATACGGTTATTGTAGGAAAAAGCCCAGCAGGAACTCATCTGCATATTAAGCCACACCCCGTGACATCACAATTGTTTTGCATGCAGTTATTGTAGGGAAAAGCCCAGCAGGAACTCATCTGCATATTAAGCCACACCCCGTGACATTACCGTTGTTTTGCATGCGGTTATTGTAGGAAAAGGCCCGGCAGGAACTCATCTGCATATTAAGCCACACCCTGTGACATCACCATTGTTTTGCATATGGTTATTGTAGAAAAAGGCCAGCAGGAACTTATCTGCATATTAAGCCACACCCCGTGACATCACCATTGTTTTGCATACGGTTGTAGAAAAAGCCCAGCAGGAACTCATTTGCATATTAGGCCACACCCCCTGATGCCAATCCAGCAAGAACCATGTTCCTGTGCGTTCCTGCTCAGAAAAAAAACACATTGTGCGGGGATGCTGCATCATATTGAAAGAGTGTCCGCCACAAGACATGCCTGGTGTGATGACATCACTGCCAGGTGACATCGTGCCAGGCACATCAGACATAATGCAGCTCTTTGGGGGCAGGGCTCCTCCACCGGCCAGCTCTGTGCTGGTGGATTTGGAGGCTCCCAAACCAGGGGAACCCCTGCCCCTATCAGGGGAATGGGAACCCTAGCAAGGACATTCTTACATTGCTGTCATTAATGCTCTAATCATGTTGGAAGTCCACCTGAGTCATAATGCAGATGACATAGGCTCGCTGCATATCTAATTTTCAATTAATCTAAGACACAGTAATAGGGTTGCCAATCTCCAGGTGGGGGCAGGGGATCTCCCAGTTTGGAGACCCTCCCCCCGCTTTAGGGTCGTCAGAATGCGGGGGGAGGGGAGGGAAATGGCTTCTGGGAACTCTGTTATTCCCTATGGAGATTTATTCCCATAGAAAATCATGGAGAATTGATCCGCGGGTATCTGGGGCTCTGGGGGAGGCTGTTTTTTGGAGTAGAGGCACCAAATTTTCAGTATAGCATCTAGTGCCTCTCCCCAAAGTACTCCCCAAGTTTCAAAACGATTGCACCAGGGGGTCCAATTCTATGAGCCCCAAAAGAAGGTGCCCGTATCCTTCATTATTTCCTATGGAAGGAAGGCATTGAAAAGGTGTGCCGTCCCTTTAAATGTGATGGCCAGAACTCCCTTTGGAGTTCAGTTATACTTGTCACAGCCTTGATCTTGGCTCCACCCCAATGTCTCCTGGCTCCACCCCCAGAGTCCCCAGATATTTCTGGAATTGGACTTGGCAACCCTACACAGTAAGGATCACTTGTGGTGGGTCATGCAGCTGGTGTCACTTAGAGGAGGGGAGTGTGTTTGTGTGTTTGTCTCTCTATGTGTAGGCCTTCCTTATTCATAATATAGAAACATTTTTAATACTGTAGAATGGGGAAGGTACTGTTTCTAGTAACACACAGCTAATTACGTTGCAAAATCTCACCATAGTCTCTTCCCACTATAGCTGTTAATCTTCTGTAAATATGTTTTTAATGAGCCACTAGTAGTTGTAACATAAAGTAGCTGTAGCAGCAAGGGCTGTCTCCTAAGATTTGCCAGGCTTCCACCCCATACTGGTAGACATTAATTTAAAGCCTTATAAAATACCTTATCAAAAACCCATGAAACAACATCAAGGTTACTTGCTTCCCTTCACTGTGCATGCCAGCACTTCAAGAAATCCACATGAGAGCAGTTACAAAGCCTGTGGAGTTAAGTTAGTTAGATTTGGGTGGGGAAATCAAACAAGTAAAAACAGACACTCCGATTACACAGGAACATTTTGGTACAATATAAGAGATGGATGGATGCTTTTTTTTTTTTTTTCTTCTGAGTGCATGCCCCAACAAAACTAGCACAGGAAAAGTGCAAAAGTTGTGCAAATCCTGTTTGCAACTGGTTGTGAATTTGATTCACAGCGACTCCCACATAGGGTTGCCAAGTCCAATTTAAGAAATATCTGGGGACTTTGGGGTTGGAGCCAGGAGACTTTGGGGGTGGAGCCAGGAGACTTTGGGGGTGGGGCCAGGAGACATTAGGGGTGGAGCCAAGATCAAGGCTGTGACAAGCATCATTGAACTCCAAAGGGAGTTCTGACCATCACATTTGAAGGGACGGCACACCTTTTCAATGCCTTCCTTCCATAGGAAATAATGAAGAATAGGGGCACCTTATTTTGGGGCTCATAGAATTGAACCCCCTTGTCCAATCGTTTTGAAACTTGGAGGATATTTTGGGGAGAGGCACTAGATGCTGTACTGAAAATTTGGTGCCTCTACCTCAAAAAACAGCCCCTCCAGAGCCCCAGATACCAGCAGATCATTCTCCATTATTTTCTATGGGAATAAATCTCCATAGGGAATAATAGAGTTCCCAGCAGACATTTCCCTCCCCTCCCTCTGAGTTCTGATGACCCTGAAGCGGGGGGGGGAGAGCCTCCAAACCGGGGGATCCCCTGCCCCCACCTGGGGATTGGCAACCCTACTCCCACACTACAGGTCACTTCAGCTAATGTTCACCTTGTATGGTGCGAATTCTTAGCTGCCTAGTGAATTTTTGAGGATAAAATAAAGACGTGTTAAGTGAGAATGTATGAGAATGCTACTGCTTGCCTTTCATGAGGTAATGGAAAGGTTGCTGACCTCCAGGTGGGATCTGGAGACATCCTAGAATTACAACTGATTCCCAAGACTACAGAGATCAATTATCCTGAAGAAAATGGCTGCTCTGGAAGGCATACTCTTTTACGTTATACCTTGCTTGACGTCCCTCCACTTCTCGGTTTTAAAGCAGCTTTATTAATTTGCAATATATTGTTATAGAAATCTATAAGAAATTTTTAAAAATAATATAAAATAAAAACAATTTTGCTTCCCCCCTCCCTTTCTCCTCCCTCCCTTTTTCTTGACCCCTCGCCGGAGTTTACTTAAAATTAAAAAAAGAAACAGGGTAACTTAACAAATCAAGAATCTCCATTTTAGAACCTTGTATCAATACGGAAGGAATAAAAACATAAAATAAGAAAAGTTAACTCTATAAGTTCATCTTCATTTTCCGAAGGAAAAATTTCCCCTTTGTAAACTTTAGTCCATTGTTCCACTCAATTCATCTATTATCAAAAATCACTAAGTGTCCCTTTAAAAAAAAACAAAACAGATGTCCCTCCACTTCTCAAATCCCACCCTCTCCAGGCTCCAACTACAAGTCTCCAGGAATTTCTCAAACTGGAGCTGGCAACCCTAGGTAACGAGAATGCCATGATAATAGCTTATTACTAAGGAAAAAACCTCATCCTGTTTATTGAGGATTAAGCTCTGTTATGTTGCATTAATCTCCTGCGTGGTTACTAAACCTCTAAAACAATTTGGATAATCAATTGCTATTAGAAATATAAATTCTAATGATTTCGGTTAAATACTGATTTGATTAACTTAAAGCACTGCCAGTTTTTCTTGTATATAATTCTACCGTGCTGTTGGCTTCGGGCAAATGTCTGTGTGTGTGTTAACTTAGATCTGTTTATCAGACAGCTCAAAACCAGGGTGCAACTTGCCAAGGCAGAATGGCTCTATCATAGAAACGCTACAGTTCTCACAGCTCAGCACTATGCTTTTCATTTGTCTTTCAGCCAAGGATATTAAACATTATCGTGCAATCCCACATTCAATTTTGCTCAGTGGGGAAGTGGAGAAAGAGAAGCAAAAAAGCAGAGCCTGTTAATTCTGGAAACAAACAAACAAAATCCTAGCTGGCTATTTCTAAGTTAGCACTAGTGACTAGGTATATTTTTCAGTGAACAATGGGAGTATGGCTCCTAATTCCAGAATCTGAGTTGAAGTAGCATACTTTTCCCCATATGGTTTACTCACCTATAAATCCTCAAGCCAAACTTCTTTAGGACCACCATATTTTGGCAAAATTTATGTTGTGACCTGAAGGCCAGACCTATCGGCTGCGTTTGATACGGTCGACCATCGGTTACTGAGTTGCCGCCTTGCCGACGCGGGGATTCAGAAGTTGGCCTTACAGTGGCTTTCCTCTTTCCTTGAAGGTCGGGGACAAAGGGTCGCGATTGGGGGGGAGCTATCCCAGAGGCGCACACTCGATTGTGGTGTGCCCCAAGGGGCAGTTCTCTCCCCGATGTTATTCAACATCTATATGCGACCCCTTGCCCAGATTGCCCGAAGGTATGGGCTGGGGTATCACCAGTATGCTGATGACACCCAGCTCTATCTGCTTATGGACGGCCGACTGGTCTGCGCCCCGGAAAATCTGGATCGGGCACTACAGGCCGTGGCTGAGTGGCTCAGACTGAGTGGACTGAGACTGAATCTGGCGAAGACAGAGGTCCTTTGCTTGGGTCGTTGGGGACCGGGGGGGGGGGGAATCCCCCTGCCAGCTTTTGACGGTGTGCCGCTGATGGCGGCAGACAGGGTCAAGAGCCTGGGGGTACTATTGGAGCCTTCCTTAAAGATGGAGGCTCAGATAGCAGCCAATGCCAAGTCCGCGTTTTTTCATCTTAGGCGGGCAAGGCAGTTGGCTCCCTTCCTGGATTGCGATGACCTAGCAACAGTGATCCATTCTACGGTCACGTCGAGGTTGGACTACTGCAATGCCCTCTACATGGGGCTGCCCCTGTGCCGAACTCGGAAATTGCAGCTGGTGCAGAGTGCTGCGGCCCAGCTGCTATTGGGCCTCCCAAGATGGGGGCACATTCGGCCGGGTCTTCGGGCTCTGCACTGGCTCCCAATAACATACCAAGTTCAGTACAAGGTGCTGGTCATTACCTTTAAAGCCCTATATGGCCTGGGACCTGCCTACCTGAAGGACCATCTCTCCCCACATGTTCCCCAGAGAGTACTGAGATCGGGAACCCAAAATCTTCTCGCTATCCCTGGGCCAAAAGAAGCCCGCCTTAAATCTACTAGGGACAGGACCTTCTCTGTTATGGCCCCTACATGGTGGAACCAGCTGCCGGAGGAGGTGAGGGCCCTGCGGAACTGAATAAGGTCCCGCAGGGCCTGTAAGACAACCCTCTTCCAGCTAGCTTACACCTAACTGATATGGGAAACTAAATGTAGCTTTATCAGATTCTTGCTATACATACTGTTATAAGGTTTGATGTTTTTAAGGTTTTAAATGTTTTGAATGTTTTAAATGCTTATATATTTAAATGCTAATTTAAGTTATGTCTGACTATCTGTTGTGAGCCGCCCTGAGCCACCTTGTGGAAAGGGCGGGATATAAATCATAAATAAATAAAAAAAAACATAAAGAGACAGCACAGTTTTGAACAGAAGCAAATTGTAATAAAATGAGGTTTCCTCTCTGCTTTGACTTTCTGCAGTGACAGCTTTTCTTGTTGCTGTAGCCCAATGAACCATCCAGTAGCCAGCAGATTGTCTGTTTAGGGCAGTTTAAAAGGGTGGGCTAGGAAATGGATTTGCCTCAAACACTACATTTCCAACTGGTTTCATGTTGTTGCTGAGCTGAATAGAAAGTTGAAAGATTTAGAAAGTAAAGTCAATGCAATGTTACGATGGAAAGTGCATTCAGGCTGAATGCATCATTAGAGTAAGTTGCATTTGCGAGGCAAGTTTTGCCGGTTTCCTCTCAAGCTAGAGGGAGAATCTGAAGGAAAGGGTGTGGTCATGCTGCTTTCACAAGGGCAATCCCCGAAATGCATAGTTCAGGGTGATGACAGATGTCAGAAGAGATTCTCTGACATTCTCACGGTGCCAGTTTTCTAATTGGACAAGCGTGCTCACATATATTTGAGACTGAAGACACCTCAGGGTAGGAATGCGCAGAAACTTCAGAAATATTGCTTGTCTTTGAAACTCTTTTGGCTTTTCTCAAAAGTCTTCTGATATTTCATCTGAGCAGGGCCTGCCAGAGCTTCAAATTTCACTTTTAACAAAGTCTAGTCACAACCTAAGAAGCCCCATGGCACAGAGTGGTAAAGCTGCAGTATTGCAGTCCAAGCCCTCTGCTCACAACCTGAGTTCGATCCCAGCGGAAGCTGGGTTCTGGCAGCTGGCTCCAGGTTGACTCAGCCTTCCATCCTTCTGAAGTCAGTAAAATGAGTACCCAGCTTGCTGGGGGGGAAGTGTAGATGACTGGGGAAGGCAATGGCAAACCACCCTGTGAAAAGTCTGCCATGAAAAAATCGTGATGTGACACATCACCCCAGAGTCAGAAACGACTGGTGCTTGCACAGGGGACAACCTGTACCTTTAGTCACAGCCTAGAGATGTGTGGAAATCCCCAGAGAAATTTCATGTATCTTAACTTTTTCCCTGGAAATTTCTCAGATGTTTGGCCTGAGGAGGAAGTTCCAGACTCATTCAAAGTGCTATTTTATTTTTTTATTATTATTATTTTCAATTTCTAAAATGCTTTATTGAATTGAGAAACACGGTACAAATACATCAACAAATCAGTAAGTGTGCACCAAGTACCAATACAGAACAGGGAAGTAGGTGCGTACACCATAGGCCATCTTAGAGCAAAATTACAACAACAATTGACATGAACATCAGTATAGCATGGTATGAGTTACTAGGAAAATTGTTATCAGCTAACACTTTGTCTGTAAAGGGACGCCATTTTTCTATAAAACTCAAGGAAGCAATTTGTTGAGAACGATGGGGGTCTAAATCATAAGTAAGCTTATCCAAAACAAAATAATCCCACAATTTCAACCACCAAGTCCTATTTTAGATGAAATTTCAAAAGCACTTCTAATGAACATATTCTCTCATGCTACAGCATTGTTCAGGTAGTAAGCCTAGATATCGAAGATCACAATTTTTTGCTTGTCTTGTATAGGTCTGTTTCTTCAGATCTGGGCTGCTTGGCCAGTCTATGAATGTAACTAGATGTGATTCTGGGAGTTTAGTGGCAGGAATTCTTGAGTGTTTTTCTTAGGTATATAGTGGTAAGGTAGGGCTGCAGTCTAGCTTAGGACCACACCTTGGGAAGGGGATGATTAAACTGTAGCCCGCTGCTTTCATCCCAGACTCAATGACTCTACAGCAATGTCCTTTACCCCGTTCTTGGAAAGCACTCGGAAAAGTGCTTGCATCTTTTCCTCAATGGGGTTGTCATGATCCTAGGCCTAGTGCAGCCTACAGGCTCCAGGAAAGTCTATGTACAACCAGGCCTATATTTCTTAGGATCCTTTCTGTCTCTCTGATTTCGTGGGCAGAAGTTTTGGAGGGAAGACATGCCCAGTGAAGAAAAGAGGGGGAGGACCTGGGTAGGGTTGCCAAGTCCAATTAAAGAAAAATCTGGGGATTTTGGGGGCGGAGCCAGGAGACTTTGGGGGTGGAGCCAGGAGACATTGGGGGTGTAACCAGGAACAAGGATGTGACAAGCATAATTGAACTCCAAGGGAGTTCTGGCCATCACATTTAAAGGGACAGCTCACCTTTTAAAATGCCTTTCTTCCATAGGAAATAATTAAGGATAGGGGCACCATCTTTTGGGGCTCATAGAATTGGACCCTCTGGTTCAATCGTTTTGAAACTTGGGGGGTATTTTGGGGAGAGGCACTAGATGCTATACTAAAAATTTGGTGCCTCTACCTCAAAAAATAGCCTCCCCAGAGCCCCCAATACCCACGGATCAATTCCTTATTATTCCCTATGGGAATTGTTCTCCATAGGGAATAATAGAGTGCCTAGTAGACATTTCCCTCCCCCCCACACACACGCTTTCTAAAGGGGGGGGAGGGCCTCCATACCAGGGAATCCCCCCCTCCCTCTCTCACACACACAAATACTTACCAGATCTTCTTCCACTCTTGCTTTGAAAACGAAAGCAAAGAAAGGGAGGGGCCGTTCTCCGAAGCCCTTCCTGTTTCCTCCTTCCTACCCAGCCTTAAAGGGGCAGCCGTTTTACAAACTGCTCAGGAGCTCAATACCCTACAGGTATGTTCTCCCCCCCCTCCCCGCTTCCCGATTTCTGGAGACCGGGGGATGAAGCTGCAAAACCAGAAGTCTCCCGCCAAAGCGGGGTGGTTGGGAAGCCTAGACCTGGGAGATAACAATCAAAGGACTAGCTAGAGAGTAGGGTTGCCAGATCTAATTTAAGAAATATCTGGGGACTTTGGGGGTGGATCCGGGAGACTTTGGGAGTGGAGCTGGGCGCAAGGGTGTGACAAGCACAATTGAACTCCAAAGGGAGTCCTGACAATCACATTTAAAGGGACTGCGGGCCTTTTAAATGCCTTCCTTCCATTTGGAATAGTGAAGGATAGGGACACCTGCTTTTGGGGCTCATAGAATTGGACCCCCAGGTCCGATCTTTTTGAAACTTGGGAGGTGTTTTGAGGAAAGGTACTGGATGCTATGCTGAAAATTTGGTGCCTCTACCCCAAAACAACAGTGCCTCATAGCTCTAGATACCCACAGATCAATTCTCCATTATAGCCTGTGGGAATCGGTCTCCATTGGATATACTGAAGTGGCCAGCAGACAATCCCCCCCCCCGCTTTCTGATGACCCTGAAACAGGGGGAGGGTCTCCAAACCAGGGGATTTCCTGCCCCCAACTGGAGATTGGCAACCCTACTGGAGAGGAAAGCGTGTTTTCTCTGAAAAGGTTGAGCTGGAGAGAAGGCTGCAGCAGGAGAACTCCTTCATCCATACAGTGGTGAAACAGTTGGAATCAGAAGGAAGGGAACGTATAGTTAGTTACGTCAGAGGTTTTATTTTTCATTGAACTACCTTTACTGTTTTTCCATGTTCCTTTCCTTTCCTTATTGACTTTATGTTTTTGTGGGTAGGTTTTGTCACTTTGTGTTTGTATTGTTTGTTCATTCTCCCCCCCCCCCCCGCCCCTTGCTCTTCCCCTATAGCTCCCTGTTTGTTTTTGATGTCAGTTCTGTTTTTAAACATTTGGGAATAATAGAATTATATAATTGTTCTGATAATTATGGAAACTAAACATGTGCAGTATATCCATTTAGCATACTTTATAATTATAAAATAATCATAAGAACACCATTATGAATTGGGGTATACAGTTCGACAGCTGTGAATGGAATACTGTTTTCCTTAGGAATTTGTGGGAATTCATTTTGTTAGTTGGTGACTAAGGAGGAGTGGGGGACCTTTGAAGTGGTGGCATGATTCTTGGGCATGCATGGTCACGAAGCACAGACCAGAGAATCACAGTTCACAAACCTTTCCAGTGCACTGGGTCGAATTCAAACTTCTACCAATAGTAAACACTGCTGGGTGTAGGGTTGCCAAGTCCAATTAAAGAAAAATCTGGGGACTTTGGGGGCGGAGCCAGGAGACTTCGGGGGTGGAGCCAGGAGACATTGGGGGTGGAGCCAGGAACAAGGATGTGACAAGCATAATTGAACTCCAAGGGAGTTCTGGCCATCACATTTAAAGGGACAGCACACCTTTTTAAATGCCTTTATTCCATAGGAAATAATTAAGGATAGGGGCACCATCTTTTGGGGCTCATAGAATTGGACCCTCTGGTCCAATCGTTTTGAAACTTGGGGGGGTATTTTGGGGAGAGGCACTAGATGTTATACCAAAGATTTGGTGCCTCTACCTCAAAAAATATCCCCCAGAGCCCCCAATACCCACGGATCAATTCCCTATTATTCCCTATGGGAATCGTTTTCCATAGGGAATAATAGAGTGCCCAGTAGACATTTCCCTCCCCCCCACGCTTTCTAAAGGGGGGGAGGGCCTCCAAACCAGGGAATCCCCTGCCCCCTCCATCTCACACACACACACACAAATACTTACTAGATCTTCTTCCGGAGAACTCTACTTGCTGTGAAAATGAAAGAAAAAAAAGGGAGGGGCTGTTCTCCGAAGCCCTTCCTGTTTCCTGCTTCCTGCCCAGCCTTAAAGGGGCACACATTTTACAAATGACTCAGGAGCTATACAACAATATGAAGCCTACACGTATGTTCTCCCCCCCCACCCCACCCCCCGCTTCCCGCTTTTTAAAGAGCGGGGGATGAGGCTGCGAACCCAGGAGTCCCCTGCCAGGGCAGGGGGGTTGGGAAGCCTAGCTGGGTGTGGTGGGAATCCAAATGGTCAATCAACCGTGAGCTTTCCTTCATTCTACATCCAGCCTTTTTGGACAATTTTGATGTTATAATGTTACTGCACATGTGCAAAAAAAAGGAGGTTCTATCGCTGACAAAGTATGATGAAATGTGTGTACAATCCCTTTCCAAAGGAAGTGCAGAACACATGGAGAGAGTCAGATCTGAATTTTAAAAATGTCCCAAAATAAATACCCTTCAGTAGAAGGGGTACCACGAAGTTGGAGCATCTTCTGGAGATTCAACTCACTGGGAAACAGCAGCAACACCAAGGTGCAGAAAACAACCTCTTCAAGTCAGTTCAGTCGCACAGCAGGAAAAAGTTAAATCTACTATCCTCCTGTACCACAGTCCTGAACAGCTATCATGTACAAATGAAAACTACCTAGGAGCAATAAAACCAAAGAACCCGTAGTATTTTGTCTAGTTAGGCCCTAAATCTGGTCACATTGGACATTTTATTTCCCTAAATTATTTCTTTGATTTCTGGCAGCTGTAGCATTTGGGACACAATGCCTAACTCCAGGTTTCTGACTGTAGCTCAGTAAATGTTAGATTCATCTGCTATGGCGAATGAAATTAAAGTATGGATATGTAATATCTGGGGGATGTTGTTTTGGTCACCAAGCCTCATCCATTTTGTGGATTCTTTGATATTCCAGATCACCAGACCAGAATCCACTAAAGTTTCTTATATCAAGATATGTATTTTGGCATGGTGCTATATCATGTTTTCAGATCCGTAGCATGTACCACATAACAGAGCGGGGCACCAAAGTAGTCTGTTTATTTATAGTGGATGTTTGTTATCATAACCTGGCTGCCAGTATTCACTAAAAAAATGCTTCCGCTCACAAATCATGGGATAATCCAAAGGATAGTACCCTGGGAATTCATCACATAAATAAACAGGAAACAGCTACATACGTTTTTGCTTCTGCCCATCCTGTTGAATCACTCGATGGACTGGGAATTTGAGGTGAAATTAGGAAACACCAGGGCTTTTTCTTTTGTAGCAGGAACTTCTTTGCATATTAGGCCACACACCCCTGATGTAACCAATCCTCCAAGAGCTTACAGGGTTCTTAGTACAGGGGCTTACTGTAAGCTCCAGGAGGACTGGCTACATCAGGGATATGTGGCTTAATATGCAAAGGAATTCCTGCTACCCAAAAGCAAAGCCCTGGGAAACACTGTTCAGATAGGGGCGAAGGAGCAAATAGCAAAGACCAATAAGAATTTCTCTCTTGTGTTAATACCTTAATGTAAAAAAATATAACCAATAATTCCTGAAGGTTGTCAATACAAGTACACAGTAAACGTGACATCTGAAATACTGCCTAGAGTAACAGAACTGTCAGTAGCAAACTTCCAGTGTGCCTCATAACTCAGCATACCTCAAAGGAACCGTAATGAAATTATGAGGCTCTTCATGTCGTGAGGGGGAGAAGACATCTCCTGTTAGTTTACGCTTTGTTCTGCCGGAGCTGAGGCTTTAAAAACAATCACTTTTGTAAACATACAAAGTGGCCCCCAACTGGTAATTGCTGCTGTAACATTTTGGACTAAAACCGGATCCCCTGTTTTCCAGTCATATTGAAGAAAAATTAGAATAGCTTGGAACCACAGATTGTTGTTTCCTAGACCTGTACACTGAAGCTATGGGAGTGGTGCTGGCCTTTCTACCTCAGCGTACCTGATGACAACACGAAGGCATCACATAGACATCAGTATCACTATTAAGGATGCCTTTCTTACTGAAAGCCCTGAAGAAGGAATTTATCTGACAAAATGGGACTCACTTATGGGTAGTATACATGAAGCAGCCGGTCGCTCCATGACGGCTATTTTAAATTTCTCCCCTCATAATTTCCCCCACATTTCAAACTATTCATGTCCAGCAGAAAACCAACTGAAGCGACTACGCTATGCCAATATGTAGAGATTGCATACTGTGTGATTTGGCCCTTCACATTCATTAAAAGTCTGAGTTTCTGTCTTCAATTTAATTGAAAAAGACATTACTTTAGATGGGAAAGGAAAATAGACATACTTTCTTAGTAGAATATACTTTGCAGCGTATTATCCTCTCATTAAAGCATGTGTAATTCTTTAGTATTCAGACAGGTAACCGTCATTGCATGGGTTGGAAAATGGCTTTGTGCCATATGTTTTTTGAAAGAACACTAGCAGGAAATTAATTATTAAAATCAAGACTGTTTCCTACACTCTCTCATCCAGTACTTCATGCATTGTATGAGTGACACTGGGCTGCATATTCCACTGTCACATTCTTATTGGCTAGATGGCAGCTCAGCTATTCAACACAGGCTGCTGAAAACCTGCAAGAATATGTTTGAATTCCATAGAGTGGAACAGTAGCCATCCATTATCATACCAGTGGATTTAGAGTTTGACCTTTATAGTGTACAGCATGAAGAAGATTCATGCAATTAATCAAATTATGGGGATTTATGCTAACATACAACAAACTGTGGCAGAAATCTACAAAATTCGATTAGTTCTGAATTTAGAGACACAGGAAAAAAAATGTATTTTAACAATCACCTGCCTTTTGATCTTTGACTGCTATGCCCTGGCCTTATAATATGAAATGTTTTTATGCTGTT
The DNA here is from genome assembly GCF_032191835.1 of Heteronotia binoei. Lineage (NCBI taxonomy): Eukaryota > Metazoa > Chordata > Lepidosauria > Squamata > Gekkonidae > Heteronotia > Heteronotia binoei. The sequence goes on from NC_083227.1 coordinate 151,353,774, forward strand.
TTCATGGAGGAATGTCTGCCCTTCCAATCCCAAAGATGCGAGAAATGTGCTTCAATTCACTTGCTGTTTTGACTTGTCTAACTCTCTAGTTTATTGTATTCTGTATAGGGAACTCTTACAACATTGTCTCTGGAACAAAAAAAATTAAAAATCAGCAATAACCTGGTTTCATGTATCTTTGTAGCTTTCATCATCGGAATCTGAGAATTTTTACATGTTTGGTGCCTTATTAAATTTTAATCTCTGAATCAGGGGTGTTGAACTCATCTGTTACAAGGGCCAGATCTGTCATAAATCAGACTTTATGGGGTCAAGCTGTGCATATCTTAAAATGTAATGCCAGATAGCAGAGATAAAAACTTTATAAAGGGTACAGAGAAACACAAAGATATTGTTTTTTACTTAAAATATAAACTCTTAATGCTTAAAACTCTTGCGATCTGTTTAAAATGGAAAGTTGGGGGAACAGTAGGATTTGGCAATGCAATTTTTAAAATAAAACATCAAGAAAAGGCACAATGATTACAGCAGAAACTGAAAATATAAACAAAAAAAATAAAATCTCTGGGTGTAGGAAAAATGAAATGGCTGGGCATTGCAAGCTTCTGCCCCTGCCCCAGGTCTGCTGAGATTGGCAATGGCTCTTCAGTGTATTATCCCGCTTTGACTGTAGGTTCCCAGGTTAGAGTGCTCACTGGGCACCAGTTCTAAGGTCCATTCAGCAAAGACATGCTGCCTCAAAGCATCAGCCCTTTATTTGCAAGGTCACACAACTCCAGCAAGGAACCGCTCCTAACTGGACAAATAAATGCTGAAAAGTGAAACTGAGTGCCACTATATTGCAGCACAGACAAAGCTGCAAGGAAAACAAGGATGGATTTTCCATTGAGGTCTCTGCCAATCTGCATCCAGAGACCTTAATGAAAAGTTCATTCCACATTTTCTTTGCAGCTTTGCAAGCCCAGAATTGTTTCCTGCTTCGGCCTGCATAGACAAGGAGAAGGAGCTGGGAGCTTAGTCAGCCTCAGAGCTTCAAAGGGTGAGGATAGGAGGAGGAGGAGAGGGGGGAAGAGCCCTGTGGGCCTCATTAAAGCCCTGAGTGGGCCAGTTCTGTCCCGCGGGCCAGATATTTGACACCCCTGATCTAAATATTTGCTAATTTTAGCATAGTTGTGTTTCTGGGACACAAATATGAAACTAAATCCATGAAAAGATGGGTTTTCAACAAAGTATTTAAAAGGAGGCAATACCTTTCTAGTCACGTTTGTCTCATTTCAGCCTTGCCCCCACAATTGTCCTACCATGCATGGCTTGACAACATATCTTCTTGAATTTGTGCCGGTCTGTGTATCACCTAGTCTTGGATTATAAATTTGGTGCACCAGGTTTAACACAGGTCCTCCTGCATAATACCTCCTTGCACAAACAGAAGTGCAAATGGGGGTACAATAAGTCTGATTCAGTGCAAACATCTACTACTGTCTTTTTCTTGCATTTCCATTTGTGCAAGAGCTCTAGCACAAATGGAAATTTTGTGCTGCATCAAACCCTATTTTTCCTGTTTTACATATGAAGGACTGCAGCCCAAAGTTAATAAATTGCCTGCATAGTGAAACCATACTAAAGATGAGACCGGAACTGAGGTCTTTCAAAATGGGTTTCTTTTTCCTTTGTAACAGAAGATGACCTGTGGCTGGATTCTAAAGGGCTATAGCCAACATTTCAATGCACAGTGAAAGATGACAGATTACTCATCCATGATCTTGTATGGCAGAATTTAATAATACAGCCTTTGTCTTGGCCAGTCTAGTAGTTTCAGTTGCATTCAAATACTATGACATTTTATATCTATAACACTTCTGGGCAGTCTAGAGATGGAATCTTCCATGTCTATGATGTAATAGCCATATGTTTCAGCAACCATAATAGAGCTATAAGATGGATAGGACAGCAGACTGTGCCTATATGACAGAGTGTAGACAGACAGCTTTGAAAATATTCAACAGAATGATCACAATTAAGATGATTTTTGCCATCATTGTTTTAGCATTTAGACATGCATGCGAAGGACTGTTTTGAATGTTTCCGTTCTGTCTGTTTTCATTCACATAGTTTTGCTATACTGTGCCTTCTGTTGAACCTTTTCTGGAAATGCTGCTCTGTCAGAATAAGACCATTATCAGCTTCTTTATTCTCTTTGTGTCCCTCCTTACTTCATTGTTTCAAAAGGATTTTTGACAAAGTGGCTAAATGGGATGTTACTGCAATTGAGCCTTTGCATTATCATTCCTCTTGATTCCCATTTCATTGATCTTATTCCATTTGCATCCTGCTCTTCAAACAGGGATGTACTAAAACGAATGACAAGACGGTCCATAGGAAACAATAGCAGAGCCTAGATGGTTCATAGGATATAATGGGAGAGAAGATTGTCCATTGACTTACATGGGCTTCATTGAAATACAATGAAGCACAGAAACAGCTACAACAAAAAGCTGAAATGGATAATCTTCTCTCCCATTATATCCTATGGACCATCGAGGCTCCCATCCAGGCTCTGCTATTGTTTCCTATGAACAATCGTCTGCCAACCTCCAGGACTGGATTGACAGGGGAAAATGTACCTTGCCAACCTCCAGGACTGGACATTTTCCCCTGTCAATCCAGTCCTGGAGGTTGACAAGGTACATTTTCCCCTGTCAATCCAATCCTGGAGGTTGGCAACATGCATTTTCTCCTGTCAATCCATTACTGGAGGTTGGCAAGGTACATTTTCCCCTGTCAATACAGTCCTGGAGGTTGGCAAGGTACATTTTCCCCTGTCAACCCAGTCCTGAAGGTTGGCAGTCGATTGTCCATAGGAAACAATAGCAGAGCCTGGATGGGAGCCTGAATGGTCCATAGGATATAACAGGAGAGAAGATTATCCATTATAGGTTTCTGTTGCAGCCGTTTCTGTGCTTCAGTGTATTTCAATGAAGCCCATGCAAGTCAATGGACAGTTTTTTCTCCCATTATATCCTATGGACCATCCAGGCTCTGCTATTGTTTCCTATGGACCATCTTGTCATTCGTTTTAGTACATCCCCTTCAAACAGGCCAGTGAGGTAGATGAGACTGAGAAAGAGTGATCTGCTCAGGGCTGCCTAATGAGCTTCAAAAGTTGAATCTGGATTTCTGCATTCAAACCCAGCCCCATAGCAATTGCTCCTGTACATGAGCTTTAAAGTAGTAATGGAATGGATTGAATGTGTACACACTTGGATGCAGTCCAGGTAACAGAGAGGTTATATAGCGGAGTGACACAGTAGACCTGTTGGTTGGGGAAATGCTTATTTTGGATAGGATTCCTGTATCCTTCAAGTTTAAATTTTATGATATGAGGGCACATATGAATCTAACTTTTCTTCTGGATTCCCAGGTAGTAGCTGTGGTATCTCCCCCCCCCCCCCCAGTTTTATCTGATTTACCCAAACATACTCATTGCTAGAATATACCAAGACCTACCTTAGTCACTGTGATTCATGCTTTGGTGACTTCCAGATTATTGTATGCATTCTACGTGGGACTGTTCTTGAAGACTATCCAGAAAATTTCCGTGTTTCAAAATAGTGCTGGCTGCTTATCTTTTGACAAGTATACTCAGGATTTTTTTTTTTTAGCGATGGAACTCACTGGCATTACCAGCACCTTTGGGGGGGGACTCTCCTAAATACTACGGGGAGAACTGGTGAAAACAGAGCCTTCCTGGGCTTGTATTTTTGTTTCCATGCACAATTAAAGGGGCCAGTTTTAATTTATAATCCTCTAAATCAGGGGTGTCAAGCTCATCTATTATGAGGACCAGATCTGACATGTTTTGACTTATAACCCCCTAAATCAGGGGTGTCAAACTCATTTGTTCTATTTTACTTAAAATAAAACATACTTAAAACATTAGCATGCTTGCGATATTTTATTTAACAGTCTCCAATAACTGACACCTCGTGCTCTGAATTATTGCATCAAAATCTGGAGATGATGTCGATGCTGTAGCAATCCTGAGTATGCTGTTCAGGTTTGTATCTGTAAGTTGCAAACCTACTTCTGATTTTCATTACAGAGAGAGAGGGAGAAGGAAACAGACAACAGTCAGTTGCTTGTGTGCTGCATACAAACCCCATGGGGGCCAGATACGTCCCACAGGCCACATGTTTGACACCCCTGTCCTAAATGGTCTGGATTCCCAATTACTCAGGGAGTATCTGTTTCTGTAAAAAGTACTCTGCTTTAAGATTTATCCATTAGGTCTTCCTAAGGTCCCGTCTTCTGTGAATGTAAGACTGACAACCAAAAGGAGCAAGGTCTTTTTGGTAGTTTCCTGATGCTGTGGAATGCCCTTCCCTAGGAATTATGCCTGCTTTGAATTCTTGTCTGATTTTGAGGCAAAAACATATCTGCTTTTGCCATCTGAATTCATATACAGGAGGATGGATCTTGTGCTGTTTGATCTTTTAAAAAAAAATATCTTCTTGATTTCTTTTATCCATTTATGGATTGTTTATTGTTTTTAATACTGTGGACACTTTGCAGATTTAATCACTGAATAGCAGTAAATAATTCGTAGAAATAAATTGCATCAAATTAGCTGTGTTCTGCATAGGCCAGAGAAATATTCTCCTAAGGAAGCACCCTGAGATTTTCTTAATTCACATGGTCTAAATCTCTGAGTCTAATTCACATGTGCATATTCATGTGTTGAGTCCTCAAGTGATGACTTGCGTCATTGCATGTGTGAATGGGTCGTCACAAATCTAACACCACAGATTGAACATTCACGTCACACCTTAGACACAACACTTTCCAAAAGAATCTGTTCATGCATCATGAAATGGAGTATGAAGATATGAAACAATGGAAATGCATACATGAGCGAGCCCTTGGATTGCTTATGTTCTTAAATGTGAAGACAGTTTCTTTGCAACCGTAGCCCACCTATTTCTAATAATAAGTTACACAGCCGTTACTGGATAAACAAAATATAAATATTGCTTGTTAGTTGTGATTTGGATATGAAATTGGTTTTATGGCCACTTGCATTTTGGTTTGTACTATCATCAGGACTTTTTTTTTTGCATATTTGCATATTAGGCCACATCCCTGATGTTACCATTGTTTCACATAGGACTTTGTTGTAGAAAAAGCCCACTAGGAACTCATTTGCATATTAAGCCACACCTCCTGATACCAAGCCAGCCAGAATTACATTCCTGTCCATTCCCGCTGAGCATCACTGAGCCCATCAGGGGAGGGCGTGATAGAAATCTGATAAATACATTTTTAAAAGCCCTATTATTATCTATAAATGACTGATATGTCAAACCCTGCTTTCTTAGACAAACATTCCACTTTTTATCACTCACTTATTAAATGACCAGACATGCTCTTTGCACTTTCTCCCATGGTGTTGCTCTTGCATGGAGGAACCCACCTGTACCCATATTCAGAGCTACCTCACTGTCTCCTCTCAAGCCTGTTTTCAAAACTCTTAATTATTTTGCCACCTAGTGCCTAAAGAAGAAGAAGATATTGGATTTATATCCCGCCCTCCACTCCGAAGAGTCTCAGAGCGGCTCACAATCTCCTTTACCTTCCTCCCCCACAACAGACACCCTGTGAGGTAGATGAAGATATTGGATTTATATCCCGCCCTCCACTCCGAAGAGTCTCAGAGCGGCTCACAATCTCCTTTCCCTTCCTCCCCCACAACAGACACCCTGTGAGGTAGATGAAGATATTGGATTTATATCCCGCCCTCCACTCCGAAAAGTCTCAGAGCGGCTCACAAGCTCCTTTCCCTTCCTCCCCCACAACAGACACCCTGTGAGGTAGATGAAGATATTGGATTTATATCCGCCCTCCACTCAGAAGAGTCTCAGAGCGGCTCACAATCTCCTTTCCCTTCCTCCCCCACAACAGACACCCTGTGAGGTGGGTGGGGCTGGAGAGGGCTCTCACAGCAGCTGCCCTTTCAAGGACAACCTCTGCCAGAGTTATGGCTGACCCAAGGCCATGCTAGCAGGTGCAAGTGGAGGAGTGGGGAATCAAACCCGGTTCTCCCAGATAAGAGTCCGCACACTTAACCACTACACCAAACTGGCAAACACCAAACTAAAAACACTGATAAGCAGCTGGTGTGCTTGTATCTAGTATAGGTGGCTGTCTACATCCACAGTCCCCCAGTTCAGTTGTCATCTGTTGCAGATCCATTGGGCTGTGGTCATGTTAGATGCAATAGTGGATAGATCAAGTATTGTAAGCCATAGAAACCTGCATGTGGCTTAATATTATTTATTTATTAATTCATTTATACACTACCCTTCTCCCCAATGGGGACCGAAAGCACCTTCCATTGTTCCCCTCTCCTGCATTGGGTTCATCCAAATAAAAGTTATTATGTAGAGTTCCTGGTTGTTGATTTTTTTAAAAAAACCTTTATTATCCATTGTGCTTGCAAGATACAAACTAGACATGTTGCAGCATCTCACAACTCCTCTCCTCCTTTGTAGTACCTCCTTACTTAAGTCACGTAGGTATGAAGACATGGAGTGTCCTGATGGCCCTCTCAGCTCGACTGTTGACCCACATGTTTATCCAGGTCCAAGAGAAAGGTCATGACTCAGTGGCAAATGTTTTATGTGAAGACGGGCCCAAGCTCAGTTCCTGGCATCTTCAGCTAGCAAAACTAGACCCTTATATTTGCTCCCCAGCTTCCTTAGGTCTTTATGCTTTCTGCGGCAAAATGCCCCATTGTCTATCAGACTTAACCATTCCAAGTCATCGCAGGGCATTTATGTTGGCTAGACTAAATGCGTTTCCCTCCAAAGTTTTACAAGGGAGATATCATCGAGTCCCTTTAGGCAACAGACTCTGTTCCTGCAGAGCGAATATTCCCGACTCAATTCAGCATATATTGCTTGATTGTTCCTTTTATCATAATCTCCGTAAAGATTTATTTTGCAAGCTTTCTTTCTCCCCAGATCGGTCTATTCTGCCACCCTGTTGTTATTGATGGAACGATACTGAGGGGGAGGTTAGCGAGGCTGTGGCAAAATTGTTGGCTGACCTCCTTAAATTTAAATCTGACCATGTATGGATGCATCTGTAAGCTCGGCTTCATTTTATCTCCAATGTTTAAATTTTTATATTCTGTGTATTTTTAGTTGCAACTGTTATGCCATAAAAGGTTTGGGATGGTATGAGTGTCCTGATGGCCCTCTCAGCTTGACTGTTGACCCACATGTTTATCCAGGTCCAAGAGAAAGGTCATGACTCAGTGGCAAATGTTTTACGTGAAGACAGGCCCAAGCTCAGTTCCTGGCATCTTCGGCTAGCAAAACTCTACCTGAGACCCTAGGAAGCCACTATCTAGTTTGAGTAGAACAGGGTCCTCAATGTGGCACCCATGGATGCCATGGTGCCAATCAAAATACTCACCAAGTGTTTTTAGAAAGTCAGTGGGGTTTGATGGGGCTTTTGCCAGCAGGGTTTCTGATTATCCATTGAAGATCTGACTTTCTGGGCAGAGCTTTAAAAAGCTGCTTTGGCAGCAGCTGCCACCGCAGCCCAAGGATCTTCACTGCCTGGCTGAACTCAAGCTGTGTGTATGCAAGGAAATGTTTTAAACAACTTGCTCATTTTAGCAAGCATTCTGTTAAACAGAGCCTCTGCCTGAAATGTTGAAGAGTTACTATTAGAGTTACTATTAGAGCATGACCTCATTCCCTGGCATTTTGTGGTTGTTTCTGCCTCCCGTAACATGCATTTTGTGGTTGGCTCTACCGCCTGTGGCAGCCATTTTGAAGATGTGTCCACCATTGTGTGTAGGCTTCCCAACCCTCCCGCCCTGGTGGGGGACCCCAGGATTTCCACCCTCTTCCCCCGCTCTCCCAAAAAATGGAAGCGGGGGGAGAGGGGGGAAACGGCGCCGAGCCGCCGGATCCTGGAGCCGGCGAGGCCGCCGCACCGCTGCCGCCCCCTCCCCGCCCACTGCAGTTTATCCTCCAAGATGGGCCCAGGCTGAGCCCATCTCAGAGGAGCAGCCAAGAGGCGGCAGCAGCGCAGGGGAGGGCGAGGCAGGCCAGGAGCATGGCGAGCCGCAAATCCGGGCCCTTCTAGGACCCGGACTTGCGGCTCGCCACGCTCCTGGCCCGCCTTCACCCCCCCCTCCGCTTCCACCCCAGAGGCAGAGCGGGCAAGGCGGTAGCGGCGCGGCGGCCTCTTCTCTGCTCGCCGTGGCTGCTCCTCCGAGATGGGCTCAGGCTGAGCCCATCTCAGCAGCCACGGCGAGCGGAGAAGAGGCGGCAGCTGCGGGGCAGCTCGCCACGCTCCCCGGCGCCGTTTCCCCCCTCCCCCTAGCTCCACCCCAGTGTCTCCTGGCTCCACCCCCAAAGTCTCCTGGCTCCACCCCCAAAGTCCCCAGATATTTCTGGGGTTGGATTTGGCAACCCTAATTGTGTGCAAGAATTCTGAAGGAAGGCCACAAGGTTAAAAAGGTTGGGGACCCCTGAAGTAGACTATACTGTCCTATATGGATCAGTGTTCTGTCTCAGTATAAATGAGCTTCAAATGTATAGAAGCTACTTAATAGCTGATTGTTTAACATGCTGGAGTTTGTGGCAGTCCAAACAAACCAGAGCACGCTGTAAAAGCACATAAATGTAGGGCCTGTAAAACGGAGCTATTCCGCCAGGCTTTTGGCTGAGGCAGGCGAGCATCCTTATTTCATTGGTTATACCATCTAACAGACCTCCCCTGCACTAACTAACCATCTGGACTGTTAGATATCAGGCCAGCATCTAGGACATCTATGCCTTAACTTATAACATGTGCTATACCATCCACGCTGCTTTATCTTGTTTGCTTGTTCTGATTGTTTTATTGTTTGGATTTTTAACTGTTTTATTGTGCTCGTAATCCATCCTAAACCATTAAGGGAAAGGGCGGACTATAAATCCACTAAACGTCAATAAATAAATAAAGCACTTCAAAGACTTTATTCATATCTGTTATGGCTTTTACTAACTTGTGTAAAACTAATATGAGACCTCACATTTTAAGTGCCATGGAGGAACAACCAGTATTGGTTAGATTTCTGTTATCTCTTTATGAAAGTCATGCAGTTTAAGGAGATGGTTCATGGTCGTGCCTTGATTTCTAGAAAGGCAATAGATGGTCTGTGTTCTGAGTGAGGTCTAGTTGTTTCCTCAGACATAAAAGCATCATCCAAAATGATGCTTTGCAGAGCTTGCTAAATATAAACATGAAATTATATTTCTTGTCTGCCAGCTTTTCCTTCAGAGATTACAGCAACAGACTTGGGATCTGTTGTTAATTCTCTGTATTGCCTATTTTAGGGACTTTGACTTGCAAAGTTCCAGTTCTTTTATTCTTCTCTTATTTATCCAACTGAACAACACAAACAAGGCAGCTCACTGTCTGCATCAAGTGGAAAATGCAGATCTGATCCTTACCAAATGAATTTTGCAGGATGGTCTGCCTTAGTAGAGATGTGGTGCACAACCACCCATGCTGAACATCGTGATCAGAGAACAGTCATGAATAGGAGCTTCTACTGTTAGGTTCTGTGTAGCTCTCATCAATTCAGACTCTTTGATTTGAATCAAATAAGGACTTTATTGAAAAGACACATGCTCACAGCAAGACGTTCTTGTTAGAACTGACCTCATAAGGGAGGGCCAGAAGCTTATACTCTACATATGAGTTAATGACATCAGCAACCTAAGGCATACAAGATTGGTGGTAAGCATTTGGATTATGTGTTCAATCCCACCCCACCCCCCTCCATAGTCACTAAGTGTTTTCTTTGCAAATGAGACTCCAAGCAGTTCTTCCCAGCGATACGGATAACCACCTGCCTTTCAAGGTTGAATAGAGAAAAGAGATGCTGTGGTGCATTCCAGTCCACTCTAACATTACATGGGCAGAAAATGAGCAAAGCAAAGCTAATCAACAGTTATATAAGGTAACATGTGAGAGACTTACAGTATATGGACTGCATTCACTAGATGTAATGCAGATTTCCTAATCACAATATTAACAATCAACATTGGCAATTGGCTGACATACAATCAATGGCCTAAAATCACTGGCAAGAAGTCTCTTTTTGACAACTACTTTGTATGACGTTTTCCAGTTCTGCAATCCAGATTCATTTCTGATAGATGATGATGAGGGCAGTTCTCTTTTAACTTTTGTTTCATAACGGACTGTGAACCATCAAAGGTCTTCAATAAAAAAAGATGCACTTTTCCACCCGGCATACTCTATTAGCATAATATGCCTTTTGTTTGTATTCTTAACAACTTTGGCAATACTTTTGAGTGGAAACAGCTGTAACAATGAAATTCCATCTTCAGTTGCTCAGTGGGATTCTGTTTCCAACTTCATCAAACAAACCCTTCCTCATCCCAATATGCTGATGTTGGAACACATCTGTCCAGTGTATGGGAGAGGCAACTAGCAGAATAAGGAGCAGGAAAACTGATAAACAGTAAATGAAATCTGTGATGACTTGAGTTAGGACCTGATTGTAGGCCAACAATGCATTTAAAATTAACTATACAGTAATTTGTAGTCTTTGGTAGAAGTACTCACCTGTGGAACTACTTTGCAAGGTCATAATCGGCTCTACTGTATGCTCTTTACATTGTGTTCTGTTTTTAGAGGCTGGATGAACAGAGGTAGAAAGAGCCTGGAAACATTTTCAGATCTGCTGATGGAAAATGCTGATGCCACACAGAACTGAACTTGTGGTATCCAACTAATGCTGCCATTAGGCATTATTGTCTATGGATACAGAGTAGCATCTCTCTATCACTATGCTGGATTTCTTTTGCATAGGAAAGCAGAGTGAAAGCCAGTTCAGTTATGGTGACTGCATTAGGACTCTATTTCCTTAATTTCCAGCCTATGCATTGGAGCTCTATGGACTGAACTATTATTTCCAAGCAACCAGTCACTGTGTTTCCTGGCTAATCCTCTGGCCCTAATTCAGAGGGCCATCGTCCACATCACAGTTGCGACGTAGTGGAGGCTGCTTTAAATCATCCCATTTCTAGGAATGCCAATCTCAAAGTGGTGGCTAAAGATCTCCTGGGATTACAACTGTTCTCCAGGTGACAGAGATCAGTTTTTTTCTGGATAAAATGGCAGATTTAGTTGGTGGATTGTATGGTGTTGTACCCTACTGAGATCCCTCCCCTCTCCAAACTCCACCCTCATCTGGCTCTGCCTCCAAAATCTCCAGCTGTTTCCCAACCTGAAGCTGGAAATCGTAGTCCATTTTATACCTTCGTCCCTTCGCCGGAAGAGGTGAGGGCCCTGAGGGACCTTGATCAGTTCCGCAGGGCCTGTAAGACAACCCTCTTCCGGCTGGCTTATAACTAACCGGCATAGGAAACTGAGTGTAGTTCTATTAGATTCCTGCTATGTTTTAATGTTTTAACTGTGTAAAATGCTTAAACTTAATATTTTTATGTGTAATTTGTTTAGACTTAATATTTTTATGTTAGATTTTACATGCTGTGAGCCGCCCTGAGCCACTTGCTGGGAAGGGCGGGATATAAATCATAAATAAACTAAACTAAACTAAACTAAAACTAAACTAAAACTAAACTAAACTAAACTAAACTAAACTAAACTAAACTAAACTATATGGCAAGCTGTTTAGGTGCAGCACTTTACCCTCTGGATCTTTTTCAAAGCACTATAAATAGTGCCCCCCACCATCCTAAATCTGTATTGGCATGTAGGAAATTAAGTAATCCATATGGTGAGTTTATGTAGCATATGAATGACAGATTGCATGAAGGCAACCACCAAGAGGAGTAATTAGGAGGAGTCTACATTAGGCTTCCCAATCCCCAGGTCCCAGCAGGGGATCCCCCGGTTTTACAGGCTTCCCCCCTCCCCCAGCCAGCTGGCCAGCGGGGGAAGCCCCACCCCCACAGCCATTATGCACCTCCATGAACGATTCCCATAGGGAATGATGGGGAATTGATCTGCGGGTATTGGGAGCTCTGGGGGGGGGGCTGTTTTTTGAGATAGAGGCACCAAATTTTCAGTATAGCATCTAGTGCCTCTCCGCAAAATACCTCCCAAGTTTCAAAAGGATTGGACCAGGGGGTCCAATTCTATGAGCCCCAAAAGAAGGTGCCCCTATCCTTCATTATTTTCTATGGAAGGAAGGCATTTTAAAAGGTGTGCTGTCCCTTTAAATGTGATGGCCAGAACTCCCTTGGAGTTCAATTATGCTTGTCACACCCTTGCTCCTGGCTCCGCCCCATGTCTCCTGGCCCCACCTCCAAAGTCTCCTGGCTCCACCCCCAAAGTCCCCAGATATTTCTTGAATTGGACTTGGCAACCCTAGTCTACATCTATGTAACGCTGTAATCTGCACTCAAGCCCAAATAGACATACTGAGGTGCTAACATTCTCTTAGTAAACTATACCACCATCGTTTTCACATAGGAATTCTCTTGACTGAAAGCATACCACATTATTTAATTTCTAGACCACCCTCCCCTGTGAAACAGGCCTCAGGGCACTGTACAACAATGAAATACATTTAAAGCATAAAGTCTCCTTCCTCCTGTCTGACGCTCATTCTGATGTTTCTTCTAAGATTGCCTGCTTCTGTTACGTTGCTCAGTTGGAAAGGAGGGAAATTGAGATTGTAAATCTTGGTTATGGGTTTTAACAATATATGTAACAGCAGGAATTAGGAATTTTGTGTAAGAGGGGATGGGTTCGTTTCTGTTTTTTCTGTTTTGTTTGTATTTTTAAGCTGGTCGGATGACCGTGAATAAAGTGCTACTACTACATGTAAAGCAAATTCAGACTTAAAAACAATAAAAATAAAGTGATGGACCTAATTTGATGATGCTAAAAACTTCCAACTGCACCACTCCCTCACAGGGAGGGAGGCGGGAAACAGGAGTGCCAGGAAGATGGAAAACTGTTGCTGTCCTCAGTCAAATGCCTGGCGGAAATCTCTGCTTTACAGGTCCCTGCAGAACTCCAGTAAATCCCGCAGGGCACGGATGTTGTCGGGCAGAGAGTTCCACCAGGTTGGAGTCAGGCAGAGAACACCCTGGCTGTGATTGAGGACAGCTGGATATCCCTCGGGCCGGAGACACCAGCAAGTTCTTGTATGCTGAGTGCAGCACTCTTGGGGGCGGGGGGTGGGGGGTATGCCATGTTTTCATAAACGTGAAACTTCTGTAACATTTCTTCTCTGAAGTGATGAGTTTGGACACAGTTTTTGTGAGAACCCTTCCAAACAGGAGTCTGCAAAAAACAACAACAAGGTGATACAATATCACAAACCAGCCTTTTCAAAGACCTTTTGCTGTTCTGTTGTGTAACATTTCCATTTGCACCCAGCTATGGTATTCAAGCGCATCCCATTTCATGATCCAGTATTCAAGGTAATTCTGAGTAGTAACTACTGTTCATTGTTACGTAGCGACGGGGCCAGTGCTAGGCTTTCTAGCCCTAGGCGAGGCTACCAACTTGCGCCCCCCCACACCCCCCGTCTGGCTGTCAAGTGCTCCTCAGTGCACCTGCCCTCCTCTCCCACTCCTACTGTCCCCCGGTTCAAGCCCTGCAGAGTCCAGCCTTGAGAGGCTGCTGGGACAGAAAGTAGGGACAGAAAGTATAAATCGATGGTGCGGTCTCATTTGGAGTACTGTGTGCAGTTCTGGTCGCCGCACCTCAAAAAGGATATTATAGCTTTAGAGAAGGTGCAGAGAAGGGCAACTAGAATGATTAAAGGGCTGGAGCACTTTCCCTATGAAGAAAGGTTGAAACGCTTGGGACTCTTTAGCTTGGAGAAACGTCGACTGCGGGGTGACATGATAGAGGTTTACAAGATAATGCATGGAATGGAGAAAGTAGAGAAAGAAGTACTTTTCTCCCTTTCTCACAATACAAGAACTCGTGGGCATTCGATGAAATTGCTGAGCAGACAGGTTAAGACGGATAAGAGGAAGTACTTCTTCACCCAAAGGGTGATTAACATGTGGAATTCACTGCCACAGGAGGTGGTGGCGGCCACAAGTATAGCCACCTTCAAGAGGGGTTTAGATAAAAATATGGAGCACAGGTCCATCAGTGGCTATTAGCCACAGTGTATGTGTGTATATAACATTTTTTGCCACTGTGTGACACAGAGTGTTGGACTTGATGGGCCGTTGGCCTGATCCAACATGGCTTCTCTTATGTTCTTATGTTCTTAGGGTTGCCAATCTCCAGGTGGAGGCAAGGGATCCCCCAGTTTGGAGGCCCCCCCACCACTTCAGGGTCATCAGAAAACGGGATGGGGAGGGAAATGTCTACTGGGCACTCCATTATTCCGTATGGAGACCGATTCCTATAGGGTATAATGGATAATTGGTGGTTATTGGGGAAGGGGCTGTTTTTTGAGGTAGAATCACCAAATTTTCAGCATAGCTTTGAATGCCTCTTCTCAAAACACCGGCCAAGTTTGAAAAGGAATGGACCAGGGGGGGTCCAATTCTGTGAGCCCCAAAAGAAGGTGCCCCTATCCTTCATTATTTCCAGTGGAGGGAAGGTATTTAAAAGGTGTGCAGTCCCTTTAAATGTGATGGCCAGAACTCCCTTTGGAGTTCAGTTATGCTTGTCACAACCTTATTCCTGGCTCCATCCCAAAGTCTTCTGGCTCCACCCCCAAAGTCCCCGAATATTTCTTAAATTGGACTTGACAACCCTAGCAGAAAGCGTTTCCAGGCCAATTTTCTGACAGAAACACCTCTAAGAAAGAGATGTTATTTTAATCCATGATTGAAAGGAGACCAGTGGAGCATTACAACAGACATTACATTTATTACTCTTCACACTTAAGAAACCTAATGACCTAGACATCAGTCTCCAAGTCTGACGTGCTTATTGTCTTTGCTGTTTCCCCCCAGTTCAACCCAGGCTTTAATCTGTTAAAAACATTTTCACTATTTTGCATACTAATCCATCCCCACTCTCTATATGCGGGATTGCTGACTCCATTCCATACAAATGTGTGCCAGACATCCAAAAGCTCCTACTTTGAATAAAACTCTGTTGTTCTTAAAGGTGCCGCTGATACACAGTTGTGCAGGCAAAGGAAACAAACTGAAATAAACTGGTCATCTGAAGTGGCTCAAGAGCCCTAGTTTTAGGGATGAACACAGAGCGCTTCCTGAACCTCCTGCTTAGCACGATTAGGGGAATCCTGACTGCAAGGTACGCCGGTCAACTCACCTAAAAAAAGCCACTGCTCCTTTCTCTGTCCCTTTCAGCGACTCAACAATGTATTTGCAAATAAAGCAAATGCTGCAAAATTGTCAAGTGTTTTAGTGCTCTCTTTTCCAAAGGGGAGGGACGGTGGCTCAGTGGTAGAGCATCTGCTTGGGAAGCAGAAGGTCCCAGGTTCAGTCCCTGGCATTTCCACTAAAAAAGGGTCCAGGCAAATAGGTGTGAAAAACCTCAGCTTGAGACCCTGGAGAGCCGCTGCCAGTCTGAGAAGACAATACTGACTTCGATGGACCGAGGGTCTGATTCAGTAGAAGGCAGCTTCATATGTTCATATGTTCAACGTGAAACAAAGAGGGCAAAATATGGAGAGAAGAGGGGTAGCATTGCAAAAGCACTACTGCTCGCACAAAGCAGTTGCAATGCAATCCTAGACTGAAAAGAAAAAAAGGGAGTGAACAAAAAACCCAAATAATTGAATTAAGAACCTAGATGCAAGGGACATGCTAGAGAAAATCCAATCCTTACGATTTCGCCGTACAAGTATATGTCATGACTGAGACAGCTTTAGAAAGGGGAAAGTTTGCATCATCTGAGAGTCCTCTTATTCCAGCAATTTTTATATGGCAAGAAAAGTTTCCCCATGTAGCACTGGCTCTGCATAAGTGGGGAGGGGAGATGTCTTCTGCCCAACTTGACTGATTCTGCCCACCTTCCCTTTTAACAGCCACAGGCTTCAGGCTTTGCACTTACAATATATTTCAGTGATCTCAGCCTTGGGATGCTACTGAATTTCTCAGATGTGTTATTTTGTTATCAGTGGAGAGTGCCCCAAATATAGCATAAATCAACACAGTCACAGCTATGCTGGGTACATGTGGCAATACATACTATAGCAAGGGTGGCCAAACTGTGGCTCCGGAGCCACATGTGGCTCTTTCACACATATTGTGTGGCTGTTGAAGCCCCCATTGCCTCACCAGCCAGCTTGGAGAAGGCATTTCTCTCTTTAAATCACTCTGCCAAGCCAGCTGGCAGCTTGGAGAAATACATTTAAAGTTGCTTTTTTCCACCTCTCTCTCCCTCCTCCCTATCTATTTTCCTTCCTTCCTTCCTTCCTTCCTTCCTTCCTTCCTTCCTTCCTTCCTTCCTTCCTTCCTTCCTTCCTTCCTTCCTTCCTTCCTTCCTTCCTTCCGCTCTGAAACATCTGATGTTCATGTGTCGTGGCTCTCAGACATCTGACATTTATTCTGTGTGGCTCTTATGTTAAGCAAGTTCGGCCATGCCTGTACTATAGTAATACAGGTTTGCAAGAAAGAACATTGTCCCATTAGATGAGCAATCTATCTGCTGGGCAAGGTCAACCAGGAACGATGGTGCTTTGGATGAGTCTTTTGCCAAGCATGTATGTAATCTGTTCTGAATCAGTGAATCAAATGCAGTGCAAAACCCAAGGATGGTAGCCCAGGAGAGGCTTTCTGGATCTGCTGCCTGCAAGACAGGACTTCTAAACCAAAGAGGTTGTCAAGCACCTGACAGACACCAACCAGGCAGTACACAACCAAGCAGTACATTGCATTCAGATTCATGTGCATCACACACTGCATAAAAAAACTGCCCTTAGATTTTGTTTTGTGGACACATGCCTTCCCTTATGAGAGTGCTTTGCTCAAAGGAAGGAACATCTCTTGTCACCTTATATGATGACTATAACAGATAGGGTCATTTTTCATAGAAATCACCTCCTTTAACATATTGACCAAGAAATACTCTTGGAAGGTCTCGAACAGGGATGGCCAAATTGTGGTTTGGGAGCCACATGTGCCTCTTCCACACACATTGTGTGGCTCTTGAAGCCCCCCCCCCCCAATCAGCTGGCTTGGAGAAGGCATTTGTCTCTTAAAATCACTTCTCCAAGTCAAGCCAGCCGGTGGCTTGGAGAATGCATCTACCTCCTTCCCCCATCTATTTCCCTCCCTCCCTCCCTCCCTTCCTTCCTTCCTTCCTTCCTTCCTTCCTTCCTTCCTTCCTTCCTTCCTTCCTTTTTAAAAAGTATCTTTTCCTTTCCTTCTATATCCGACCCAAGCAAATTCTCCCCTTCCTTTTAAAGAAAATAAAATAATATGAGCAATTTATTGTGAGCAGTGCCCTGACAACAAAGCTGCAGCAGCAGCTTCTGAGTCAACCGTGGCAGCAAAACAGGGCAGATAACTTTTATAAGCTATATTCCAGTAACCAACCTGGTTTGTCTTAGAAGGGAGAAAACATCTTAGAATAATGAGCCTTAAGATATGGTTTGATGTTTCGATAATGCTACAAGTACACCCTTGATTAACAATACAACAAGCAGTCAATAACGGTGTACAATGCTCATGGACAATCCCAGAATAACTACATTGAGCAAAGACAGGGCAGTGGGTGAAATATAGAAGAAAAGAACTACAAGTTATCTTCTGGTTTAAGGGGTTAACGCCAGCCTCTCCTGGATCCACCCCCAAAGTCTCCAGGTATTTTCTGACACAGACCTGGCAACCCTAGCTTCAGCAATGTAGAGCAGAACGGAGAGTAGTATCCCTCCAATGACTGTGCAGGAAGGAGGCATTACAGAACATACAGCAGTATTTCACAGGAGACAGCTTTCATGAGAAACAGGAGTAGGGAGGAATGCTCTTTGTGGTCATCCCTCCTTTAGATATGGCTGAAGGAAAAACCATGGATCTGCAGCAGCCATCACTGATGGAGATGCTAATTCTCAGCACTAATTCCTGTACCTATTGGTGTCTCTTTCTGTCTTGCATTAAATATCTGTAATGGCTTGGCTTCTGTGGCCATCCTCTTCTCTTGATTTGCTGCTAAGAGTCCTGATATAGCTTTGTGAAAATCCTGGAGTGCTGCTGATTTAAAGCAGATTGGTGGTTTCATGTTTAAAGCACTGAAAAAACATGTGGTTCCCTACTGGATCAAGTGCTTAAACAAGCCATACTGCATTATGAAAATATCATTCAGAAATGCAGCCTTGGCCTGGCGACCAATAAAAGAGTCAAAGAAGTGACATATACACTGTGGCCGCTTTCAGAAAACCAAATAAAGATTTCAAACCAGTAAGTGTTCAGACAAAGACCACAGTCTGTCATGTGAGTTTATTGAAGTGAACCAGGCACTTTAATAAAATTGTATTTGTTTCTTCCGTACAAAAACTCAGATTAACTCTTGATTAAGCTGTAGAATCCTAATATGCGGGTTGCTATTAGTTAAAGTATTCCTGATGTTTGCAGTCTCTACATGACATCCAAGGGGAAGAGAAGAGGAGGGAGCACCCAAGCTCAAGCTTCCTGGATCATTGTCATAATGAACAAATTATATTTTGTGATTCCTATTTGTAACAAACCTACCAGCTTTAACAAACAATCCTATTATTAAAGGGGTGCCTCTTTCACATTAGAATGCCTCACAGCCCACTCTTGGTTACTGGCTGGAGCCAGAATTCATGGAGGACCGATATTTTAACATGAACATTCCCTAGCACATTATCATCATCATCATCTAGATTTGATTGATAGCTCCATCCCAGCCAAAGCCACGGTCTAAGTGATGTACATCAGGTAAACAATAAAACATAGATTAAAACAATAGATGGTTTAAAAAAAATAAAACAATAAGAATTCCAACCCCCAGTGGTGTCCTGCTAATCATGTTTGTTCTCCCAAACTGTCAGAGCATGGGGGTGGGGAGGGAATTTCTGGAGGAGATGTGGGTAGAAAGTAGGGTTGCCAAGTGCAATTTAAGAAATATCTGGGGACTTTGGGGGTGGAGCCAGGAGACTTTGGGGGTGGAGACAGGAGACATTGGGGTGGAGCCAAGATCAAGGCTGTGACAAGCATAATTGAACTCCAAGGGAGTTCTGGCCATCACATTTAAAGGGACGGCACACCTTTTCAATGCCTTCCTTCCATAGGAAATAATGAAGGATAGGGGCACCTTCTTTGGGGGCTCATAGAATTGGACCCCCTGGTCCAATCGTTTTGAAACTTGGGAGATATTTTGGGGAAAGGCACTAGATGCTATACTGAAAATTTGGTGCCTCTACCTCAAAAAACAGTCCCCCCAGAGCCCCAGATACCCGTGGATCAATTCTCCATGATTTTCTATGGGAATAAATCTCCATAGGGAATAACAGAGTCCCCAGCAGACATTTCCCTCCCCTCCCCCCACTTTCTGACGACCCTGAAGCGGGGGGAGGGCCTCCAAACCGGGGGATCCCCTGCCCCCACCTGGGGATTGGCAACCCTAGTAGAAAGAAGGGCACCAACTGTCACTGTCCTCAGTCAAAAGCCTGGTGAAACATCTTACGGTTAGAGTTAATTTAATGCTATTAGATTAGTAACGTTTTTTAATTAATGTATTAATTGGTTTTAAGGTTAATTTAATGTTTTATTAATGTATTGTTATTTTTTGTTGTTGTTAGCCGCCCTGAGCCTGCTTGGCGGGGGAGGGCGGGATATAAATAAAATTTTACTTACTTACTTACTTACTATCTCTGCCTTACAGGAGATTGCAAAAGATCCGGCAGGGCCCAGAGGTTATCCAGCAGAAAGTTCCACCAGGTAGGGGCCAGGACTGGAAAAGCCTTGGCCCTAGTTGAGGACAGCTGGGCTCCTTTAGGACCAGGGGTTACCTCCCTTTGAGCTTTTTATTGTCATTCAAATGTCAGTTGCACTCTAGATTAATAACCAGGGCAGCTCTGTTTTAACCACTGCTATATTGAGCCCCATTCAGCAGTTAGGTTTCATGTGTTGAAGTGGATGTGTGGTTCAGTGCACTAAGTAAGCAATATTCTTAACTGTGCTTTGAGGAAAGAATTGTAGAAAGTTCTTGGCTGAAGTCCCAAGGCTGTCAACGGGCATCATGAGTTTGAAGGACTGCATGTTGGAATGTTATCTAGGGAATCCCTCGAATACTACATGAAAATCTACTAAGTAGTATCCATAGTGTCTACTGAGAAGTGATACATAAAATGAGGTGCCCATACAGGGAGACCGCATGCCTTCCATAAGCATGGCATACAGATGTGAGGATTATAAATAAGACTGTTTGGCATATGTTCTCAGCATGTGCATCTGATAATTGCTGACTTTTCTTCCATGAGATAATGTTGTGGGAAATAGTCTAGTCATTCTGTAGACAGGAGATTGGCTTTCTTGGTATCATAAAGCTCTCTGCACTACAGCAAAACTAATTTATGAAGAAGGCTGTCTTTCAGCAAAAGATTGCCTCTATTTTAGTATACGATTTACCTTTCTGAAATAGCGTATTATATTAAAACCATTTATTTATTTATTTTCGTACAGAGAACTTTCATAAACTGGTTATCATAATGATAAACATTGCAGAAGGGTAGCTGCAAAATAAAATGGGGATTTAGTGGAACATTAAAGACTAAAATAGTATTAATAATAACACATTGAAGAAGTAGTGTTGGATTTGTACCCCACCCTTCACTCAGAGTGGCTTGAAATCTCCTTCCCTTCTCCCCACAACAGACACCCTATGAGGTAGGGCTGAGAGAGCTCTTATAGAACTGCTTTTGAGAGAACAGCTCTGAGAGAACAATGACTGGCCCAAGATCACCCAGCTGCTGAATGTGGAGAAGTGGGGAATCAGTCCAGGTTCTCCAGATTAGATCTGCCTCTCCTAACCACTACACCAAGCTGGCTGTCTAGTTAGCTTTGCAAGTCAGATTTTGCTTTATCAGGTGCAATTTCTGCCGAAGCAATCTCTGACTAATAAAAGCTTTTGCTAGGTTAAACTTGCTTAGTCTTTAAAATGCCACTGGCCTTCTGTTTAATAACGCTGAACATAATCCATAACAAATATTTTGGCAAAGACAAATATTTCAGTGAAGATAAGAGTGAAAAAGAGAACACTTAATGAAATGAAAAGAGAAAGGAAAGGAAAGAGGAACTTATAAAAGTGATTCTCCCCATTTAAGTGGCTCTCAAACTTTTAAAGTGAAATCTCTTTCTAAATCCTCTTTACATATTGAGATTCACTTTGAAATTTACTATAGTTTTTGAGAGCTCCTTGCGAAACAATTCTGTGCTACTTTCCTCCTTAACATTTTTTTTAAATATACGTACTTAATTTATTATGTTATTTATAGTCCGCCTTTCTCACAGGGACTCCAGGTGGGTGACACATAGTTTTGGGGGTTTTTTTGTAGAACAAATTTTTATTTTTTGCAACATATTGAAATATATTTAAACATATACTTTAAGATGTTAACCAATACGTTACAAATTTCCTCCTCCCCCCAACCCTCAGTTTCTTGACCTCCGCCAGTGCTTAAAATTATTAAAAACCAAAAAAGGTAAAATTCACAATTATAGAATCTTCACTTACACTTCCAGTTTTCTTAACACAAGATAAACCAAGACTATGTGTTAATAGTTATTACAATTAACCTTCTATTTTTCTCATAATCTAACGACCTATAAAATTGCATATCAGATCAGAAAACCATATTAGCAACTTTATCTTCCCATTAAAAGTTCATGTAATATTATCAACGACCTCTAAGTGTCTCTTAACTTTCCATTGTTTTTCAACATATTCTTGAAATTTCTTCCAATCATCCTTAAATTTTTCTGAATTTCAGTCTTTTAAGATTCTAGTAAGTTTATCCATTTCGCTCCAGCGTAACACTTTTAAGATCCAGTCCCATTTCTCTGGTATTTTATCTTGCTTCCACATTTGCGCATATAGTGTCCATGCAGCTGAAAGCAAGTACCACAACAACGTCCTATCTTGTTTCGGAAAACTTTCCATTTGTAATCCCACCAGAAAGATATGTGGTGCTCTCTTAATGTCATAACCCAAAATTTTTGAGGTCTCTTGTTGAATCATTTGCCAGGTGAATGGCACATAGTGAGTCAGTACAATCTGCAAAATGGGATAGTCCAGAACCAATGCATTTGGACTTCAGAAGTCTGGAGCCACCAGAAAGAACTGAGGCACACCATAAGTATTCACAGGACACATTCAGTGGTACAGAAATCACATAAATAGGATACTGCTTACATCAAAACTAGTTTGCGATTTATTTTTCACGGTGACTGTATATAAATATGTTCTATTGCACAGCAACGAGCTGTAAATGAATAGGTTCTATTGCACAGCAACAAGCTGTATATAAATACGTTCTATTGCACAGCAACAAGCTGTATATAAATATGTTCTATTGCACAGCAACAAGCTGTATATCGTGGCTGTTTTGCATGATATGCAGAAGCAAATGGCAGTGGTCACAAACCAGGAAAATGTAGTTCAGTTCATGGTTCGTGATGTGTCCCGTTTGTGAACCATGGACCATCACAAATTTTTTGCCGCCTCATGAACCAGTGAGGTTTGTGAGGTGGTGAAATGGCCCCTGAGCATGCTAAAAAAAAGAATTCCAGGCTTGCAGGAGATCTCTGGCTGACTCTCCTCTACCTGCCCTCCAAGTCTGGTGAGGATTGGATTTACAGGGTCCGAGTTATGCCCCCCCACAAAAGAAGGTGCCCCCCAGGAAAGTGCTTTCTAGGGAAATGACAACCTGTCATTTCCTCAGAAAGCACTTTCTTGTGGGCCATAAATCCCATAAACCCAATCCTCATCAACCATCGAGGGCAGGTAGAAGAGAGTCAGCCAGAGAGCTCCTGTGCGACTGGTGCTTCTAACTTGCACAGGATCTGTTTTATACTCTTGTCAACCTCTTGCACCTGCACCTGTCACAATGACTGCTGACAGGTAATCATTTTGACAGGCACAGGTTCAGGAGGTTCAAGCATGTATAGAATGGATCATGTGTGAGTTAGAGATACCAGACTTGGAGATCATATAGAAGAGCATCTGTGGGAGGTCTGCTGCAAATTTGGTGTCTCTTGCACAGGATCAATTCTGTACACTCCAGAACCTGCGCCTGTCAAAATGACTGAGTTTCAGGAGTGCATAGAATGGATCCTATATAAGCTTGAGACATCAGAGTCACAGGGGACCTCCCCTGGATGCTCCTCTACACACCCTCTGCATTGTTGCTTTGAAGTTCTGTAAACATTTCAATGAGTGAAGACAGTCTGTCTGGGAATGTCTCCGCTCATGTACCTCCATGAACAGCTTGAAAGTTCATGGAAAGTTTGTGCATGTCAGGTGACCTGCCACAAACTTGACTTCACAAAGCACAAACTTTAGTTTGTGAGCCGGTTCGTGCCCATCCCTAGAGGCAAACCTGATCTTCCACCTTGACATGTTCTTTCTCCTCCCCCATGGGCTCACAAACAACTAGGTTGCTTTGTCCAACTCGGGAAATATCTGGGGACTCTGGGGGGTGGAGCCTGGAGACTTTCCCATTCCAAATAAATAAATAAAAATACAGCCGTGCAGTTCCCCTGGATACTGTCTTCATTTCCTCCTCCTCTTTTTTGCCTACACAGCTGTAGTCTTACCGAGTTTTAAAGACAGACAGACAGACAGACAAACCCCTTCCAAAATACAAGGGATTTGCAAGCTTCGAACCCTGCCTGAGATCTAAAAGCACATCATAGCTGTTAGGGCAGGGCTTCCCCTGCCAGCCAGCTGGCTGGAGGCAGGAAGGAGCCTGCAAAAGTGGGGGATTCCTTGCTTGCACCTGAGAACTGGCAAGCCTACAAACAACCTGCAAAAGTATAAATTGTTTTGGGGTCATGATCCAGAGCTTGAGAACCACTGCCCCACTGGTAAGATAAATAAGCCTTCTAATGAAAGTATTGTCTGATATCAGATTGCCAATAAATGAAATATTATATGTTCACTTCAAATTTGTCTGGAATATTAACTGTGGAAGTGCCCCAGTTACGGGTAGTAGTAGATACAGCACGCTCCAATGACTGCGTTCCTGCGTTGAGTGCTGTATTTCCTTGATCACACAGGGGAGAGCTGGAAAAGGGGTGATTTTTGCAAATGCATTTGGCAGTGTTAAAAAGCGCCTTCCCCTTTGGGTAATTTTAGTCGCTTTGAAAAAAAGAACAAAAGCATTCCAGCAGCCAGAGGGGTAGCTGTACCGCGCCATAAATAGAGATCTTGTGGCACCTTCAAGAATGATAAAACGTTATTTTCAAGTAAACTTTAATGGGTTAGAACCCACTGCTTCAGATGGGCTCCAGCCTACAAAAGCGTACGCTGGGATAAAATGTTCTTCGTCTTTAAAGTGCTATAAAACTTCTGAAACTGAATGTGTTTCTTTTGCCGTCGGTGATTTAAGCGAATAGCCTAATCTGAGTGATGCTCTCTCGTTTATTTTGTGATCCTTAATAGGCCGGGATCTTAGGGTTGCCAATCTCCAGTTGGGGGGCCCGGGATCCCCTGGTTTGGAGCCCCTTCCCTGCTTCAGGGTTAGCAGAAAGGGGGAAGGAAATGTCAGCTGGGCACTCCATTATACCCTATGGAGACAGGTCCCCTGTAGAGTATAACGGAGACTCAATCCATGCATATCTAGGGCTCGGGGAGAGGGCTGTTTTCTGAGGTAGAAACACCACATTTTCAGCATAGCATCTGGTGTCTCTCCTAAAACTCCCCCCTCCCATTTTAAAAAGATGGGGCCACAGGGTCCAATTCCACGAGCCCCAAAAGAACATGCCCCCATCCTTCATTATTTCTAACGGAAGGAAGGCGTTTAAAAGGAGCACAGCCTCTTTCAACGTCATGGCCAGAACTCCCTTCAGAGTTCAATCATGCTTATCACAACCTTGCTGCTGTCTCCATCCCCAAATTCTCCTGGCTCTACCCCCCCCCCCCCAAGGTCCCCAGATATTTCCCGAGTCATACCAGGCCAACCCTAAGGATCATCCGTGCAAATTATGCAGAATCATTGATCTTATATTGGCTTTGTTCGCTCTCAGTGTTTGGATAAATCTGATTGGCTTTTAGCACCATGTTATCATCCTATTAAATTGACTGAGGCCACTCAATGATTAAATCAAGAAGATGTTGCATTAACTGGAAGAAAAACCAGTGAGAGACCTGCAAAAATTTGTGAGGGGCACCTTATAGTCCTTGGATCTGCTCTCCCAAATGACTTCCTCTTTCCAGCTTACCTTTTCTCTGTACCCTCCATCTTCAACTATATTTATTTTTTTAATTGACTTCATTTGGGCCCCACAATGGAGACACAAAGCAACTTCCTTCCTTCACCTCTCTCCGTGTTCTCTCCACAACAACCCTGTGAGGTCAGTTAGCCTGAAAGTGTATGACCAGCTCAACGTCACCCAGTGAGCTTCCATGGCAGGTTGGGGATTTAAACTTGGGACTCCCAGATCCTTATCTGAAACGCTAACCACTATATCACACTGGGTATTGTGGGGTGCCTGCTGTTGAACACTAGTAAGTAGCTAGTCCTTGGTCAATTGTGCTGCGGCAAGCTGTCCAGTGGTTGTTGCTAGGCATTTCACTGATGTCCTCCCTCAAAGGTCAAAATAGCTCTCAAAAGGGACCTATGGATCATATACAGATAATATATAGATTAGATTTTTCTCTAAACCTTTCTCTGATTTGCAGAAACATCTGTCTTGTTTCTGCGTGGCTCTAATCTATGGCTTTACGTTTCCACAGATAGGGCCATTTTGAGAATCAGATATATTGATTTTCATGCTGTGTTATATGATTGGTCAAATGACCGTAATAAAGAATGACTGACTGATGGATATGTTGCTGAGTCAGCAGCAAAGTGGAAAAACAAGGCCAGCCTATATGATTTTAAAAAGTGAACATTCTTATAATGTAGAGGTCTTTCTCCCCCCCCCCCCAAAAAAGTATCATTTTAAAAGTCTGACTTTTAGCCTGACCATCAAAATGGGCAAACATTTGGCACAGTTTATCACATAGCAATATCAATTATTTCCTGTTGTTCCTTGCCCTTTTCTTGTTTTTGAAGAGCAAAGGTATCAGAAACTGAGAACCGTACTGAAAATGTTTGCTCTTGTGTATTGAAATGCAATCCTGAAAACTACAACTTTGCATTGAAAGCTAGGATATGGGGGCTTTATGAACAACCGATGAGCTGCAGAAAAGCTGATTGTGGCAGATTTTTGTTTTTGTTTTTTAAATCTTGGATTTTTCCCATGATACAAGGGAGGCAGGGCAAGTCCAGGATATGACTATAAGCCTAGCTGTCTCCAAATGACTGAACTCCCGCAGCCCCTTCCCGGAGGCTAGTGAATAGGGATTATCCTGCAAATGCCAGCAACATGTAGGAGTTGTTTGTTGATCTTTATGCTAAAGACAAACCCCACCCAGCTTGTGTCCCACACCAGAGACAGCTCTGGCCTGGCTTTGAGACAACAGCAGCTATTTCCTGCAGAAATTGCAAACAGCTGTTTCTCTCCCCGCCCCGCCCCCAGCAACAGCCATCTCTGAAGTTCCAGAGAGCTACTGGGTATGGGGGTCTGCTTCCTAAATTGTTACTGTTCTTTAGGATGATCGTTGCCCCAGCTGTTCTGCTCAGAGTGATGGATGCTTGCATTCCATCTCACGTGCTAACACAGCTGCATGTGAGGAAACACACCAGATTGTCCGCACCTGCACGCATTGTTGACACGAGGCTGGTCCAGTTCAAAAAGAGCTTACAGCCTATGCAGAAGTGTTCATCTCTCCCCGAGGAGGTTTTTTTTTTTTTAAAGGAATGACAGCTAGCAAACTACAAAAGTAAGAACCGCTTATTCTAGGTTGCTACGCATGTTGCGTGTGAGAGAAAGAAGACAGAATGTAACGCATATGTCCGTGTATCATTTACCATAGAGACCAGCGCTCTTTCTTGCTTTAAATATTTCAAATGGCTTTGTGAGGCTAGAGCTCAGTATGACTTCACTACAACTTCTGCTACTGGCAGAGCGAAGGCCGTGCAAGGTAATGTAACACGGTGCACATCCGTGAAGCGCAAACCCAATGAGAGCCTTTAAAGCCCCCATGTCTGCCGCACACGCGTCGTGTTCCTGGCAGTGGTGGAGTCTTCCCGGCAGAGCCCTTCTGCTGGAAAGCGAAGATATTAGCAGTGTCTCCCGAGGGGAACATGCATTGTGGAAGCTCGTCCTGAATTGCAGAGCCTGCTAGGCGGCAGAAAGCCCTGAGCCACCAGTACACTCTCTAGCCCATTTGCTTCTTCATTTATTTAGTTGTTTTGGTGAGCCAGTGCCAGGCTCTTTGATTAAAGATGAAAGTGTGCCATGCTGACAAGTCAAGTGGCTTTGTCAAGGCAGCCCTTGTTCAGTTCTCACCAAGCTGCCTCCTTCCCTCCTGCTCCTGTTGGAACCTGGGCTGGGGCAGAAACATTCCCCAACTAGGGTTGCCAATCCCCAGGTGGGGGCAGGGGATCCTCCAGTTTGGAGGCCCTACCCCCGCTTCAGGGGCGTCAGAAAGCCGGGGGAGGGGAGGGAAATGTCTGCTGGGTACTCATGATTCCCTATGGAGACTTATTCCCATAGAAAATAATGGAGAATTTATCCACGGGTATCTGGGGCTCTGGGGGCCCTGTTTTTTTAGGTAGAGGCACCAAATTTTCAGTATAGTAACCAGTGGCTCTCCCCAAAATACTCCCTAAGTTTCAAAAAGATTGGACCTGGGGGTCCAATTCTATGAGCCCCCAAAGAAGGTGCCCCGAGCCTTCATTATTTCCTATGGAAGGAAGGCATTGAAATGTGATGGCCAAAACTCCCTTTGGAGTTCATTTATGCTTGTCACACCCTTGCTCCTGGCTCCACCCCAATGTCTCCTTGCTCCACCCCCAAAGTCTCCTGGCTCCACCCCCAAAGTCCCCAGATATTTCTTGAATTGGACTTGGCAGCCTTATCCCCAACTATCTTTAGAGGCTGCCCTGGTTACTGTACAGCCAGGGATGAATTCAGTCACATTTAAATCTACCTTCTCACACCTTGTTTTGTGGGTGCAGGCAACAACTGAGCATGATGAGATATAAAGCTTGAGTCTGTGTGTGCAGAGAGGGGAGCAGCCAGCCATCTCATCCTGTTCAAATATAGCGAGCCCTTTCTTTTCAAATATAAAAACTGTCTGGGCCTCATGGCTTATAGCCGGAAATAGTGCCATTTCACTAGTGCCATTCATTCCGAACAGGCTTGTCAATGTATATAGACTCAAAACCAAGCCTGAAAAATGAATTTTTTAAAAGTTGAAGGAAGCTTTGTTGGTCTGAAAGTAACCCCACCCCACTCCAAGAACACAATTCATGTAATACTTTTTATTTGGACCAAACCAGTGATGCATAACGGTGTGCAAGTTTTTGAGTTCACCAGAACTCTTCTTCAGGCAGGATGTTAGAAAATTTGTTTTAAAAGTGCTTTGAGAAAAGAGAATGGGGGGGGGGCTGCTAAAGCCCATGTTGTGTGTTAAATGCAGAGCAGATTCAAATGGAGCTGATTTCAAGTTATTACAGGCAAGAGTCAGTAAAAACAGTGTAGTATAAAGGTTAAGAGTGTTAGACTAGTATCTGGGAGACCCAAGTTTGAATCCCTGTTGTGCCATGGGAGCTTGCTGGGTCACCTTGGACTAGTCATACTCTCTCAGGGCACACGCTCTCTGCACACACACTAACATACCTCACAGCATGAGTAGGGATGTGCAAAAAAAAAAAAAGGTAAAATTTGGATTTGGGGGCAAAAATATTTGGGGGCTGAATATTCCTGAATATCAGGTTCAGTGCCCAAATCCATTTTGGGAAATATTGACTAGTCAATGGAAAAACATAGGGTGTAATGGCTGGGAGGGGGCGGGGTCTGAGGGAGAGGCACCAAATTTGCAGTGTAGCTGTAGGAGCCTCTCCCACAGAGATCCCACAGGTTCTATTGGCAGATTGACAAATTTTCCTTCTCCCCGCTCAAACAGCCTAGGTGGGCTGGCATAGCCCAGCAGCATCAGCCTTGCAAAGCTGAACTTGCCTTTTGCAATTTGCAAATACATTGGCAGTGATTGGCTGTCAGGACCTCTCTCCACCTCCACCTCTCACTCTGATCCCAGGGAAGCCTAGGAAGAGGTGGGAAAAGCCCAGAAATGGCGGGAAATAAGGCAAGCGGCTTCCCTTTCCCTTTTAAACCCCCTTTCCCACCATTATTTGGGAGCCCCAAATACTTTCAGTGGTATTCAGGTGGCTGTATTCAGCACCCAAATAACATCAGAAAGTCTGATTCAGCTGTATTTGGTGCTAACACAGCCAAATCAGCTGATATTTGGGGCTGTATTTGATGCAGCTGAACCAAATGCACACCCCCTAGTTGTGAGGATAAAATGGAAGAGAGGGGAATGCTGTAAGGTTCCTCAAGGAAGAGCCCCACCGGCTGGACGGCCTGTTCAAGCGCTGGAAGTCAGCCACTGATACCGTGGCCCAAGTTCACAGGTGAGCGACCCCTTTCCAGAGACAAAACCCTGCCCCCCGAGTGGGGCCGGATTGACAGGGAGATTAGTCCCCTCATTGGAGAGGAAGCCATGGTACAATTATGTAAATAAATATAATAAATAAAGAATTAAGTTACACACACTGCATAAAATAAGAGTCCAACACAATGCAGACTTTAGCAGGACTTAATGCCATGTGTTCTCCCTTCCCAATGTCCTTTTAAAACAATGCTGTGTTATTGAGTTGATCCTAATCAAAGATATTACATGAATAGAGATGTTGTTTTTGAAAATTTTAACCTTGCAAATTATGATCTGACATCTTGCAACATCTTCATGCAAGGCTGTTGATCAGGCATCTCTAGATCTGGAAAGAAGATGAGAAAGAATATAGCATTAACCTATCCGTTCAGGTTATGCAAGGTTTGTTAAACTGCAGAGGTTAAAGCATTTGCAGTGCAGCTCAGTTCCTGCGCTGCTAATTGTTTTGCAGAGCAACTAAGCAATGTAGCGAAGTGACTTGCCCAGATATATCAAGCTCAGATCTTGGGCAGTTTAATTGCTGACTGTTCTAACTTCCATGGCTGCTTCCAAAATAAATGACCTGGGCAAAGCTAAAATCAAGAGATTAAAGCTGGAGGAAGGGGAATCAGTTTCAAAACTGGGTGACTTCTACTCAGCATGCAAGAAGATTCCTTGTACTGTGAGCTTTAACGTGGTGCTGCAGGCAAGGTTCTCAGAAGATAAGATGACTTCTATGAGGGCAGGTCAAAGTTCTGATGCTGGTTTTTGTTCAGAAGTGGCTAAACTTGCTTTCATTTTGTCCAGGAACATCTGGGCTTCTCTTTGAGGAGCATACCTCCTTTCTTCATTTGTATTTTGAAATGAGCCTTACTTGACCCTTGGCCATTTCCATAGACTCCCAGTATAGCAGAAGAGCCCCTGTGGTATGGGGGGGTAGGGTTGCCAAGTCCAATTTAAGAAATATCTGGCGACTTTGGGGGTGGAGCCAGGAGACATTGGGGTGGAGCCAAGATCAAGGCTGTGACAAGCATAACTGAACTCCAAAGGGAGTTCTGGCCATCACATTTAAAGGGACAGCACACCATTTCAATGGCTTCTTTCCATAGGAAGTCATGAAGGATAGGGGCACCTTCTTTTGGGGCTCATAGAATTGGGCCCCCTGGTCCAATCGTTTTGAAACTTGAGGGGTATTTTGGGGAGAGGCACAAGATGTTGTACTAAAAATTTGGTGCGTCTACCTCAATAAACAGCCCCCCTAGAGCCCCAGATACCCGTGGATCAATTCTCCATGATTTTCTATGGGAATAAACCTCCATAGGGAATAACAGAGTTCCCAGCAGACATTTCCCTCCCCTCCCCCCGCTTTCTGATGACTCTGAAGCGCAGGGAGGGCCTCCGAACCAGGGGATCCCCTGCCGCCACCTGGGGATTGGCAACCATGCCACAGAGGGGTCTCTGGGGGCACTACCCCCTGACTTCCAGGGGGCCTCCTGGGCACACGATGCTTTTTTCATTTTCTTTTTGCCATGGCTGAGTCAGCAAAGTGTCCTCAGTGGTAGCCAGAGCCAGGGGAGCTGAACAGGACACAGTGCCCTGCAGCAGGGAAATCAACAGGCGGAGAGGAGGGAGGTAGAGGAAGTCATGTGGAATGGGCTTGGAGGGGAGGGGGACAGATGTAGCTCCTGGTTGCAAAGTGCCAGGGTGGGAGAGAGGGAGGTGGACGGAACCCCACTGCTAGCACACAAGGTGCAGTCTCTTCTTCACTCCAATGTTTTAGGGTTGGCTGCCTCCATTTGGCCACATTCAGAGCCTCCAGCTTTTGCCCCTACCCCAGAAAGCTTCTGAGAAGTGGGAAGTCCTGCAGTGGATGGAAAACAGTGCCCCTCTTGACTTTTTAAAATGCCCCCCTGACTTGTAAAATCCTGACTTATAGCCCTGTGTTGGGTAGACAGAGGAAACAAACCTGCTCTTGTTTGTATCTCCATTGAACTGACCACAGGGGCAAGGTCTGGATAGTCTTATCTTCTGGTGAGGGAGAAGCATGAGGACTGTTGATTCGTTATGAGGGGAAAGGGATGGAATGCTGATTGGAGCTCTGTATTATAGAGGTCATCCTAGTTCTGGTGTTTTGCACTAAACGCACCAAAAGGTCTCCTGGAAACACAGGCATGTTGTGGCCGGCGCTGCACCTTTTCTCTAACCGCAGTGCATGTCTTTGATTCACTGGAGCATGGCTTTCTTGTCCTCCCACTTCCTGCTGCAGCAGCCCGTGATGCTGACATGATGACGACGATGATGAAACGTCTCTCCTGGGAGATGTAGGACTGCCCAGGAACAGTATTCTGGAGAGGGGGGCACTTTGGCCTGCAGTGGAAGGGGGGAGGTGAGAAAGTTGTGCTCCAAAAGAGGAAATTCTCCCATCTATGAAAATGCTCTGTTTAGGCTTCCCAATCCCCAGGTCCCAGCGGGGGATCCCCTGGTTTTACAGGCTTCCCCCCTCCCCCAGCCAGCTGGCCGGCGGGGGAAGCTCCACCCCCATAGCCATTATGCACCTTCAGGAACGATTCCCATAGGGAATGATGGGGAATTGATCCGCGGCTGTCAGGGGCTCTGGGGGGGGGCTGTTTTTTGAGGTAGAGGCGCCAAATTTTCAGTATAGCATCTAGTGCCTCTCCCCAAAATACCTCCCAAGTTTCAAAACGATTGGACCAGGGGGTCCAATTCTATGAGCCCCAAAAGAAGGTGCCCCTATCCTTCATTATTTTCTATGGAAGGAAGGCATTCTAAAAGGTGTGCTGTCCCTTTAAATGTGATGGCCAGAACTCCCTTGAAGTTCAATTATGCTTGTCACACCCTTGCTCCTGGCTCCGCCCCCAGTGTCTCCTGGCTCCACCCCCAATGTCTCCTGGCTCCGCCCCCAAAGTCCCCAGATATTTCTTGAATTGGACTTGGCAACCCTAGCTCTGTTTAGGGGTTGGGAGTTTTTCATCGATATTAGATAAGACAATGGAAAGCTATTGCTAGATTGTCAACTCTTTCTTCAGGCGACAACACTCAGAAGTTAAGCATGTAAAACTCCTCCCCCTCCCCCCCCTTTTTTTGCAGATTTACGATTAGGGCCTGGGCCTCAAAGTGCAAAGATGTGGCTTGTAGGCAAATTTGGTTCCTATCACACAGATGTATTTTTTTTCTGTAAGCATTAAACTGTGTGCTGTTGTGTGTTCCAACACTTCTGCAGCGTCAGAACCCGCTTCTGTGGCTTTTTGATCAGTATTCTGAAAGATGTTTGTAATGTACTGATTGACGAGACGTGTTGAAGGCAACATGCTTTATTAGCGAGTACATCACAAGGCAAGGCCATGCGGGCCAGGTCCCGATTATATACATACCCCGGAACAACCCTCAGTCTGGCCAGGTCCAATCCTGGTCAGTTAAACTTCCCGCCACAGATCTTGATTGCCGGAGCTACATCCGGGGACCAGTGGACTTCCACTGGTCACCTCCGTAGCGTCTAGGATTGCCAAGACCAATTCAAGAAATATCTGGGGACTTCGGGGGTGGAGCCAGGAGACATTAGGGGTGGAGCCAAGATCAAGGCTGTGACAAGCATAATTGAACTTCAAAGGGAGTTCTGGCCATCAAATTTAAAGGGATGGCACACATTTTTAATTCCTTCCTTCCATAGGAAATAATGAAGGATAGGGGCACCTTCTTTTGGGGCTCATAGAATTGGACCCCCTAGTCCAATCTTTTTGAATCTTGGGGGTTATTTCGGGAAGAGGCACTAAATGCAATTCTGAAAATTTGGTGCATCTACCCCAAAAAACAGCCCCCCCCCAGAGCCCCAGATACCCGCGTATCAATTCTCCATGATTTTCTATGGGAATAAATCTCCACAGGGAATAACAGAGTTCCCAGCAGACATTTCCCTCCCCTCCCCCCGCTTTCAGATGACCCTGAAGCGGGGGGAGGGCATCCAAACCGGGGGATCCCCTGCCCCCACCTGGGGATTGGCAACCCTAGTAGCGTCTGCTGTGTTGTAAGACACAACAATGTTACAGTTTGCTAACAATGCTAACGAAGAGAGAAATCATATTGTAAAATGATCTGAACACAGGATTTTTGCTGGGCAGGGCAAGAATAGAAAATTCTTGTATTATAAATGACCCCTGAATGAGGATACCCCATCTGCTTTCTGTGCTGGGAGAGCCACTGAAGCTGAATGAGGTACAGCGGCATTAGTTCAACATCACACACATTCATGCTGTGGACAGCATGATAACACACTAGTAGCCTGGTAAACAAGGGAAAGGCTGTCTTTTACCTAGTCAGGAAGTTGCCTTTTGGTGGTTGGTTCATATCCCATGCTGGCCTATCCCATCTGGCTTTGCAGCATGCCAAATCTCAGGGAAGCAAACATCCTGCAAGCAACAGACAGGCTATTAAAGCTCCCAACTGTACTGGCAGGTAACAAGGTTATTTAGTAAGCTATACACAATTGCCAGCTTCCTTCATCACTTGAAAACACAGAACAATTTCCATTAGCCCTGCCAGAAACAAAGTGCTCCCCTCCCCTCCCCTCTCCTTCTTTTGCCAACTCTATCATCTTTATAGCTGTCTGCTTATTCATCTTCCGAGGCTCCCCCTACTTTTCTCTATGTCTTTCTTTCATTCCCAGCAGAATGATATCGCTGATGATCTCCAGGGACCTCAGTCCTCAACAAAGCTTTCTTTACTGCATGTTGTCATAGCCTTGAAGGTAATGTGGAGCTTTTTGATAGCCTATATACTCACATCATCGTTAGCAGTTGTTCAGGAAGTGAATTGAAACCACATCGTTTAGCATGTGTGATCGGTTGTAATTCTGAGACATCTTCCTTGTGGAGCC
The DNA here is from genome assembly GCF_032191835.1 of Heteronotia binoei. Lineage (NCBI taxonomy): Eukaryota > Metazoa > Chordata > Lepidosauria > Squamata > Gekkonidae > Heteronotia > Heteronotia binoei. The sequence goes on from NC_083227.1 coordinate 151,388,404, forward strand.
CTTGCGCAGGACTCTGTTCCTTTTAGAAGGTGACATGACCACATTCTTTCCTGAGAAGTCAAGATGCCTCAAAGTTTCTCCACCCCATGAATAACAATGAAAAGGATTCTGTTTAGGGCAGTGCTTCTTTCAGGAGCTTATGAAGATTTTATACTTCGTTCTGTAGTAGCCCAGGCCAGTGTGATACTAGAATGGCAGAGACTAAAATGTAAAGTACTAAAGCTAGTAAATAAATAACTCTGTGCCCCTCACCATATAGTATGATATTTCCCCCTCATGATTCCTCATTTAACACAGGCAAATAGGCTTGCCAACCCCCAGGTTCCAGCAGGGGATTCCCTGGTTTTGCAAGCTCCTCTCCACCACCAGCCAGCTAGCCAATGGGAGGAAGCCCCACCCCCAACAGCCTTGTGGCTTTGCAGCATGCCAAATCTCAGGGAAGCAAACATCCTGCAAGCAACAGACAGGCTATTAAAGCTCCCAGCTGTACTGGCAGGTAACAGGGTTATTCAGTAAGCTATACACAGTGGCCAGCTTCCTTCATCACTTGATAACACAGAACCTCCGAAAGTTTAGAAGAAGCTTGGGGAAACTTGTCTTTTGGAAGGTGTGTGCCTTTAAATTTCAGTAAGAAAGCTGGATGGGCAGGATGAGCTGGCAGAGCAACATGGCTCTTGCTGGGGGAATGTGTGAAGCATGGGAAGCTGATCTCTGCCAGGTAGAGATTAGTTGTAAAAGAGAGAGGTCGCCTTTTGTTTCCCTGTGTTAGTCTGAAGAAGTTGGTTGAAATACAGCAGATGGTCCAGCAACTTCCGGGAGTAAATTGGCCCAAGTGGGATCACAAAAGTGTGTGCTTGCAAGCAAACTGGGCTTATTGTGACTGCTTTGTGAATGAGTTCACTTTCATAAAGTGGAAGTGAAGCTGCTGGGGAATGAGGAAATGAAGACTGTATTCAGGGGAACTGTTCTGCTGTATTTTTATTCATTTATTTTAGGGAATGAGAAAGTCTCTTGGCTCCACCCCCAAAGTCCCCAGGTATTTTTTGAGTTGGACCTGGCAGTCCTACAGGCAAGTGATGCAGCTGGTTCCCTTGATGGTTCAAGGACTACAGAAGAGGCAGCTTAAAAAAAAAAAACCCTTGGAGGCTTTCACCTTTCTCCTACTTAGAAACATGTAGACACTGACAAGTCATTCAGGGGAAATGCAAATTTTCTGTTGTGGTCCCCACTTTGTTGAATGGTCTGCCTGATGGGGTAATGAAGGCTCCTATGCTTCTGTTTTTGTGCAACTAAGTAAAACAAAACTGTTCAGAAGAGCATTTCTGTAAAGGTAACAAAGAATATTACTACGGGAAGGTTAAGGAAGGTGCTTTTTACAAAGTATGAGATCTGTGGATTAGACAACTGTGTATAGTATGCATCACCTGTTTGTTGTATGTCTTATTCTACTCCGGCTACATTGCCTTCTGCTCATGTAATACCATTTTTTGCATCATTAATATGCCTTATATTCTAATAGTCAAATGGCAGCTTATTAGTGGATACTTAAATCTGCAGATTGGGTACATGCTGACTAAAACCAGATATTTCTGCAAACTCAACGCACAGCAGCCAAGAAAGTCAGAGCGCCTGCTCCGGCTACAACGCCACTGAGGACGTTCTCCGCAGCCGAGAACGAAACGGCTGGAAGGAAAACTTTCTCCAGTAGAACACGGCACTTGAGCCCGAAAGATTCTACAAACCCTAATAAAACTTGGAGATCTCCCCAAGCTTGCAGAAAAACCGTAAAATGTTTAAACATATATGGGGGGGGGGAGTTTAATCCCTCCCAAACAAAAGTGTTGTTTACACATGTGCAGATAACACAACTGCCTCCTAAGAACATAAGAGAAGCCATGTTGGATCAGGCCAGTGGCCCATTCAGTCCAATGATCTGTGTCACATAAGAACATAAGAGAAGCCATGTTGGATCAGGCCAATGGCCCATCCAGTCCAACACTCTGTGTCACACAGTGGCCAATATACACACACAAACACTGTGGCTAATAGCCACTGATGGACCTCTGCTCCATATTTTTATCCAATTCCCTCTTGAAGCTGGCTATGCTTGTAGCCGCCGCCACCTCCTGTGGCAGTGAATTCCTCCTCTATTGTTCGACCTGGTGGGGGGACAGAAAGTATCAGTGGGCCAGCTGCAGAGACCATGACACATACTAGGTTCACCAGTGAGGAATGGCCAGGGACCATGCTGGGTGCAGCAGCAACTGTAACAATTTGGGGGAGGAAGTCACAGAATACCTGACATTGGAGGCTAGGAAATGCATTGGACCCACTGTAGAAGTAGTAATGATTGCGAAGGAACTGCAGGAGTAGAGGATTGCCAGAACAAACTATGTCCTCACATCCTGAGTACAGTTTTCCTCATCAAAACCTTCCTCTTGAACAAATACAGAATGTCCTCATGAGAGGACAGGAAAGGATAGTAAAGTAGAGGGTGTGAAGGAACTGCGGAAGTAGAGGATTGCCAGGATCCATGCTGAGCCCTGCAGTAGCAGTAATGGAGAGGTAAGAAAACTGTGCAGTAGGCCTAATGGCCATGGAGAGGTGGCTGGGAGCTGCAGTGGGCAGCAATGGGTCAGCAAGAAGAAGTCTGTAGAAATATCTGTTTTAGTCAGTGTGTACTGACTAAAACAGTGCTTAAGTGTCCACAGATAAGCTTCTTTGGATAACACTCTTCTCCTTCAGTAAAGGTCATATCTCAACTAGGTGTTTGATATGCATTAGTGATGCTGATTCAAGTCCCCTGTAATATGCATTCCCTTTGCAGTGTCTGTACTGTGAAAACCTGGGAACCAGTACAGGTATGGTGTCACTGCATAGAAACTGTAGCAATAAATGTCCAATTTCAGTAAAACTCAGCAAAGTGATGTTTAATGTGGCTTTTGTTGTAGGCTAAATGCCAGGTTGTGCGTGATGCTGGAGTCCTGTGACTAGAACTCCAGATGTGTACAAACAGTTTTGGAGAAGTCTAATCTGGATACAGTGATGCTAGGGAAGTGGGGTGGTACCTGCACTCTTTCACCAGTCAGAATTGGATTATCCCCCAGGTTGCTTCAAGCACCGGTAGGGGGAAAACACACAACCCACTAGGGTTGCCAAGTCCAATTCAAGAAATATCTGGGGACTTTGGGGATGGAGCCAGGAGACATTAGGGGTCGAGCCAAGATCAAGGCTGTGACAAGCATCATTGAACTCCAAAGGGAGTTCTGGCCACCACATTTAAAGGGACGCCACACCTTTTCAATGCCTTCCTTCCATAGGAAATAATGAAGGATAGGGGCACCTTCTTTTGGGGCTCATAGAATTGGACCCCCTGGTCCAATCCTTTTGAAAATTGGGGGGTATTTTGGGGAGAGGCACTTGAAAATTTGGTGCCTCTACCCAGGAAAACACCCCCCCAAAGCCACAGATACCCACGAATCAATTCTCCATGATTTTCTATGGGAATAAATCTCCATAGGGAATAATAGAGTTCCCAGCAGACATTTCCCTCCCCTCCCCTCGCTTTCTGACGACCCTGAAGCGGGGGGAGGGCCTCCAAACCGGGGGATCCCCTGCCCCCATCTGGGGATTGACAACCCTACAACCCACATCCCCACTGGGTTTGAAGTGCCCACATCCCCACTATGCCCACATCCCCACTGGGTTTGAAGTGCCCACATCCCCACTATGCCCACTGGGTTTGAAGTGCCCACATCCCCACTATGCCCACTGGGTTTGAAGTGCCCACGTCCCCACTATGCCCACGTCCCCACTGGGTTTGAAACAGGGCAGGGGAAGGTAAACCCTCCTCCCCAGTGTCACAATCTTGATCCGTATTGCTACTCCCCCCTCCCCCCCCAATCTGTTTTTTAGGGACAGATCCAGAGTGGCATGTGTCATTTGGCCCTGCTGTGTCTAAATTAATTGTGTGTTTGGCTACACAATAGCTCAACTGTTGTGAGAGCTGAGAAGTCAGAAGACAAATAAACAAACCATGTTCGCACATCCCGAGTACAGTTTTCCTCATCAAAACCTTCCTCTTGAACAAATACAGAATGTCCTTATCAGAGGACAGGAAAGGAGAGTAGCTACAACTTGCAGGCTAATATGTTGTAAGAAGTTAATTCACACAGTATAAGTGGTCCCCCCCCCCCTTGCAGTGACAGTGTAACCAAAGCTCGAGCTGCACTGACAGATCGGTGTGAAAAAAGCTGGAACAAATGGCTCCTAGCCCCTCAGCCTCTTGGCCTTAACGTTAGTGATGGAACCATCCTATTAAGGGGCAGTTGGAGGTAAAGGTGAAGGGCATCGTTTATATCAATAACTGCAAATAGCGATTCTTTGTGTAAATGGATGGGGCTTCTAAAACAGCTCACACGTGGGGGGGGGGGATTTACTGTGAAATGGTAAATGGAGTAGCACCCTTCTAAGTACATTAAAGTCAGTAGGCTTCGAAGGGTGTAACTCTGCTGAGGATTGCACGGTTTAGACATGTAAAGATCTGAGAGAGATAAGCAAAACTGAGTCTTGTAGGTACCGTTATAGTCTCCAACAATCGTTAGAGACAGTTGCAGATAAGTCCCAAAGACCAAGAATACATGATGAGTATCAGTGTCATTGCAAAGGTAATGAGGGCCTGAGGGACAGCTTAACACACTGGGTTCAAGCGCGGGGCATCTCTGACAATCAGAGACGCTTGAAAAGCAGGTTGTCTTATTTCATATTCACTTACTTTATAAAGTTGCCATAGCTTTCCTTCCATGTCTCTGGATAAACAGCCCTTGGTCACCTGACCCCTCTTTGAGTGCCTCCGTGCACAGTTGTTTTGATAGATCCCTGTTTTGCAAAGGATCAGATATGTGACAGAGCCCGTGCAGGTACCTGCCACTTCGGCTGCACTCCCAGCCCTCTCACAAGCACTCCTGTGTTGTTTGTTTTCCTTTGCGACAGAGGAAGGTGACACAATGAGCCCGTGACAGCTATGGAGTATGACAGCAGAAGGCAGGTGGAAACAGCAATTGCTTGTGATCTAATTCGGGGATGTTGAGGGTCAGACTTCGGTGCCACTGCTATCTGTCTGTCTGTCTGTCAATGCTATGTGCTACAGATGACTCCAATGGATGAGGCCCAAACAGGAATTTAGGTTGGTCTTTCTTGTTCTCACATGGATATATGTTTTCATCTAAACTGTTTCTAATTCCAGCCAATCCTGCAAGTAAACTCGTAGTGCCTAAACAGCTCTGCCAGTTCCATTACATCTTCTCCTTTGCCACTTTGCTACCAGGTTAGCCCACAAAACACCTTTCAGTTCTTTCTTGCAAAATCTTGTTCTCACAGCTCCGAGTTCTTGCAAAACGGTTTTGCCGGTTCTCCAGTCCTGACATAAGAGTCTCCCTTTATTGTTCCTAATGCGTAAGGAGTGAAAGCTAGATGCCATTCCTTAAAAATGAATGCTTTGTAAGAGTGAGTGAAAGGCAAAACCAAAGCAAACCATTGCAAAGATGTTATTCAACAATTTTTTTTTTTAGAAAAACACTGATGTCTAGACATTCTTTGGCATCCCTTGCAAAAGGAGCCCTCTGAAGTAGGATTAACAATTCTGCACATTTACAGATTGCAGCATTTCCATGGGTAACCAAATTAAGGACAGGCTCTCTACTCGTGAAATCCAAGCCACCACTTGGAGCACCACATTGGTGGTGGTGGGGTGACGTAGGTGGAGGTGGAAGGTGTGGCTTGTGCCTGCTATTGCCTCCTGTAGGGTTCAAGATAGGCTGTGGAAGTTTGCCTTGGATCCTGAGGAAAGGGATGCCCAAATTACCTTTATTTCTGGAATAAGGAAGAATCCCTTAAAATAAAAGGCCTTGGGCTTTTAAAAAAACAGGGCTGAAAAAATTAGATTTTTTTGGGGGGGGGGGGTGGAATAGTGGAAGTGGCAGCATTGACATAGTACTGTATATTCTACTATATCATGAATGGTCAGTGATGCATAGTTGAGCCAGAAAATTCAGTCTTCAGTTTTGGGTGTCTGGCTATCTCCTGTGTGAGGGTCATATTCCTGCTTCTCATGCCAGAGACAGTCAGTAGTTTTAAAGTGAATTTAAAATGTTTTGAGAGGCCTATTGTTTTCCTCAATATACATATATATTACTTTGTTCCACTTTCACCTCTGATCAAACAGGGTTTTTTTAATTCTTCAAACAATCCAAGGGCCTTCAGAACTTGTCTGTCGAGAAAGCCGTGGCCCATATGTATCTTTCAAATTACCTCCATTAAAAAAAAAAACCAAACCTGCTTCCAAATCAAATTTATTATCTGTTCTTTTTAATCAGTTTGTCTGTATGTATATTTTGCCATGCCAATGAAGTATATTTTATAGAATCAAACTGAAGGCAAATTGATAAAAGGTATATTTGCGGTCAGGTGAACGCAGCACACCCCCCAGCCTCTGTTAAAGCACATTTCCAGAATCTCTTTGTATATGTATGTAGGGTGTGTGTTCATTTGGGAAGCTGGGGAGGTTTTGAGTTGATGAGCCTCCAGTAAGGGTGCCAGAAAGAAATTCCTGCAGCTGTTATACAGCTGGAGCTCTGAGTCAGACAACACCCCAGGTCTGTCTGCATTGGGCTGATGGCAGCTTTCCTCTACTGGCTGTGAATCTGCCCTTCCCTGTGTGAGCACATTATCCCTCAAGGCTGGATTCTCAGCTGGTTAAGCCAGCTATGTGCCAGTTGCTGATGCCCTTCCTAGCCTTTCTGTTCTTGGCAGTAGGCTGCTGAGAAACATCCACCTTCAGCTGGTGCTTCCTTCTCCCCACAGATAAATGCGGTCATGTTGGCTGGTGGTTGCCTATTACTGGAGACCATATGCTGCATCTCACCTTGAGGCAGACAAATTGGAAGTCTTCTCTGTTGTCAGAAAAGGCTGTTTTAATGATGGAGGAAAGGAATAAAGGGTAACATTAAACATCCTTTTTCAATAGTTTCCATTGCCTATTTCTGTTGGCTAGCTGTGTATGGCTTCTGCCAAGATTTATCTCCTTGCGTAACACAGAAACACAGAGGGAGAGAGAGAAGTGTAAATCCAAAGGCAGTTTAGGTAGTTAGGTCGTTTTCGCACTTACCTTATTCCGGAGCGACGTCCCTCTTCAACGCGCAGCGTCTGCGCGGATTTCGCACTACTTGCTCCGCAGATCCCGGAAGTCCCGCGGCTTTTGCATTGCAAATGTAAACCACCAAAAACCAGTTTACATTTGCAATGCAAAAGCCACGGGACTTCCGGGTTCTGCGGAGCAAGTAGTGCGAAATCCGCGCAGACGCTGCGCGGTGAAGAGGGACGTCGCTCCGGAATAAGGTAAGTGCGAAAATGACCTTAGTCTCTGGGCAGAATCCTGAGTAAATATTTAAAGATCCTACCTTATATGGTTTAGGTGGGCCTTTTTATGTGACCTACAGTTTCCACTCACAAAAGAGGCAGTGGTCTTCTAAATACTTGAATGTTACCTTATAACTGAGAGGCCTACACAAAATTATACTTGTGTTTTCATAAATTCCTTGCAAACTCAATCTCAGACTTTGGCTGGCCTTATGTTTCCATGTCATGCCTACCCCAGTTGTGCTTTCTACCAACTCCATCTGTGTAGAAACATATGGGTTTCTTTGTTAGATTTTGAGCCAGATAATATCATCTGTGCTTTTGTAACATCAGGGCTAGGCTAATGTAATGTTCTCTGCATAGAGGTTGACGTTGATGGCTGTTAGAAAGCTTCAACTTGTGCAGAGCACAATATCCTGCCACCTGGTGATAGGGAATTATTGGTGTTCTAGAAATTACACTAGCTTCCTCCCACAGTCTTCCAGTCCTGATGGGAGAGATTATTTTTTACGTAAAGAACCATAAATAGCTTTTATCATGTAAATTATCAGTTACTTCCTACTGTTGTGGAAAGAGAAGATTAGGGCTTTGTAGCACCTTAAAGACTGACCTATTTTAAGTGTTTTATAGACTGCTGCCCACTTCATTAGGTAAAGCATCTGATGACACTGGGAACAATTTCACACTAGGCTTGTTCCGGGTGGGGAGCCCTTTTGCTCCCAGTGCTTCTCTTGGTTTTTGCACAAGCTGCCCCAGAACTGCGAGTTGGCACACCACTTTTCAGCAGCAAGCGAGATCCTTTTACAAGCGGTTTCTGCTTGCCACGAAAAAGTGGTGTGCTGACTTGTAGCTCTGGTGCAGCTTGTGTGAAAACGGAGAGAAGCACTGCAGGCAAAAAGGGCTCTTCGCCCAGAGCAAGCCCTAGTGCGAAATCGGTCTGGCCGTATTCTATGAAAAATCTTAAAATAACATGTTCTTTATGGTGCTTAAGAGACCTGATCCTGTCCTCTTTTTTGCCTCACGTCAGCATTGCTCAGCTCTACTAAAGGACACTGTTCTTGCATTTGTGAAAAAAGTAAAAAAAATCTGCAAATCCTAGGCGTGGATTGTCATGGGGAACCACTGCAGAGTGTCCTATATAGAAGTGTTCTAGAAAGTGTGCTTGTCATCTGCCCGAGGAAGTTTGCCTGAGGTCAACAGCGCTTGAGGAAACTCGTAATGAAAGCGGGATAGAAAAGGATAGAGTTGCAAGGTAGCGCTTGATCCCGAAAGATTATACAAACTCTAAAGCTAGCGCTTTGTTCAGTAAAGTTGTGTTCATGTTTATAGTAAAGGTGTCTGAATATTTTTTTTTTCCCTCATGAGAAACAGTAAGCCACACTGAAGGAAAGTTACGGGGTGCTTAAATATGGGAGCCCAAGCAGCTTCAAGGGTGACGGTTTTCGGTGAGAAAGTGGCAAGAGAGAATAGTGTTAAATTTACTCATTTATTTCTTTATAGGCCACATTTCTGACAGGGACTCCAGGGGATTGCACACAGAGCTTTTGGGGGTAGAAAAAGCCCAGCAGGAACTCATTTGCATATTAGGCCACACCCCTGACGTTTCCATTGCTTCACGCAGGGCTTTTTTGTGGAAAAAGCCCAGCAGCGGCTCATTAGTATATTAAGCCACATCCCTTGATGCCAAGCCAGCTAGAACTGCGTTCCTGTGCATTCCTGCTCAAAAAAAAGCCCTAATTGTACATAGTGAGTCAGTACAATCGACAAAATGGAACATCAGTAACCAGTGCGCTAGGATTTTAGAAGTCTGGAACCACTAGAAAGAACTGAATCACGGCAAAGTATTCACATGGTACATTAAGTGGTACAAAAATTACATAAATAGGATCCCACTTACAATAAGCTAATACACAATAGTAGAAGAAGAAGATGAAGATATTGGATTTGTATCCCGCCCTACACTCCGAAGAGTCTCAGAGCGGCTCACAATCTCCTTTATCTTCCTCCCCCACAACAGACACCCTGTGAGGTAGATGAAGATATTGGATTTCTATCCCGCCCTCCACTCCGAAGAGTCTCAGAGCGGCTCACAATCTCCTTTACCTTCCTCCCCCACAACAGACACCCTGTGAGGTAGATGACGATATTGGATTTATATCCCGCCCTCCACTCTGAAGAGTCTCAGAGCGGCTCACAATCTCCTTTACCTTCCTCCCCTACAACAGACACCCTGTGAGGTGGGTGGGGCTAGAGAAGGCTCTCACAGCAGCTGCCCTTTCAAGGACAGAGTCTCAGAGCAGCTCACAATCTCCTTTATCTCCCTCCCCCACAACAGACACCCTATGAGGTGGGTGGGGCTGGAGAGCTGCCCTTTCAAGGACAACCTCTGCTAGAGCTATGGCTGGCCCAAGGCCATTCCAGCAGGTGCAAGTGGAGGAGTGGGGAATCAAACCCGGTTCTCCCAGATAAGAGTCCGCACACTTAACCACTACACCGAACTGGCTCTCCACAGTTTCCTTGGAAACTGTCAGATTAGAATAAAACATTGCAAACCAGGAAGCTGAAATGTTCTTTTTTTTTTGGTGGGGTGGGGGATTGCCAAATCTTAAACCTATTTATATAGACCACAGTCCCTAATCGTTTATCCAAGTAAGTTTGTAAAACCATTTTTTATTTTTATTTATTATTTAATTATATACTGTCCTTCCCCCTGTAAGGGCTCAGGGCAGTGAACAACAACTTGTAAATACAATTCTAATTAATGCACAAATATAAATACAAGTTAAAAATTAAAAGCGTAAAAACAGCAATAACCAAATTAATCAGATGGCGTTAAGGTTCTGTCTCCTTCCATAGTGGGGAGGAGATGGGGGGGGCAGGCTTGATGGTGAGGCATTGCTTTCCTCAACCATAGGCCTCGTGGAACATCTCTGTCTTACAGTTCCTGTGGAACTCCACTAGGTTCCGCAGGGCATGGATGTCAATAGGCAGAGAGTTCCACCGGGCCAGTGCTAGGACCAAAAGGCCCTGGCTCTGGTTGAGGACAGTCGGATGTCCTTCAGGTCAGGGACCACCAGGAGGTTCTTATCTCCTTGTACAGTGCACCCCTATTACCAGATTTGATTGCATTGAGATTGCTTATCGAGCTGTGATTTGATCAAAGCACGTATGCACTGCTATGCATCGTTAACCCATCAGGAAAAAAAGATGGGAATTGAAAACTTTGACAACAATCTGAACGCAATCCAGAAATCTGATGGGAAAACGATGGATTGCTAATGCATTGATACTATTCCAGAATCAGCCAAACTGAAACCCCCAAATCCAGGAAGAAATTTGGATAAGGAGAGTTTCATAAGCTTTCCTAATACTTTAAAATGTGCAGTTGAACTGTAGACTTAAACTCACCGTAGACTTGGTTCCAGAAGTGCTTAGGCAAGAAAGGAGGAAAAGGAACACACAAATTTAGAATTCTTTCCTTGGCGTCCCTCTCCCCCCCAAAAAAACTTGACTGAAGGGAGAAAAGGAATATATGGACACAAATTCAAATCTTGACATCTAAAAACTTTGATTGAAGCTCATATTATTGATGAAGATTATAAAATTGAAGGTGGAGAAATAAACCCAGGGTCATCATTTTGAACTACGGGCTAGAAGGATTCAACGTTGTGTTATAGCCTAGTGTCGATTTTCACTTTGTGTTAATTACTGTTTCGTCATTCCATATAAATGTATATATCTTATAGATTTGAATCACACACCACTCACACATGTCACTGCTGTTTGCTTATCTTTATTTTTAAGTGTGAGGTTGATTCTGTCATAATTTCATTTTTAGGCATTAGTTAAAACCAGGCAAACTAAATGCAATGCGCAAACATTGCACAATTATAAGTGGCATCTAAGATAATGCCTGGAGTGACCGAAGGCAGCACCTTTTCTGTGTTCCAGTGAAATCTAGCTGAGGGGGAGCTTCCCGGAACCCTGTAGGCTGGACTAGGCCCCATAGCAATTTTCCTTCCTGCATTTGCTGCTTTGAATGACATATGGCCCTCTTTGACCAAATGCTGCCTGTCAAATGTTTTCCAAATAAAATATCATTTCCGGCCTCGTCTGAGGGCTAATTCTTTGTTCTGCTTTCAAAGTTAGGCATCTTATCTGATGAAAGGGGTCATAGATCTGACCAGATCCTTTCAGCGCATAAGTTCAGCCTTTGAGTTTTACAGCAGTCTTCCAGATCTCTTCTCCACTGGTATTCTAACAACTTCCTTGCTAGATTCAGGTAGCTGTGTTGGTTTAAAACAACAGAACAAAGTTTGAGTTCAGTGACACCTTTAAGATCAACAAAGTTTTATTCAAGGTATAAGCTTTTGTGTGCACACACACTTCTTCAGATATATTGAAATGAAAGTTACTAGTCCATACATATACGTAGAGGGTGTGCAGCAAATTAGCATGCAACATCATAAAAATGTTTAACAGGTGCAAGGACCAAACAGAAATAGCAAGTTTAGGATTTATGGTCACCGTTTGTTTGGATTTAATCCTGGGGGAAAACATAGTGAAGCAAATAACTATATCAAAATTGGGAGACTGATGTGTAAATGTACTCTTATTTGTGGAATGCTGAGTGATAAACTGAGACCCTGTTGTTATACTCCATCTGTCTTTTCTCAAGCATGGAAGTAATTAACAGCATCCTTTTCTTTAAGGAGTTATCAAGCAGTGATTTGATGAAAGCACATATTCTTTGATGAGAGAAATACATTCCAGTCTACCAAATTACATTCCATTCTATTATTCATTGCATTGTATTACAATCATATTCCAATCTACTATTCCAGATAAGAAATACACTAAAATAAAGAGGATGTATGGCCCTTCTTGGTGAGAATACATTGACTGAGATTAGCTGGGTTGAGATTAGCATAGGTAGTGAGATAAGAAACCAGCATCCCTGTTAGATCCGGGGAAGGGGGGTGGATTTGTACAAACTTGTAATTCGGCAATTTCCCTTTCCAGCCTGTTCCTGAAGTTTGTTTGCAATAAAACAGCTACTTTGAGGTCACCCACTGAATGTCCTGAAAGTTTGAAGTGTTCTCCTACAGGTTTGTGATTCTTAGGGTGATACCAGATGGCCAGTTCAGGGTGGCTTGAAGCCGTCCCAAAGAGAACCAGCCGTAAATTGAGCACCACGGAGCTTCCTGACAGCGTTCAGGAAAGGGGCAGGTTGTGGGCATGCAGGGAGCATCTGGAACGCTCTCGTGTCCCGTCGGCAGCTCCCCGGGTGCTCTCTGGGCACCTCCCGGTGTTCCAGACAGCCAGAAAGGCAAGTGGTGCCTTTTTGAGCCGACTCCTGGCAAGCCTGGGGTGGGACGGGGACGGCAGGCAGATGTGCTCATGTGAACACACTTTTTTGATCCGCCTGCTTCCTGTCCCCGGGGCGGCTTTAAAAGCCCATCTGGTATTGCCCTCTATGGGTGTTTTCGCACTCACGTTTTACTGGCGCCACGACCATCCTGACGCCGGCGAATCTGCATGGATTTCGCACCAGAAGCGCCGGCGCTCCCATTAGCGCCGGCTACTTCCGTCGCTAAGCCAGCGCAAACGTTTTCCTGCATCTTTGCGATTTCCGTTTGCGCTGGCTTAGCGACGGAAGTAGCCGGCGCTAATGGGAGCGCCGGCGCTTCTGGTGCGAAATCCATGCAGATTCGCCGGCGTCAGGAGGGTCGTGGCGCCAGTAAAACGTGAGTGCGAAAACGGCCTATGTCTGATTTGCTTCCTTGCTTTTAATTCAGTACAAAATACATTGCATGGCAACCATCTGAAATACTTTCAGTTCAGATTTTTTTTTAAAAAAATAAAAATAAAAAATCATAGTTTCCATTTGCTCACCCCATGCAGTACTTCTGCATCAGTTCTCATTAATCCCCATCATAGATTAGCAGAAATCCTAGGAAGGTTCCTGATGGCTTTCCATAGCTTTGGCTAGCTTCCTATTGCAATTTGTCTTCCAGTAGTTATACTCTCCTGCTAGCTGATACATCACTTTGAGCCAGAAAGACTCTGACAGGATACCGAAGGTGGACTGAATGACTGTATAGTGATCTATTATGCTGCTTCAGTGTAGGGGGCTTCCTAAAACTGTCGTGTCTTTATATCATCCCTTATTGCTAGTATCCTGTCTTTTGGTTGGTGGAACTCCCTTTCCACACCTCTTTGCCTGGCACCAAGTCTGATAGAATTTCTGTGCCAGGCAAGAACTTTTCTTGTTCTGCCAGACATTTTAACCAGTAAAACCCCTTATTGGTTTTAATCACTGCTGATATCTAAAAATATTTTGGTGTAGTGGTTAAGTGTGCAGACATTTATCTGGGAGAGCCAGGTTTGATTCCCTACTCCTCCACATGCAGCTGCTGGAATGGGTTAGCCATAGCTCTTGCAGAGGTTGTCCTTAAAAGGGCAGCTTCTGTGAGAACTCTCTCTCAGCCCCACCCACCTCACAGGGTGTCTGTTGCAGGGAAGAAAATAAAGGAGATTATAAGGCGCTCCGAGACTCAGATTCAGAGAGAAGGGTGGGGATTAAATCTATGGTCTTCTATTTTGATTAGCTTTGTTGCTGCTATAGGTGCTGTGTTATACGTTCTTTCAGGCTGAATGTTCTTTTAGCTGCTTTTATGTATGTGTGTTTTGTGCAGCTGATTGGCTTTTATTTAGGTGTTAATTGTTTTATTTGTCTGCTGGAAACTTCCAAAAGTTATTTCAGTCAGAGAACACAGTATATAAATATTTTAAATAAATTAACAGATTTCTTCTTGTCCTATTCTTATTTGGTCTCTGCTAGTTTATTCCACTAGTTATTCTTACTAGCTCAGCTACAGATTAGTTAATCCAAGCAGAAAACTATTTTTGTCTGACTTATTCTGGCTGCCCCAGTGTAAATTCTTGCCCCCTACATTTCTTTTTCTTTAAAAAAAAATATTTATAGTGTGCTGCATCTCCTTAGACTCAAGGCTGTAGCCACACAACAAGTTGCAAGGATGCAACCCGCCCCCCCCCCCCCATGTTAACAATCCATTAACAAGATTAAAAACATACAAAATGAACAGTATGCTCTCCACCAAATAACCCCTGAAATGGATAGAGTTGCCTGGTCCAGCCTTGTTGCCAGTGAGGGACCTTGGGTGGTGTTCCTGGAGGGGGCACAGACATTCCAAATGTAATGACATTATGCAGAAGTGACATCATCACTTTAGGGACTCAGCCCCATGGCACTGTTGTTGCCAGCTTGCAAAAACCATTTAAGGAGAACCTTCCTTTTAAATAGTTTTTTTGCATGCAGACATGCCAGTGCCCCACATAACTGAACTCCAAGTGGCAAATTTGCTGTTTTCAATTCAGGCACAGATGGTCCCTGGCACCACACATGCCGGAACTCCATTTGCAAAAGCATTTAAAGAGACCCTGGCAATTCAGGTGTGGGTGGCCCCCAGCACTACACACACCCGAACTTAGGGTTGCCAAGTCCAATTCAAGAAATATCTGGGGACTTTGGGGGTGGAGCCAGGAGACATTAGGGGTGGAGCCAAGATCAAGGCTGTGACAAGCATAATTGAACTCTAAAGGGAGTTCTGGCCATCACATTTAAAGGGACGGCACACCTTTTCAATGCCTTCCTGCCATAGGAAATAATGAAGGATAGGGGCACCTTCTTTTGGGGCTCATAGAATTGGACCCCCTGGTCCAATATTTTTGAAACTTGGGGGGTATTTTGGGGAGAGGCACTAGATGCTATACTGAAAATTTGGTGCTTCTACCCCCAAAAAACAGGGCCCCCCCAGAGCCCCAGATACCCGCGGATCAATTCTCCATGATTTTCTATGGGAATAAATCTCCATAGGGAATAACAGAGTTCCCAGCAGACATTTCCCTCCCCTCCCCCCGCTTTCTGACGACCCTGAAGCGGGAGGAGGGCCTCCAAACTGGGGGATCCCCTGTCCCCACTTGGGGATTGGCAACCCTAGAATGAAGGCTTTGTCTGCACTCAGTCTGGTAGGCCATTCTACTCTGGTTGGACTGGGCCTACCATCACAGAAAAAGGCTGTAACCTCACTGTTTCTATATGGACTATCCTTAGAGAGATTGAAAGGCTGTCTGAAACATGTAGGTAGGGTTGCCAAGGAATGCCCCGGTTTGGAGGCCCTCCCCCCACTTCAGGGTCGTCAGAAAGCAGGGGGAGGGGAGGGAAATGTCTGCTGGGAACTCTGTTATTCCCTATGGAGATTTATTCCTATAGAAAATCATGGAGAATTGATCCGCGGATATCTGGGGCTCTGGGGGGGGGGGCTGTTTTTTGAGGTAGAGCCACCACATTTTCAGTACAGCATCTAGTGCCTCTCCCCAAAATTTCCCCCAAGTTTCAAAATGATTGGACCAGGGGGTCCAATTCTATGAGCCCCAAAAGAAGGTGCCCCCATCCTTCATTATTTCCTATGGAAGGAAGGCATTGAAAAGGTGTGCCGTCCCTTTAAATGTGATGGCCAGGACTCCCTTTGGAGTTCAATGATTCTTGTCACAGCCTTGATCTTGGCTCCACCCCTAATGTCTCCTGGCTCCACCCCCAAAGTCCCCAGATATTTCTTGAATTGGACTTGGCAACCCTACATGTAGGTGGCATGTGAAAGCATCTGATACAGTCACTGTGTGCTTTGAATCTGGATTACCCAAACATGTACTCACTGTCCCTAGAAGCCTGGTTTTTCTTAATATGGTATCCAAACAAAGGACATGTTTAACCACTCTTTCATTCCATTAAAAGATTTGTATCTCACTTTTCTCCCAAAGGGCTCATTGCTATTCATAGAAAACAGATTCCACCTGGTATGAATACCAACAATGAAAACATTCAACACTGAACTTTAAAAACAAAAATACTAACCAGTTTAAATTACAAAACTCTGCCATCAACAGTCCCCATGGCAACAGCAGGACAATATGGAAATATCCTTTAACAGAGCCACTTGACATTCCTGGAAGTTTTTAGTGTGCTCCAGAGATCCTCAAGCAAGCCAGTCTATATGACTGGAGCTATGGGTGAAAAGAGCTGAAGCTGGGCCAAGGAGCATCACACAGGCAGTATTTTATTTATTTATTTTTAATTTATTTATGATTTATATCCTGCCCTTCCCACAAAGATGGCTCAGGGCGGCTCACAACAGATAATAAGACAAAAATTAAATTGACATTTAAATATATAAGCAGTGAAAACAGTCAAAACATTTAAAGCCTTAAAACATCAAACCTTATAACAGTA
The DNA here is from genome assembly GCF_032191835.1 of Heteronotia binoei. Classification (NCBI taxonomy): domain Eukaryota; kingdom Metazoa; phylum Chordata; class Lepidosauria; order Squamata; family Gekkonidae; genus Heteronotia; species Heteronotia binoei. The sequence goes on from NC_083227.1 coordinate 151,405,133, forward strand.
TGAATAGCAAGAATCTGGTAAAGCTACATTAGTTTCCCATATCAGTTAGGTGTAAGCTAACCGGAAGAGGGTTGTCTTACAGGCCCTGCGGAACTGAATAAGGTCCCGCAGGGCCCTCACCTCCTCCGGTAGCTGGTTCTACCATGTAGGGGCCATAACAGAGAAGGCCCTGTCCCTAGTCGAGTGTTGAGTATCGGACTCTGCACCCGCGCCGCGCAAGCCGGGACGTCCTCGGGTTACCTGGCGCAGCGCGGGAAAAGTCACCGCCAATCAAGACCAAGCGCGGGAAGTTTAACTGGCCAGGATTGGGCTGGCCAGCAGGGGGGTTGATCCGGGGTGCATGTATATATTAGCGGACCCGGCCGCGTGTTCCCCAGTTCTGTAATGTACCAGCGATTAAAGACCAATGCCTTTACCACGTCTCGTCTCCCAGTACATTACACTGGCGACGAGGATGGGATCTAGATAGGTCCGGCCGGAGACGAGGAAGGCGAGAGACCGCAGGATCGGGCAGCCCGCCGCCACCATGGCGAACTCGAGCGTAACGACGGGCCATCTTGCGGAATTCAACCCGGAGCACCCCGAGAGATGGGAGACCTACACCGAAAGGGTCGAGTGCTACCTGCGGGCGAACCTGATCGACGATGACGAGAGAAAGAGAGACGTCCTGCTGAGCGTCTGTGGCGAAGAGACCTTCGAGATCGCACGAGGTCTCTCCGCTCCAGCTAAGCTGACGGAGAGGACCTACCGGGAAGTCGTGAGGCTCCTCACGGGCCACTTTTCACCCCAACCGTCCATCGTCGCCCGCCGATTCCTCTTCCACAAGAGGGACCAAAAGTCGGGGGAGACAGCGGCGGTCTACCTGGCGGCCCTTCGGCAGATCGCCGGAAATTGCAACTTTGACAAAAGGGACGAAGCCCTGCGGGACCGTTTCGTCTGGGGCCTCCGCGACGAGCGATTGCAGCAGAAGCTCTTCGCGAAGGAGGAGCTAACGCTACAACAAGCCTTCAACGAGGCAACGGCCTTCGAGAGGGCCACCAAGGCGTTCGGCCAGCCACGAGGTGAAGCAGTCCACCAAGGGGAAACGGAGCCAGAAGACCGAACAGAGGAAGAAGCGTTTCAACTCCGGCGGCCCCAAAGAACGGACACAAGGGCCCCCACTAGACAGCGAGCGACGGAGAGGGCCACCGCCACCACCGGTCCCAGGTGCGCCAGCTGCGGCGACCCCCACGAGCGCCGGGACTGCCCGTACCGCAACCTGGACTGCCGCAGCTGCGGAAAGACGGGCCACATCGCTCGGGCTTGCCGGGCCAAGAACAGCCGCCGACAACCATCAGCGCATCACGACTCCCTGGACACCCACACGACGGCATCCACCACTCTGCAGGTATTGAACTTGCCCCTATCGGCCCCAGACAAGGTCAAAATGTCGGTCCTAATCGAGGGCGCCCCCTGCACCATGGAAGTGGACTCGGGTTCCTCCATCTCCATCATTTCGGAGGAAACCCTCAAGAAACTATGCCCCCACCGCCGCCTTCAAACGAGGCCAGCGGACTTCGTACTGAGGGACTTTCAGAAGAACCCAGTACACATCGTGGGGTGGGCCCGGGTGCATGTGGAAAGAAGGGGTTTCAGAGGGCCCCTGGACATCCTAGTGGTCAAGCGCCAACTGACCACACTTCTAGGGTTGGCTTGGTTCAATCCCCTGGGGATCCAGCTGGTGGGGGTGGACCACTTGCAGGCAAGCAATTTCGACGGGGTCTGCCGAGAGTTCCCCGAGGTCTTTGATGGGTCCTTGGGGAGCTATAAGGGTCCGCCCATCACCCTACCGATTGACCCAATGGTCAGGCCCATAAGGCTTAAAGCGAGGCGCGTCCCGTTCGCCCTTAAGCCGAAAATAGAGGCAGAACTGGACCGCCTAACGGCCCAGGGCGTCCTAGAACCGGTAACATACGCGGAATGGGAAACCCCCATAGTAACGCCCGTCAAACCCAATGGGGAGGTGAGGATCTGCGCTGACTACAAGTGCACGATCAATAAGGCGCTACAAGACAACCCCTACCCAGTCCCGGTGGTCAGCCACGTCCTAGCAGCGCTAGCCGGGGCGAAGGTTTTTGGGAAGCTGGACTTAGCACAAGCATACCAGCAACTGCCGGTCGACGCTAAGACAGCGGAGGCGCAGACGATCGTGACCCACAGGGGCGCGTTCAGGGTTAAACGGCTGCAGTTCGGGGTCAGTGTGGCTCCGGGGATATTCCAGAGCATAATGGACTCTCTCCTTAAAGGGATCCCCGGAGTTCAACCCTTCTTTGACGACGTTTTAATCGCCGCCCCCAATGAAGGAGAGTTCTGCTGCCGCCTGCGCGAGGTCCTCAGGCGGTTCCAAGCGGCGGGGCTGAGAGTCAAAAAGGAGAAATGTTTGTTAGGGGTCCCGCGAGTGGAGTTCCTGGGGTTCGCCGTGGACGCGGCGGGGATACACCCGACGGCGGACAAGACCAGGGCCATAGTCCAGGCTCCTGCGCCCAAATGCAAGGCAGAACTACAGAGTTTTTTAGGATTGTTGAACTTTTATCACACGTTCCTACCGCACAAAGCCGCCGTAGCGGAACCGTTGCACCGTTTGCTGGATAAACAGGCCCCGTGGGTCTGGGGCCAACGCCAAGCCGCGGCGTTCCAAGCAGTGAAGGACCTCTTGGTCTCTAACGCGGTACTTCACCACTACGACGAAAACCTACCCCTGATCCTAGCTTGCGACGCCTCCCCCTACGGAGTAGGAGCGGTTTTGGGGCACCAACTCCCGGACGGGAGGGAAGTGCCAGTCGCGTACTATTCACGGACTCTATCTCCAGCGGAGCGGAACTACGCTCAAATTGACAAGGAGGCCTTGGCGATCGTGGCGGGGGTGCACAAGTTCAACGACTACCTCTACGGTAGGCGTTTCACCATCGCCACGGACCACAAGCCGCTCCTGGGCCTCCTAGCTCCAGACCGTCAGACCCCCCAAATCCTATCCCAGAGGGTCCTGAGGTGGAACCAGTTCCTGAACTCCTACACGTATGAACTGGTCCACCGCCCGGGTAAAGCCATGGGACACGCCGATGCCCTCAGCCGCCTGCCGCTCCCCATGACAGAACCGGATCCCGCCCCTGCACATGGGGTAATGCTCATTGAATCGCTCCCCGAGCGCCCCCTGCACGCGGCGGAGGTGGCTCGGGCAACAGGGAGGGACCGCATCCTGGCACGGGTCAGGGACTGGGTGGGGAGGGGGTGGCCATCAGGCAAAGTCGAAGACGCGTTCAGGCCATTCGCGTCCAGGAAGGACGAGCTATCAACCCACAAGGGGTGTGTGCTTTGGGGCAGCCGGGTGGTGGTTCCCCCCCCCTTGCGCAAGCAGGTGCTGGAAGACCTCCACGAGACCCACCCGGGCATCGTGAGGATGAAAGCCCTGGCCCGTAGTTATGTGTGGTGGCCGGGCATGGATGAGGAGATAGAGGGGTGGGTGAGGAGGTGCCAACCCTGCCAAGAATCCCGGCCCGATCCCCCATCAGCCCCGGTCCACAGATGGGAGTCTAACAGGCGACCATGGTCCCGCCTCCACTTAGATTTTGCAGGCCCGTATCAGGGCCAAATCTTTTTTATACTTGTGGATGCCTACACAAAATGGCTGGAGGTGATTCCAGTAGCCTCGACCTCCACAGCAGCAGCCGTCCGGGCACTCAGGAGGGTCCTATGCACGCACGGGATCCCAGACACCCTGGTGACGGATAACGGTACTGCATTCACCTCCCGGGAATTCCGGGAGTTCACGGAGAGGTACCTCATACGACACATAAGATCCGCACCCTTCCATCCGGCCACCAACGGCCAGGCAGAGCGGATGGTGCGGACCACCAAGGAAGCACTGGGGAGAATAGTACAAGGGGATTGGGACCACCGCCTCTCAGCCTTCCTGTTCCACAACAGGATCACCCCAAACCCTATAACGGGATCCAGCCCCGCAGAACTGCTTATGGGGAGGAAACTGACAACACGCCTAGACAGGCTGCACCCCGACCGGGCCCCCGAGGTCCGCGGGTCCCCAGAGGTCCGGGAGGCGGTGCGGGGGTTCTTTCCGGGTGACCCGGTATACGCGAAGAACTTCGCAAGCGGTCCCGAGTGGGTCGCGGGGAGAGTCCTTAGGGTGACAGGTTCCAGGTCATACGAGGTGACCACCGAAGGGGGCCAGGTACTAAGGCGGCACATAGATCAGCTGCGCCGCCGCACCCTACCCGAAGAAACAGAGGAGGTAGGGAATAGGGAACCGCGGGCAACCGAAGGTCCGGAAGGGCGCTCGCCAATACAGGAACTACCCACTTATGACGCCCCCAGAGACACCGAACCAGAGCCGGAGCCTGAAACAGACCCCAACATCCCGCAGCCAGAAGCAGCATCGCCCACAACGGAACCAGCCTCCGCACCAAGAGCGACCCCGAGGAGATCGACACGGGAACGGAGAGCACCGGCGTACCTCCGGGACTATGTGGTTTAAACTAAGGGGGGAGGAGTGTTGAGTATCGGACTCTGCACCCGCGCCGCGCAAGCCGGGACGTCCTCGGGTTACCTGGCGCAGCGCGGGAAAAGTCACCGCCAATCAAGACCAAGCGCGGGAAGTTTAACTGGCCAGGATTGGGCTGGCCAGCAGGGGGGTTGATCCGGGGTGCATGTATATATTAGCGGACCCGGCCGCGTGTTCCCCAGTTCTGTAATGTACCAGCGATTAAAGACCAATGCCTTTACCACGTCTCGTCTCCCAGTACATTACATCGATTTAAGACGGGCTTCTTTTGGCCCAGGGATAGCGAGAAGGTTTTGAGTTCCCGACCTCAGTACTCTCTGGGGAACATGTGGGGAGAGACGGTCCTTCAGGACGGTCCTTCAGTACAGTAAAGAGGAGCTGGTGAGAAGAGTGTGGTATGTCCACTGGCGCATAAATATATAGACCTTCAAGTGTTGCATACATACCACCAGCCATGAGAGTTTCTCACACTTGGAACTAATATGCTCCTGAGGACAGATGTTGTCCACTCTTTCTCTTTCTTTACTGGGATGTGAGCCGCTTTACTCCATCCAAATATTTTTTTTTTCTTTTCTTCTAAATTTAGGGGCATTTCTAATGCTTGCCAAAATGCATGCATCCAGGTACTTCCAGTAGTATGGCAAAAGATAATGTGCCACTAAAATAGGAATGAAGTGGGTCTTCATCAGTCGCCATGGAGATAGGTGGAAAGAAAGAAAGATCTTCACAATCAACCTCCCACCTGTTCGAAGAGGCTCTGTAATCAGCATTCATTAGCAATCTCTAGCTCTATAGCATTTCTAATGTGCTTATCAGCAGGACATTAAGGTGCTAAGCAAAGTGATGATCCAAACAACCCCAGATCAGCATCCACGCTCCGCTACTGATATGCTCTGCAAATAAGACTTGGTCTTAAAGGCAGTCTTTCTCTCTGTTTCATTAAACGGAATAGCTAGGATTTTGACCAGTGTGGGACTAGGAGATTCCTGACGAGGAATGAAATTACAAAAGGTGACTGCATTTTTTTTAAAGTCTTGGCAGTGACGCCAGGCCATCTTAATGTGTGATTTGCAATCTGGAACTTGCCCGTGGCTGGCCATATGGCTAATAAGATGAAACACTTTGCTGAGGCAGAATGGAAAGAGAGGGCTTTGGCAGGTTTGGAAGGAGATGCCTCCGTTAACAAGCTGGGAGGACACGGGTGAGGAAGCAAGAGAGTGCTGTGGCTAGTTTCCCAGAGGTTTTGCTGCGTCGTTAGAATAATCGTTGCTTATATATTGTTGCTTATCCTAATCTCGCTGAGCCTGAATCTGATTGAGCATAAAAGATCATTGCAGAAGTTTGAAAGCATATCTACTAGACTCGTGTAGAAGGCACCCCTTGGTCCTGCCCCTGATAGCTGCATATTCAGCTGAGCATCTGCAAAAAACTATGTGCGCACAAGAGCATTCATGAATACATGGAAAAGCATATGCATGTATGTGCACACAGGGCTGTCTGCAGATGTTTGGCTGAGCATATAAGCAGTGTCCATCAGCCTCCCCTGCTTTCTGTTATATCTGTCCCATGCCCAGATGCTGCTTACTACTTATGGGGCACTTATGGGGCACAGAATACCATCACCATCTGACTAAAAACTGTTATGATTCAAGGCTACTTACCATTGCCTGCAAAATACCAAAGGAGATTTGGATTATTAGTATTTTAGTGCTGTCTTATTTTGAATTGTTTGTTGGATTTTATTGGTTTTATTGTGATTTTACTACATCAGCTGCCCTGAGCCCACTTGTGGGGTAGGGCAGGATATAAGTTAAATAAATAAATAAGTATGGGGTGAGACCTGTGAGCATGATCCCAATCCTTTCATTGAACGCACATGGTACACACTTTTGAACATCTGCACAACCCTAAAGTTGTCCGGCAAAGTTTAATGATTATTCTGCTTATTCCTTTCTTCCATCGTAGAACTTTAAGTGGTACGCGTAGGGTTCCCAGGAGGCAAATTGACTAGTTCACTAGCCTAAATGTGCTTGCTTAGCTTCAGCAAGGTTGCTCTTTATGTCCCTTCAGACTAAGTTGCATTTCTGTTTGCGTTTTGCAGTGAATTGGCTCAACACTGCCCTAATTGCTGTTTTCTTAGTCACCTTTTAAGTTCCCATCAGAGGATCAAAGTAACTTTTTAGAGTATAGGCTGTTGTTGTTTCTTAAAGGTAAAAAGGTAAAGGTAGTCCCCTGTGCAAGCACCAGTCGTTTCCGACTCTAGGGTGAAGTCGCATCACGACGTTTTTCGCAGCAGACTTTTTATGGGTGGTTTGCATTGCCTTCCCCAGCAAGCTCGTTATCCCCAGCCAGCTCATTTTGCTGACCTCGGAAGGATGGAAGGCTGAGTCAACCTGGAGCTTGCTACCTGAACCCAGCTTCCACTGGGATCGAATTCAGGTAATTTCTTAGTCATCCTAAATAAATATAAGAACACCATCCTCCATGCACTTTCTATTCAACCAAATATATTTACAAGTGTAGCCATAGTTTATTTCACAATTGAGTATTAGACAATTAAAAAGTTGCTACAGAATATAATACAAGTTGACTTAAGATGATTTATAGTCTGCTAGAAATACATCCGTCCTCAGAACACTTTCCTGGGAGTAAGATGACATTACAAATTGTGTGACTACTGTACGGGATATACATTGAAATGGAATTTCCAAAGGAAACGAATACCACTGCTCATCCATAAGAAAATATCAAGATTTTCTCTGCCTACCTATAAACTCTTTATGAATTGGAGGCATTTATGCATTGACTGTGTTTGCAATCAGACAGATTTTTTTGCCACCCCCCACCCCTGGATTTAATGTGAGCAATCACACATGCACAGTCTGCTCATCCTCACTTCATCATAGGATAACTCCCATATACATTAAATAGCCCCTGGGAACTTCCTCTGTAGCATATTTCTGGCCATGTGATCAGTCCAGGAGTGACATGTACAGGCAGGAGCAGTGTGACCCCTCCACTCTGTGTGTGCGTGGCCCATGTGTGTCTTGGCTGCCAGGTGGGCACCGTCTAGGGTTGCCAAGTCCAATCCAAGAAATATCTGGGGACTTTGGGGGTGGAGCCAAGATCAAGGCTGTGACAAGCATAATTGAACTCCAAAGGGAGTTCTGGCCATCACATTTAAAGGGACGGCACACCTTTTCAATGCCTTCCTTCCATAGGAAATAATGAAGGATAGGGGCACCTTCTTTTGGGGCTCATAGAATTGGACCCCCTGGTCCAATCTTTTTGAAACTTGGGGGGTATTTTGGGGAGAGTCACTAGATGCTATACTGAAAATATGGTGCTTCTGCCCCAAAAAACAGCCCCCCCAGAGCCCCAGATACCCGCAGATCAATTCTCCATGATTTTCTATGGGAATAAATCTCCATAGGGAATAATAGAGTTCCCAGCAAACATTTCCCTCCCCTCCTCCCGCTTTCTGACGACCCTGAAGTGGGGGGAGGGTGTCCAAACCAGGGAATCCCTTGCCCCCACCTGGGGATTGGCAACCCTAGCACCGTCTGATTGCTACAGCTCACCTCAACCTGGATGAGCTTTTTTTAAAGCCAAGAGGCGGCTGTAGCAACCAGCTTGTCTGATCTCACCCAGTTCTGTAGTGGGTTTGCATGTAAGTGATTCATTGGTTCTATAAATGATACGGTTAGGGTGTTCTTTTATTTTAGGCTCAGACTGCTAAATGAGGGCCAGTGACATATTTAATATCTCTGCTGTTTTGTGGCTGCTAATGACAGCTGGTAAGCAAACATATCAGTCTCCACCTACATCCATGGAGTGCCTCCTATACTGGGATGGAGGAAAGTCCTCTATAGACCCCTCAAGGTCACTTGTGGATAAAATAGGGTTGCCAATCCCGAGGTGGGGGCAGGGGATCCCCCGGTTTGGAGGCCCTCCCCCCTGCTTCAGGGTAATCAGAAAGCGGGGGAGGGGAGGGAAATGTCTGCTGGGTACTCATGATTCCCTATGGAGACTTATTCCCATAGAAAATAATGGAGAATTTATCCACGGGTATCTGGGGCTCTGGGGGCCCTGTTTTTTGGGGTAGAGGCAACAGATTTTCAGTATAGTATCCAGTGGCTCTCCTCAAAATACTCCCTAAGTTTCAAAAAGATTGCACCATGGGGTCCAATTCTATGAGCCCCCAAAGAAGGTGCCCCTATCCTTCATTATTTCCTATGGAAAGAAGGCATTTAAAAGATGTGCGGTCCCTTGAAATGTGATGACCAAAACTCCCTTTTGAGGTCAATTATGCTTGTCACAGCCTTGAACTTGGCCCCACCCCCAATGTCTCCTGGCTCCACCCCCAAAGTCTCCTGGCTCCACCCCCAAAGTCCCCAGATATTTCTTGAATTGGACTTGGCAACCCTAGGATAAAACAACCTTTATCCTTGAATGATAATTGCTGTAGTTCCTTTTCTTGGCATTTGTTGATATAGTACCTTTAACCTTCTTCCTTCCTTATTGTGTCATCCCTACTATACCAGCAGGTTAAATAACCTGCATTCTGATTTAAACAAGCCAGATGATAAAGACCAAGGCAGACCATTCCAGGCATCTCGGGTTCAAAAATCAACAAATCCAACCACTTACCTAAGCCAGTTTCACAAAGTAAATAGCTATCTTCAGATCCCTTACCCAGAGTGTGCCTTGAGCTATAGTTTTTTGTAATGATTTTTTCAGAGTTGTCTTGTCCAACACTTAAAGTGAAATGCTGCCAGCTTGTGGGGGGGCGGGGCTTTTTTTGTAAAGCCCACAGTGAAATTTATTTCCTGGCCTTGGCACTGCCACACGTTGTGGATTTTTCTGAGAGGATGATTTACAGGCCAATTACTGGAGGAAATGTGGAGAGATTAACGTGATTAATCATTCATTTGCTCCCATTACCATGTGAAAGGAGTGGGAGGAGCAGTATAAAGGTGGGTTGTCTACCTGGACGAGAGCTATGCACCTGGTAAGCCATTTTAAAAGAAGAGAGTCTTATAAATCAAACCGCTCCTTCCAGGTAGCTCCTATATTACTATGCTGCCATCCCACTTCTAGCCTTGTACATGATCATCATGCATATGGATGGCTGTGCTCAACACAGCCACATGCTCTGCAGATGCTCATACCAGCACAGCCACATAATCTGTGCATTGTGCCTGTGTAACACCCACTTCTCTTGCCTTTCAGCCACATGGCAAGCTGACGTGCATCACACTCACCAATGCGTTGTTGCAGCTGCCAGTACCCAGGTTGTTTTGCATTCCTATCGCATCATTCACCTGTGACTTCTCAAAGCACTTCACAGAAATTAATTACAAGTAGTTAATTAGATCAAGCTGTTCTGTTCCCATGTGAGAGTGGAAAACTCAGAAACCAACACATCGCCCAGGGAGGGAATTACAGTGAGGTGCTTACAGTGATGGGTGTTCTGAAAGGTGATCTGTCACTTCCAGTTTTCTCCCCTCGGGAGTGCAAAAGAAGCCGGTAGGGGTACCACATGTGAGGGTGCTCGGTAGAAATGAAATGGGGCAAATGTCTGAAAATCAAAAGGGCCAACAGAAAGGTTGGCTTAATAATTAAAACGGATAAAAAGGAAGTACTTCACCCAAAGGGTGATTAACATGTGGAATTCACTGCCACGGGAGGTGGTGGCGGCCACAAGCATAGCCACCTTCAAGAGGGGTTTAGATAAAAATAGGGAGCAGAGGTCCATCAGTGGCTATTAGCCACTCTGTGTGTGTGTGTGTGCGTGTATATACATACACACACATAGATGTAAGTGAAAGTATGCCCAATGCAATGAGCAGCAGATGGAGTGTGAGGAGCCAGAAGCCAACCTCATAAGACCATAAAAGAAGCCATGTTAGATCAGCCCACCCTCACATGTGGTACCCCTACCGGCTTCTTTTGCACTCCCGAGGGGAGAAAACTGGAAGTGACAGATCACCTTTCAGAACACCCATATATATAATTTTTTTTGGCAACTGTGTGACACAGAGTGCTGGACTGGATGGGCCCTTGGCCTGATCTAACATGGCTTCTCTTATGTTCTTATGAGGTTGGCTTCTTGCTCCTCACACTCCATCTGCTGCTCATTGCATTGGGCATACTTTCACTTACATCTATGAGCCTGAATTGCATCTAGTTCAGGACATGCGGTTACAAACTACGTTCTGGTTAGATGATGCCATTCCCTCCCACTCATCCAATATACTATTTGTTGGGTATAACAGACAGGCATTTTAAAGCCGCCCCGGGGACAGGAGGCAGGTGGACCAAAAGAGTGCATCCACATGTGCACATCTGCCTTCCATCCCCATTGCCGGGAGCCAGCTTGGAAAAGCCCCATTTTGAAAGTGGTGCCTTTTCGCTGGGGTGCCTCTGAGGTCAGGGTCAGGGTCTGTGTTTATGTATCTGCTTACAAGAGCCACTCCTGTCCTACTGCTGAGGTTCTTTGAAAATGTTTTGTATCATGTGCTGCATTCATAAGGAAGTTGGCAGTTCTTCAGGTATGTCAGTCCCAAACCATGCCAGCTTTAAAATTCAACACCAAGACCTTGAATTGTGCCCAGAAACAGATTGGGAACCAGTGTAGGAAGGCCAAGACTGGAGTGACATGGCCCCTATGACCAACGCCAGTCAACATCCCGGCTACAGCATTCTGCATCAGTTGAAATTTCTGAAAGCCTTTCAAGGGCGGCCCTATATAGAGAGCACATACTATAATCTAATCTAGATGTAACTAGGGCATGCACCGCAGTGACCACATCTTTTCTGCCCAAGTCAAAGCTGGTAAAAGGCACTCCTGGCATCAGCTGTCACCTGCTCATCCATCTGGAGGCCTGGGTCCAAGAACATCTCCAGACCTGTTCCTTCAACGGGAGTGCAACCCCATCCAGAATGGGTGACGTCTTAAATCCTGGGTCAGACTCTCTGCTTGCCAATAGTACCTCTGCCTTGCTGGGATTAAACTTAAATTGACCAGCCTATGTCCACTCCAGAACTGCTTCCAGGCACCAGTTCCCTGGCATCAGCCAGAAGCAAAAGATGAAGCTGTGCCATCTGTATAGGGTTACCAATCCCCAGATGGGGGCAGGGGATCCCCCGGTTTGGAGCCCCCCCCCCCACTTCAGGGTCGTCAGAAAGCGGCGGGAGGGGAGGGAAATGTCTGCTGGGAACTCTGTTATTCCCTAGGGAGATTTATTCCCATAGAAAATAATGGAGAATTGATCCGTGGGTATCTGGAGCTCTGGGGGGGGGCTGTTTTTTGAGGTAAAGGCACCACATTTTCAGTACAGCATCTAGTGCCTCTCCCCAAAATATCCCCCAAGTTTCAAAATGATTGGACCAGGGGGTCCAATTCTATGAGCCCCGAAAGAAGGTGCCCCTATCCTTCATTATTTCCTATGGAAGGAAGGCATTGAAAAGGTGTGGTGTCCCTTTAAATGTGATGGCCAGAACTCTCTTTGGAGTTCAATTCCGCTTGTCACAGCCTTGATCTTGGCTCCACCCCTAATGTCTCCTGGCTCCACCCCCAAAGTCCCCAGATATTTCTTAAATTGGACTTGGCAACCCTACATCTGTATATTGGTGACAACTCAGCCTGGAGATCCAGATGACCTAACCCAGTGGTTTCATGTTGATGTTAAAGAGCATAGGGGACAAGATGGAGCCTTGCAGGACCCCGCAGTTCAAAGGCCAGGAGCTGAAACCTACTTTCTGTTGGAAATATGTATCTGTTTTGTATGTCCTTTGCAATGTTCTAAAGTTCCAGTCATTATAGGGTTAACACTGTGCCTGATTCCCTATTGTCTGCATGACCTAGGAAGAAGATACTGACTGCTGTCAATCAAGGTCTAGAAGCAGGAAAACCTGTTTTGTCTGTTTGGTCAGTTAGTCAGGTGACTTCCTTTGTTCAGGCAGAGAGGTCAAGAAGAAGGAGGAAGTAGCCTCCATTAAGCCCATGATCTTCTAGTGTGAGGATGTAGTTCTATAGTGTTTGTTATTTTCACCTCCCAGTACCCTTTCCCTGTAGAAATAAATATGTTTTTGCTTTTTCGTGTTAAATGCCTCTCAATGATTATTTGATCCAGTGATCCATCGCACTGTTTGAGATAAAGAAATAGAATTTCAAACAGAATTCCCTAACACTTTCCAGGTAGTACAAGAACCATTGCAAAACAGTCCCTCTGATTCCCAGACCAGAAAGGCTGTCCAGAAGGATACCAGTGATTGAAGATATCAAAAACCACTGAGGTCCAGGAGAATCAACAGAGCCACACTTTCTGTCCATCTCCAGGTGCAGATCATCCATAAGGGTAGCCAACACAAGGTCCTGTAACCAGGTCTAAAGTCGGATGGGAAAGGATCAAAAAATAAAATCTGCTTCATCTAGGAAAGCTTCAAGTTGTCTGCCTACCAATTGTTCAGTCATCATGCTCAAGTTGGCAACATTTGAGACTGGTCAGTAGTAGGGATACCAGCCTCCAGGTGGGATTTGGGGATTTCCTAGTATTACAATTCATCTTCAGAATTCAGAGATCAGTTCTCCTGGATAAAATGGATATTTTGAAGGGTGTAATCTATGGCATTGTATGTCACTGAGGTACCTCTCCTCCCCAGGATCCATACCCAAATCTCCAGGAGCTTCCCAACGTAGATCTGGCCACCCAACCTCCCTATCCCCCAACAGTGGCCAGGGGCACCTGGCAACCATGGTGAATAGTTATTGAGATCTCCTGGGTTAAGGGTGAGTTTAGGATGTTGGATTTAGAAGTGAATGCACAACATTCTGTTTCAAAGCTGAGGTGACCGCTACCTCTCTCAAGGAGGCATTAACTACCTCTCAGACCCATTCAGCCAGCACCCCACCCCCAGCAGATTTAAGTAGCCAGTAAACAAATAGAAAAGGTGCTCATTTGTACAAGCATCTTTAAACAGACTTAAAAATGTGATTGGGCCAAAGTTACCAGACACATGTACCTGAATAGTCAAAGGATTCATGTTCATGTATGTGGGCAATTTCACAGTGTGCTGTAACAGCTGTAATAAGTGAAGCTGCTACAGCTCTTGACACAGTAGTGTTAACTTTTCATATCCCGTTGTTTGTAGAAATATATGATTTCACTTGCTGAAAAATAAAACATTTACAAAATACGATAGGGCACAATAAACTACCACAGGTGATCCTGCGGTTACAACTTAACAAACACTGCAAAACAGAGAGCCTGAAGCCATTGTACCATGTATTACAGTGTAATATTTTGACAGGTGCTTTTAGACACACTATTGGTGAAATCTGTTCTCTGTCTTCTGCATTTGCAAGATGTCTCTCACACAGGGACTTACTGCTGCACAATGTAGTGCCTGTGCAGTCATATTTCTGAGCATGTAGCAACAAGCCATTGCACCCTTTAGTTAGTCTTTCCTTCTCTTGATGGTGTAAGTGTTTAACAGGCACAGATTGTTCCTCCAACAATCACAGCTACCTCTAAGATGGAACATAGTGGGCATTAGGCATGAAGGAGATAAGTGCATAGAAGAGGGAAGCTCTTTATTCAAATATACTGGAATAACACCATTTGTCACGTTCTCAGGGGGCAGGCAGGCAGGAGTCCAAAGCCAGTCCAAGGTCAAAGTCCAGGAAGTCAAGCAGGAGCCAAGTCACCAATGCAGAATCACAAACCAGAATCAGAAGTCAATGTCCAAAAGCCAAAAGGTCAGGGTGCCAAGGAAATCAAGCAGGTCAGGATCAGGAATCAGAAGGACCGGGGATGCAAGCCAGAGAATAGACTTGTTGCTTCCACAAGGTTACCAGGTCCTGGGTGGGACCTATATGGGAGTCTCAATCAGCCTGCTCCCTAGGTGGCAGTGACTCTGCTAGAACTCAGGGTTGAGAGATCTGAAGCATCGGCGTGCCTCATGTCTTCGCTCTGAAAGTTCTTTCCGGAGCCTGCTTCAAACTCTTGAGATGGGAGGAGGAGAGCTTGGAGAAGATTGATCTCAACAGCTGACACTGGTGCCTGGAGTGTGATTGATGGGCCAGCTGCTGTTTGTTCAGCTGAGGAACTGGCTGGCAACTCTTCCAGGTCCGTTAACCCTTCCAGCTTCTCCTCATCAGGACTATGACACCATTATGACAAGGGAAGCAGAACTGTCATCTTTGATGGCCAAGTGTCAATCAGAAATCTTCGGGTTTTCACTCATTTCTTCCAGGTTCTGCACTTACCAAGTCAAGACATGAATTGAGTGTGTGTGCGATGTGTTAAATCCATACTCTCTATATACTTTATACTGTTCCTGTGCTTGGAAAATGCAAGCCTACAAGTCAGACAGTGCCTTTACAGCAGTGAGGAATGGGCTGTCATTCAGTTGTGATTAAACTGTAATGAAATAAACACTTCCAGTATATTTATTACATAATATTGGGGGGGGGGGAGAATGCTTATTGATCGCTTCCCTTATATCTCTTCAGCTCTTTTAACATTTTAGCTCTTGACCATTTAAATAGAAACTCTACAGTCCCTGGTTAGGGTCAATCTGACAGCTAGAAGACATTTTGCATTCATATTGCAAATCAAGATGGGTAGCCGTGTTAATCTGTCTCTACCAGTAGAAAAAAGCAAGCATCCAGTAGTACAAAAATTGTGGCAGGGTGAAGCAAAGAAGAACTCGACCGTCAGTCTTCAGGTCGCAGCATGAGCTGAGCTGCTGGGTCTTCCCCAGCCTTTTATTGAGTCATACAAGATAATCACAAGACAGACTGAGGTGGATAGCTGAGTTGTACAAAACTGTTTGGTCAAGGCATGGGACGTGCTCGAGAGCAGAGACCAGATAATTATGTTTACTATGTTTACTGATCTTAGTATTTTTCCATGAGCAGGAACAAAGTTTGCTGAGCCTGGTTCCCTATTAACCTGTCAGGTATGCCTAAAAGGTCAAGGAGCAAGGCAGAGCCACTTCATTCCACCCTTTTTTGTTTTATAAATAGATTGTCCATCTGCGCAAGCTTTATACACATATGGTAACTGTTGTCGTGAAATAGGATTTGTGGGGACTGTGCGGCAAATAGAAAGACACTGCTGCGATAAGGAGGGTACACACTGAATTAAACAGCAACATAAAATCAGTATGACAAAAACTAATATTCCATACATGCAAAGAGTTCAGAGCCAAGCTCCTGAGGGAAGCCAGGACCATAAGCTGCTCCACCAGGAAGGGAGGACGTATTGCTTGATTTGATGTGTCAGTTGTTTGAGGGCTTGTATTTCCTTTTCGATAACATGACTATTGTCAGACAAATTAAGCACAGCTTCACAGCCTTGATGATATAATAACAAGTAATCGATTGCAACTCGATTGTTTAAAATCGCATGGTGAAGCTGTCGCTGTTCTATGTTGAGAGCTGTCAGAGCAGCTGAGGTATGGTTTAATGCCTTAGCAACCACAGAAGCAAATGCATTCATGTTATGAGAGTTGCGGGTGGTGAGGCACGGGGACACCTACAAGTGAGGCAGCAAGGGCCACATATTCAGCCTGAGATAATAATGCCATATCAGAAGAATCACAGGTAGAGTCTAAGGGGACAGTTTCCCTGCTAATGCGTGAGGCAGAGGGTTCCGTAAGCCAGGATCTTTGAGGCAACACCACAGCAAGGCAACTTAAACAACATACATATTAGCAAGAATATAACTAAAAGTTCAATGGCCGCAAGAGAAAAACCACCCAGGTAGTAAGGGAATATGGCCATAATTACTGGTTACATTAATTGTTGTATTACATTTCCACAAGGGGGTACCTGTTTGCAGGCAATCATGCAATGGCTTATGGTGGGAGCAATTTACCATCTGTGCACAAGTAAGATTTTCATGGTTAGCCACATATGGGTTAAGGAATCCGCTGGAAGCTTATAGGTGGGAACGCCCCAGTTGGGTAAAGTTGCATAAGAAATCTGGGATTCATTTAAAAATTTACCAAGAACCATATCTTTACCTACAGTTCCTGGAGCCTTGCAAAGGGAATTAGACAAGTTCCTAATAACATATGTAAATCAGTGTGTTGTGTCAAACAAAAATGTGAAAAATTGTTAATGTTAGCTAAGCATTCCCAAATATTAAACTGAAGACGATTTCCAAAACTAATTGCTTTGACAGGAGACAAAATACATAAACACAAACAACAAAGAACAGTCATGGAGTTCATTGTGAGCTGCGCAAAAACAGCAGTCACCTCGGGCACAGGCTCTTGGGGGGGGGGGCGTTATTTCTGGGCGTGCAGGGGATGGAAGAACTCTCCCAGCCCCTGTGCACCCAGAAACAATGTGGCACCTTTCAGTCCTTGGCGCTGTCCGAGTTCAGAGAGCGCCTCAGGACTGAAAGGCGCTGCATTGTTTCTGGGCGCACAGGCACTGGGAGAGTTCTTCCAGCCCCTGCATGCCCAGAAACAATGGCACATGATGATTTCACCATGTGATGTCATCATGCTGCACGTGTGCACAATGAGATTATGGGGGAGGGGGGATTGGGTGCATGTTGGGATTCTGCCTTGGATGGCAGAACCCCACACGCTGGCCCCGGTGGTAAAGTCTATAACTTCTTACTGTATACATCCATGGCATCTCATAATGCCAGTCTTCTTATGAACCCCTCCATTCCCTTGGTAGCTATCTGGAAAGTCAAAGGGCAGTAGCAACAGTCCGCTCTTCTAGATGTTGTGGGCCAGATTACTTGACACAGGGGAATCATGTTTGATGGAACTGTCAGTGAGAAGTTAATGAACCAGGGGTGGGGGTGGTATGGGGAGTCTCAATTGTTGCCTAGAGATGGTGCATCTGTGCTCATTGGTGTGGCCAAACTGTGGCTTGGGAGCCACATGTGGCTCTTTCACACATATTGTGTGGCTCTTGAAGCCCCCACCACCTTGTCAGCAGGCCTGGAGAAGGCATTTCTCTCTTTAAATCACTTCTCCAAGCCAAGCTACCTGGTGGCTTGGGAAATGCATTTAAAGTTAAAATTGTTTTCTTTCCACCTTCCCATTCCCTCCCCCACTTCCTACCCATCTTGCAGCTCTCAAACATCTGACATTCATGTTTTATGGCTCTCAAATGTTTATTCTATGTGCTCATATGTTAAGCAAGTTTGGCCACCCCTGAACTAGAGGAACCAACTGAAGCAGTCCTGAGCTGCTTTATAGTGTCCCCCTTTCTGCTGTTCTTCCTCTTGTGCACAGGAGGTAGTGTGAACAATGATGAGTTAAGACAGTGCTGGAAGATGTATTAAACTCCACTGGCCAAACCATCCTGGCTACAATTTGCTGGAATTGCACCCAAGAGAATTCTATCCCAAGTAGCCCTTTGCCTCATTGCCAAGAGTGCACTAATGTATTAATGACAATGAGATGAACTTGGCTTTGATTTCTTGCTAAGTAAGCACGACTGCTTCAGGCAAGAATGAACCAGTATGAGATTAAGGCATTCCATGTGGTTTCCCCTGCCCCCTTTTACCACCTGATTGCTTGCTGTATTTCTTCCCACAAGTTTCCTAATGCTACTTACATTATTACTGGATTATTTTGGCATAATGAGCTTTGCCCTGATTATCTGTCTCTCTGTTAAGGGGTAATGCCATGTGTGACGCTTGCCATGCAGGGCCAAGAGCAAATAGGCAGCTTCTAAAAATGATTTGAGGCAGAAGGAAATGAGGTGAACACATATGTAAGGAAAAATTCCAGGAGGCACCTAGGATGGATAAAGAGAAAGGAATATATGTAATACTTACTCACTCAGTCAATCATCAATCAATCACAGAGAGAGAGAGGGAGAGAAAGAGATGCTGATTAGAGCCTTACTGACCCTTGCAGACTCTGTAGTTTCTTTTGTAGACACCCTGTACCTTTTCACGGAATTTGTGATGAGATAAGAATCATGGCCATAGGCTCTTTTCCTGCCATTTAATTTACCTCCCCAGCCTATCATATTCACCTCCCCTCCCAATTCTCAGAGTGTTAGCAGGCTCTGAGCTCATAGGCTTGGTGACAGGTTGCTATGGTCACCAAGAAATTTCCCCTGGAGACTAGAAACCTATAATAATTGATGGATAAATTATCCAACACATTTGTTTTTTTGTATGGGTGTTTGTTTAAACATTAATTAATTCCTTGACTCAGACCCCTTGCCTCTATTTCAAAAGGCTGTGGAGAGGCTTAGATCTATCCAGATACCTGATGGATCGTTTGTTCTCAGTGCAGGCACAGAAGAAGGAGCCTTTCTCACTGCTTTTCAGTAGCTGGCTCCAGTGAGATCACGCTCAAATCTGGTGATGCTGCTTTATTTCAATCAAGTGGGCTTTATCAGAATACTGTGTAGCATCTCTTTAATAGCTGGTGAAATGCCCTCAACCAACAGGAACCAATGTTCCTTAAGAAAATAAACCAGTTCCTGCCCTGAGGAGCTTACAGTGAATTCCAACAGTGTGGAAAAATCACAGAGGGAAGGGAGAGGCAAGGATATCAGTTTAAGAATGTAAACAAGTGCATTTTACATCGATTTCTGCTTTATCTACATTTTGGGGGAGGAAGGGTTGAAAAGGGATTTGAAGAAAGAACGATGGTATCATGGAAATTGTTCTGGGAATGGGGTTCAAGGCAAAAGGAGAAGAAATGCAGAACGGCCAGAGTTATTTAAGAGAGTGGCAAAGAGCTGCATTTGGTGAAATGGATGAATCACAGTGCTAGGTAGGAGCAGGAAAAACAAACAGGATAGTAGAAGTCCATGGAGAGCTTTCATGTCAAGGAGAAAGGGTTTGTGATACATGCAAAAGGGGATGGGAAACCAATTAAATAAATCTGAGAATATGGCTTAGATGATCTGGATAATGACGAGTGAAGCCTTATTCTTGGAACTCCCTTTCTAAATTTTGTTTGTATCAGCTTGAATCTTTCAAGTAATCTCCTAAGGTATATTTCTTCTGGAATGTTCTGCTCCTCCCATTGTGATGAGAAACACTGGAGCTGAGCTAAGTATTATTATAGCACTCGGTATGGTTTCCTGCTCCACAATTTCCTGAAAGGATATTCCAGGGCTCCTTTATAGGGCCATTTTCCTTTACTGGAGAATTAAACGGTTTGCAGCAATAGCTCATTGTTTCAAATATACAGGCCAGGCAGGTAGCAAGAAAGCAGAAGGCAGTGCTAATCCAGTGACCATTAGTTCCCTGGAAGTGCGGCCAAGACTCACCTGAAGGGGCCAGATTGCTGCATGGGCAGGGGAGGGCTGGAGGAGGTCCCCCTCCCCTTGTTCCAGCAGGAGAACAGCGGGAGCCTCAGGCGACCGCGTTGGCTGGCCCTGCATCATCTGGGGAGATGATGAATTTTGGTGGGCGCCACATAATGGGTGACGTGGAGCCTGCCAAAGATTGTTTAAAGCCGCACTGCTGGTGGGTTTAGCAGTGCGATTTTTGTGGGATCCCCTCACCCTCTTTTCCAGGTTCGGGGGGGGGGGTTTGTCACAGCTGGCGGTTTTTTGCGCATCGGGGTGGATCCATTTGGGGGAGATGGGCCTGCGTGCCCACCTCCTCCCTTTATGGGGACTCCCTTAAGGGGTCTGGGGTGTGAGCCACCATGCGGGTAGCCCAGCTTGGGGGCCGTGGCCAGGCTCACCCAGATGGCAAGTGGGTACCACGCAGAGGCATCCGACCATGCGTTACCAATTATATTTGTCACTCCCAGGTTTTCCCTAGCAAGCGGGCTGTGGGACGGCTTGATCGAACGGCAGGCGAATCGTTCAATTTCCTAGGATCTGCCCCCATGCTTTGCCAATGCTTCCTGGTTTGTAATCAATAAAAGTTGTGGCCTGATTTTATTCCAAATGATGTGTGGTGTTGTTTTTGTAGGATCTCCATAAGACCTCTCCTACTAAGCCCTGCGTCTGCAATCTGAAGCTCCAGAATAATCAGTTTATATGGTCAAATTCAAACTGTTTCTTTCATTCTCTAGCCAATCAGATAGTAGTGTCACATTTAAGAACCTGGAATAGTTCATTACAAGAGAGGTAGTCAGGTAAAAGAGATGTAATCTAATGTACTTTGGGATGCATTTCCGCATAGGAGACATAGAAGTAACAGGTACATGTGTCGAGGATAGAAGTATATATCTAGAGTAGAGGTGTAGTTTTTACACTGCAATATGAAGGTCTTATGGCCTTTTCAAGCAAATGTTTCTGTGCATAATAAATGTGCAGTTACTCCTTGCTTGTTAGGGATCTCTTCTTCTTCATCATCATCATCAATCTATCTATCCTGAAGGACAAACTTCTATAGTGGACATATTGCATTATTCTAGTAATCGCATTAGTGTTTTGTCACTAGTACAGTACTGTCTTTTCCCGGTACATGCTTCTGATGCACCTGATATTACTTTTTGGACTCCATTGTTACAAGCACCAGTTGGTTAATACCTGTTCCATTGCTATTTGATCAGTGGCACAATTTCCCCCAAGATGTCTGCTTCATAAACCTTTATTCTGCTCTTAATAGTACTTCAAAAGTTGTGTACTCCCTCTCTCTAGCACTGGAGTGGAAGGTACTTACACTAAAATGTGCATGGAGATATCATTGGGAAAGGCCCTCACTGGTCAGCAGAACAGGAGATTTGCTGAGCAGGTTTCAAGGATAGAGAAACAGATATAGGAATAAGTCTTTCCTTTACAAAGTGCTCAGAAGATTTGAAAGAAGAGCCCTTATCTCTCAATCAATTCTCCAGGGACACTCTACAATCTACTACTTAGGTTGAAAGAGTTCAGGAGCATGTTAGCGGTTTCCTTGGAGAATTCCAAGAATCTGGTCAAACTAACCCTGACAAATCCAAGCATTACTAATGTATAGATTCCCCTGAGGATGTACATCTCGGGAAGGGCAATGCTTACCAAAGTGTCCTGTGTTTAATGAGCAGCTTTGTGTCTGTTGACTTAAATAGCACCAAGTCTGTGGCTTTATGCAGTATTCATTTATTTACAGGGTGTCTGTTGTGAGGGGAAAAGACGTAGGAGATTGTAAACCGCTCTGAGTCTCTGATTCAGGGGAAAAGGCGGGGTATAAATCTACAATTCTTCTTCTTCGAATATGGATGGGGGTAGAGGGGAAAGAGGCATCTGAGAAAATTCTTCTCTGACTATTTGAGCTGTGGTTCTGAATGAACAGAATTATGGAGCTATGAAACTGAGGCTCTTATTTTGTCCGCATAGGCCATGTCCCTTTGACATTTAAACAATAAGAGACTCAGAAGGTAAGCAGTGCTACAGGGAGCTGTTTTTCACTGAGTTTAACTGGCAGGACCGGATCTACATGTTTTTTGAGGGGGGGGGGGGGGGCAAAATTAAAAAAAATGATGCCCCCTTATGGGCCATTCTGTCTTATGTCCCCATAGAATAGAATGGACTCAATACTCAATTTGGCGCCCCCCTCCATCGGCTCCTGGGGCAAGTACCTCCCTCTGCCCCCCCCCCCCCCCCAGATCCGGCCCTGTTAACTGGTGCTCCACTAACAGCACAACCCTAAGCACAGCTACACTCTTCTAAATCCATGGATGTCAGTGCTTAGGATTGCGCTACTAGCCCAGCATTGTCTGCTGTGGTTGAAATCAGCCTCCTCTTATCGCGTTCTTTCCCAGCTACTGTAAATCCTTTTTGCTGAACATTCCAGGAACAGAATGGGGGGATTTATGGGGCAAATAGACCTTATGGATATATTTTAATATATAGAACTGTTTGATGTGGAATCAGACTATGAGTCAACCTTACTCAGGACCTTTACAGTTTTGAACGTGGGACCATTCTACATGTAAGACACATGCTCTGTGTCATGACCTATGGTTCTGCAATCATTTCACTTCCCTTACTGGAAATCTTTGGCATTGTCTTTGTCTTGTTGAAGAGACATGGAGGATAGAATGTGAACTGGGTGTGAAATGCTTTATCTGCCATTCCTTTGAATGAGCCTTTGGTGTAGTGGTTAAGTGTGCAGACTCTTATCTGGGAGAACCGGGTTTGATTCCCCACTCCTCCACTTGCACCTGCTGAAATGGCCTTGGGTCAGCCATAGCTCTGGCAGAGGTTGTCCTTGAAAGGGCAGCTGCTGTGAGAGCCCTCTCCAGCCCCACCCACCTCACAGGGTGTCTGTTGTGGGGGAGGAAGGGAAAGGAGATTGTGAGCCGCTCTGAGACTCTTGGGAGTGGAGGGCGGGATATAAATCCAATATCTTCATCTACCTCACAGGGTGTCTGTTGTGGGGGAGGAAGGGAAAGGAGATTGTGAGCCGCTCTGAGACTCTTCGGAGTGGAGGGCGGGATATAAATCCAATATCTTCATCTACCTCACAGGGTGTCTGTTGTGGGGGAGGAAGGGAAAGGAGATTGTGAGCCGCTCTGAGACTCTTCGGAGTGGAGGGCGGGATATAAATCCAATATCTTCTTCTTCTTTGTCCTTGTGAATCCTGAACACACTGCCTGTCTTATCTCCAGTTAGGACCCTAATCAGTGGCACATCTCCATAAAGAAGAAATGCAGCTAGCAGATTCTGGCTCTGATGAGTTGTTCATATCCTTTGTCTATCATACTGACAAGCATTACCTTTCCTTTCTGCCAGCAGTTCCTTTTCAACAAAATCCATACGGCTCTGGAGGCCGTCCTACAGTCATCCAGTGCTATCGCTGTGGAGATACCTGTAAAGGGGAGGTGGTGCGTGTTCAAAGCAATCACTTCCACATCAGATGCTTCACCTGCCAAGGTAAATGCTTGTGGGAGGGGGGAAGGGATGTAATTCTTTGCTTAGAAGTTGCACAAAGGCTAGAATGAGGCATTCCTCAAAGACTCGCAACAAGAGCTATATGGAGAATCACCGCTGAGAGGAAGCAGCCTTAGCCTCTAAGAGGCATCGATCATTAGTAGAAGGTTTATGGATTCAGTATGTCAGTTTAGTGAACATGGTAATGAGGTAAAGGGCAAAAATACCAGTGTTTCCAAGTTGTCTGTTCTTGCCTCCTGTGGTCAAACATCCATGCTTGGTTTTAAAAGATTATTTTTCTGTTGGCAGAAGACTAGAGGGAAGGGGGACGTTAACTGCTCCCAAGTGTCAACCATCCTGTCTACTGCTCTGTCATGTACCTAAGGATCCAAGCTTTGTAAAGCAAATGGCTGTTCTAACTGAAGACAATGAGGTAGCCATCTTAGGTGAAATCTGAAACTTAGAAGGTGATAGAGACTCTGGATATGGGAGAAGGAAAGATTTGACCCACAGAGTGATGGGCAGACAGAAGAAATTAATTCTCTTGGCATGGAAGGAACAGGGGCCAACTGGGCTGATTCCAGTAGGGAATAGCTTGCAGGAAAAAGCTTTCTTGTTGGGCTGCATCTTGGATGATGGCATTGCAACATGGAGGAAACAAAGGCCAGACAGCCTGGAAAAAGACTCCAAGCTAATGCAAAGCTATAACTTTTAAGTTTAAAGAGGCAGCCTTAGAACAAGACTAGCTGGGCACATGTAGGGCTGAGGGTTAGAAGACTACATGTTTGCATCTTTTCCTTGCATTTCTTGTTCAGTCTTTTGCTGTGCGGAGTATGCTCAGGACTTTCCTTTTTCAATAAAGCATTTTGTATTTTAAATGCTGGTAGTTGTGCTCTGTACCACACGGACCTCCGTTTTTTGAACACACTACTGAAAATGGGCACCAGAGAAAGGGAGGTGGTTGGCCATGAGACCACTCTTTCCCCAGGTGTAGTAACTTGTCTCTGTGGGTAACCCGTCATTGGGTAGTGGAAGATGTGAGCGCCAAGCAGAGCCTTTAAACAACAGTGTAGAGGGGAAGCTAGGAGTGGTGGCCCTCTTAGTGAGGATTTTAAAAACTGACCTGCTGGTGGTAGTGCACTGAAGGAGAAGTATGAGAAAACCCGTCTGAGGGTCAGCAGATTCAGGGAACTGTCACACATCACCAGACAGGGACTCAGGATGACTGCTAGGTGCCTAGGCACTTCGAAGGGCTGAAATGGGACTTGCAGGTCAGCAGGATTGTTCCATGACGCCTCCTGTCCTAATTGCTGCACCCTTGATTAGAGCTAAAGGTGAAAAGCATATTTGCATATAATCTCATTCCCCCCACCCCTTTCACTCCTCAGCCTTCAGAATGAGAAATTTTGTGAACAGAATTAGAAGCGGTACTTGGATCATTTTGCCTCAAAATTCGCATGTGAATGCTGGTAGCATCTCTCGTTTGTTTCACTTCTGGCATGCTTCAGAATATGAAACCTAATAAGCTGTCAGCTACCAAACCCTGAATACCACTATACGTCAATGATCAAATGCCATTTAATGTTAACCGCTATCACTTAGCGTCCATCAAGTAATGTCAAATACGATAGGATTTTGGAACTGTTTTCCAAAAAGATCTCGATTCTTTGGAAGCTTCTCAGGGGGTTCCACAATGGGAAGAACAGCTGACGGACAGCTGGCCTCCTGCTACTCATCTTCCCCACCAGGGAATGTTAGGTATGTATTCTAAAACAAATTCTTTACTCACAAAGGGCAACGGGGAGGCCCAGCTTTTTCACTGTGCGAACTGTGAACTCAGAACATGTCCCTGAACACTAGGGTTGCCAATCCCTAGGTGGGGGCAGGGGATCCCCCGGTTTGGAGACCCTCCCCCCCGCTTCAGGGTCATCAGAAAGCGGGGGGAGGGGAGGGAAATGTCTGCTGGGACCTCTATTATTCCCTATGGAGATTTATTCCCATAGAAAATCATGGAGAATTGATCCGCGGGTATCTGGGGCTCTGGGGGGGGCTGTTGTTTGGGGTAGAGGCACTAAATTTTCAGTATAGCATCTAGTGCCTCTCCCCAAAATACCTCCCAAGTTTCAAAAAGATTGGACCAGGGGGCACAATTCTATGAGCCCCAAAAGAAGGTGTCCCTATCCTTCATTATTTCCTATGGAAGGAAGGAATTGAAAAGGTGTGCTGTCCCTTTAAATGTGATGGCCAGAACTCCCTTGGAGTTCAATTATGCTTGTCACAGCCTTGATCTTGGCTCCACCCCTAATGTCTCCTGGCTCCACCCCTAATGTCTCCTGGCTCCACCCTCAAAGTCCCCAGATATTTCTTGAATTGGACTTGGCAACCCTACTGAACACTATAGCAGACACTCAGAAGCTCCTAGCAGAAGTGAATGTGGAAAGTGTTCCTCAGAGGTAAAAAGTTGGGGAGGAGAGGACACTGTCTTTAGTATACTCACAGGAAGCAGCATTTTATCCTTTGTCTCTTGGATACTCCCTTCTACCGTGGTAGGTTTCACAGTAGGTCCTTATGAATAGAAATGTGTAAGGCTCTAGTGTGGTGCATATACCATAACAACACATTCGGATCGTGACCCTTTAACATGCAGCAATGATCATGAAAGACAAGTTATTTCTGTAATGGGAGGTATGGATGGAGGTTAGCGAACTCTGTAATAAGATGGTTTTACAGCATTTTTTTTTTCCTTCACAGAGATCCCTGGCAACTTTAGCTCTGTCAAGTGGCCTAAGGTACTGATGTGAAGGCCTGGGAGAGAAGGAAGAGGGGGAGGCATTTTTTCTGAGGATTTCCCCAAAAAATATTCTTTTAGATTTAAAAAATTTTTTGGAAAGCCTCATGTGAAATCTTTTCTTTTTTGGAGTGAAATGCTTTTTAAGATGAGATATGCTTTTTTATTTTACACTTAGAATGTGTAATATGAACATTTTTTTCTAAGATAATCAACAATTACAGAGTGATAATGCCTGTGCGTGTAGGCTTTTCAAGCGCATATTTGTTGTTTAAAAGTGACTGATTTTGTCCATGATTAACATAACGTAATGTGTATAATGCCTGACCTGTATAGCTCAGTCTAGCTCAGTTTTGTCAGATCTTGGAAGCTAAGCACCATCTGCCCTGGTTAGTATTTGGATGGCATTTTATATATTTACGTGTCATATATACGACAAATAGTACAGTGGATATGCTCTAAATGATGTATGCTATAGTATAGCATAACTTGCAAAGTGCCATAATGTTGCAGCCGATTTATGGTGACCTCTCATGGGGCTTCAAGGCAAGAGATGTTCAGAGGTGGTTTGTCATTGCTTGGCTTTGTGTAGCAACCCTGGACTTCTTGTTGGCCTCCCATGCCTAGATTCTGAGATCTGATGAGATCAAGCTTCGCCTGGGCCATCCAGCTCGGGGTAGAAGCATAATTTAGAATTGAACACATTTTAATCCCCCTGGTTATGCGTTTTCCTCCCTCTTGGCCTTACATTTTTTACATCTTTCTCGAGGACTCTCTGTCAGAATTATCTACATTTCCACTAACTCGTTATCCCCAGTATTCTTTGGTGGAATTTAAGTGGATTTGTAGTATACATATATTACCCAAAGCAGGCGTTAGCAGAGTAATTAACACATGCAAACAAGCATTCTCCCAACAACCTACTAAAAGAGAATAACATGAAAATGTATGTAATTCAATATGTAGTACAAATAACATCAGAAACCAGTAAGTGAATTACAGGATTACATAAATTACACAAAGGGTGATTAACATGTGGAATTCACTGCCACAGGAGGTGGTGGCGGCCACAAGCATAGCCACCTTCAAGAGGGGTTAGATAAAAATATGGAGCAGAGGTCCATCAGTGGCTATTAGCCACAGTGTGTATATTTGTGTGTATATTTTTGTGTGTGTGTATATATATATATATATATATATATATATATATATATATATATATATATAATTTTTTTTTGGCCACTGTGTGACACAGTGTTGGACTGGATGGGCCATTGGCTTGATCTAACATGGCTTCTCTTATGTTCTTAATATCAGTAATGTATCCAGCCATTATTGATATTGTATAGTTGTGTAATCCTGTGTAGTGTAAACAGGATTATACTACTATACGATATCAATAATGGCTGGATCCTTATTCTCTTTTAGTATTTTGTTGAGAGAGTACTTGTTTGTATTTGCTAGTAGTTTCACCTCCCATCCCAGGTTTGTGTTTAAAGTAATTAATATAACAATAGTGCACAACCTGATTAAAGGTTAAAGCAGGGGTGTCAAACAAACGACCCACAGGCCTCATTCGGCCCCTGCAGGATTCCAGTCAGGCTCACAAGCAATTGCCTCTCTGCTGCTTCCTATTTGCTGTTCCTCTTTTCTGTTTCCAGCATTGGAGCTGGTTTTTGCCCAGTCTCTCCTATTTCCTGCTTCACAGAGGAGGGAAAGAAAGCCCAGCCTTCCTGCTCTCAATTGGTTGAGGGCTCCTCCTCTCCTCCTGAGAGCCAGTTTGGTGTAGCGGTTAAGTGTGTGGACTCTTATCTGGGAGAACCACGTTTGATTCCCCACTCCTCCACTTGTAGCTGCTGGAATGGCCTTGGGTTAGCCATAGCTATCACAGGAGTTGTCCTTAAAATGGCAGCTGCCGTGAGAGTCCTCTCAGCCCCACCCATCTCACAGGGGGGAGACGATATAGGACCGGGGTGGCCAATAGTAGCTCTCCAGATGTTTTCTGCCTATGACTCCCATCAGCCCCAGCCATTGGCCATGCTGGCTGGGGCTGATGGGAGTTGCAGGCAAAAATACATCTGGAGAGCTAACATTGGCCACCCCTGATATAGGAGTTTGTAAACCACTCTAATCTCTAATTCAGAGAGAAGGGCAGGGTATAACTCTGCAATTCTTCTTCTGCTGCTTCTTCTTCTTCTCCCTCCCCTGCGGAGGGAGGAAAAAGGAAAGATTTAGCAAGAGAGAGAGAGAGAGTCCCATAGTACTTTTAAGCAGACCAACAAAACGTTTTATTCCAGGTATAAGCTTTTGTTTGCCTGCACCCTTCAGAGAGAGGGGGGAGAGAAAGAAAGAACCAGAGAAAGAGAGAGAGAGAGTCCCATGGCACTTGGAGAGATTCCCCTTTCCAGTTCTAACAAAAAAAGGGGGGGAGGAACTTAAGAGCACATCTTGCATTCTTTATTAGTGGAAGGGAGTAAGAGTCTAGTAGCATGAGCTTTCATGAGTTACTGCTTACTTCTTCAGATACAATTGGAATGTGAGTCCATCTGTCCTTATATTTTGGAGAGTAAAGTGATTTCAGATGCCAAATGACAATAGCAGGCATTGGGAATGAGAGACAAAACCTAGGTCTCAATTCAGTCCAGGAGGATGCGTTGCCTTGAGCTTCATCATCAGTTGCGATTCAGCAGTCTTTCTAATCTCCCTTTGAAATTCCTTTGAAAGGGAACTACTGTTCTCGGGACAGCAGCGGAATGATCTGGACGGTTCAAATGTTCCTCCACTGTTTTTTTTTTAATGTTGTGGTTTCCAATAGCAGTAGAAAGAGTCAGAGTCCAGTAGCATCCTACAGACTTAATAAAAATTGTGGTAGGGTATCTGGTTTTGTGAGTCACCGTGTACTTGTTCAGGCTTACTTCCATTTATTCTTTGCATCCTCCGGGACTAAAACCTGGACGGAATGTTGCACAACATCCCTGACATGACGACGTTCCTCGGAACGGAAGTGACACTATCAAGCCATCAACGTCACGTGACAATCTGGAGACAGACAAGGTGTAATGTACTGAGTTGCGAGACGGGTTGAAGGCAACATGCTTTATCCCGTGGTACATTACAAGAGAGCGAACACGCGGGCCGGGCCCCGCTTATATACATTGCCCGGAACTGCCCCCTCAGTCTGACCAGTCCCATCCTGGTCAGTCAAACTTCCCACCACAGATCTTGATGGGCGGGGCGTCTGGCGAGCTACATCTGGGGACCCGTGGGGTCGCCTCTGTAGCGATCGCCATGCGGTACATCCACTTGCGTTTCAAGACGTAACACAAGGCATGACACTTAAAAGGAGAGAGACCTTACTATCCTATCTAATTGTCCTCTTGCTGCCCTTTGCAGGGTCTTCTTCTTTTCTTCTTTGTACACCAGACGTTGCCTTTTCCAACAGCAAGTACAGAGTGTTGTATTTAAATGGCAACACTGCTACGTAGGGTTGCGTGACAGATGGCATTTAAAAAGTGAACTCCAAAGGGTTGTGTTGTGTATTGTGTAGTACGGTGTCAGGCACAAGCACAGCGAAGTGGTAGATATGAAGAGAATGCCTCACTTACTGCTTAGTGAAAGACAGTGGGGTTGGGAGTTAACAGGACATATTTCCAAGCTCTAGTAACTCACCCTTACTGCCCTTCCATAAGAGCAGCTGTTTCAATAAATGTATTAAGGAGCCCTTTTCGCATCTGTTCCAGGCCATTAGCTTTTACAGCATCTCTTCTTTGCTCCTCCCAGTTCTCCCCTTCCATCAGCAGGGCTGGGATGAGCTTAAGTAATTCACACCGTTCAATTATCTCTGAAACACGGCTGGTCTGAGAACATGCCAAGGAGTGCATGTGGCAGTAAGGAGATTACAGAAGGCCTAGAAAAATCAAGGATGATGGGACACAGCTCCCAGATATGAAGCCTCTTTTGCATGCTGTCAGAGGAGATGGACTCACATGGGACTGCTGGAGGTGGGTGGAAGGAAAATACTTACAGTTCCTGAGTTGGCAGAAAACGAAGATGTTATCCTAGCGGTCAAGAGAATCTTGGCTAAGAAGATCTGGTGGACTCTATGAAAATTAAAACCTTAAGATGATGTGTGGATTTTTTAAAAGATAAAAAGTGAAAGTAGACTTTTATCACTGCAAGATAGGGGTTTTTTTTTTTAGTCCAAATTCAAACCTGCAAAAGTCCAGATAGTCGCTATGACAACTTAAAGGAACAAGGAAGCTTAATTGTTCAAACCTTGAGAAAAGGTTGTGTCCTTAGCCCCTGTGGGGATATTGTCAGTGAATGAATTGTGCTTCAGTGTATTACCAAGAGATCCTTGAGGACCTCTCACGAGGAGATGGTGAGTCAGAAACAGTTATTCTCTCTCTCTTCCTCTGATAATGCCTCCTGTATATACTTAATGTGATATAGTACTGCATTTTGGTTTCTGAAAATTCCTAATACAAACACGTGACAGCTCTTTGGCCTCTTCATCTTCCTTCTTTGCACCTCAAGATGGATGGCATCTCAGCCTAGAAGTACAATACAAGCATAGATACATTTGCACCTGCTGTGAGCTGAGACACAATGGCCTGTCCACTAGGCAGACCTAGGCAGCCGTCTAGGGTACAGGCTGGGTGTGTGCAGAATTGGACCCTCCCCCCACCACCCAGGTGATTGCATTGATATCATCCAGGAGGAGAGACCCTCTTGGAGCTGTGACGAGGCCGCATGCCACCTGGCTGCCATCTGGCCTCGTCTACGGCGCCTGCCCTACCCCTCTGCCTGCACCCTTCTGCCCCCCTGTGGGCAAAGCCAGAGGGCAGAAAGGGTGTGTGCAGTGATGCAGCAAAGCTTTGAACGGCGCAGAGACGCTGCACACCTCCTGGCTGCCATTGCTCCACTTCTGCTTTTGGAAGACAAAGCAACGGTAGCTGGGCAGCACATGGCCTCTCTGCACCATTCAGAGCCTTGCCATCCCGTTGTGCGTACCCTCCCTGCCCTCTGGCTTTGCCCACGGGGGGGGGGGGGGGGCAGGGATGGGGGCGGTGCGTCGCCTAGGCTGCCAGATGCCCTAGGGTCAGCCCTGCTCTTTCTTCATCAGCAAACCCCTCTGAAAACTTTGCCTCTATAGTAAGAAGCTTCAGCCTTGCCTTCTACTGAAAAGGTCATCCCGATTGTGCAGTGAACATATGAACATATGAAGCTGAACATATGAAGCTGCCTTAAACTGAATCAGACCCTCGGTCCATCAAAGTCAGTATTGTCTTCTCAGACTGGCAGCGGCTCTCCAGGGTCTCAAGCTGAGGTTTTCCACACCTATTTGCCTGGACCCTTTTTTGGAGATGCCAGGGATTGAACCTGGGACCTTCTGCTTCCCAAGCAGATGCTCTACCACTGAGCCACCGTCCCTCCCCTAGGAGAAGTGCTTCTCCTTCTCACATGTACTTGTGCCGAAGAGGTCAGGTCAGCATCCCTTTTTTTGTGACAGCACCCCCTACCTGATAAGCTTAACAGTGTGGCAATTTAGTCATAAGAACATGGCATAAGAACATAAGAGAAGCCATGTTGGATCGGGCCAGCTGCCCATACATTCCAACATTCTGTCACACAGTGGCCAAAAAACAGCTGCCATCCGGAGGTCCGCCAGTGGGGCCAGGATATTAGAAGCCCTCCCACTGTTGTCCCCCCCCCC
Source organism: Heteronotia binoei (assembly GCF_032191835.1). Classification (NCBI taxonomy): domain Eukaryota; kingdom Metazoa; phylum Chordata; class Lepidosauria; order Squamata; family Gekkonidae; genus Heteronotia; species Heteronotia binoei. Next base: position 151,437,009 of record NC_083227.1, read on the forward strand.
CCTCCCAAGCACCATGCAGGAGTCAGGCACATTTATCTTACTTGTACTTCCTAGATATGTACACTCATGTATTAGCTAGTGAAAAATCAACCGTCTCTTTTAAAATATATGTTTAATATATAAATAATAACAATTGGCCATTACTGGAAAACTTTGGAAAAGGCCTTATACCGACAATGACTGTTTGCTTTTCACAGTTGCACGACGTGAAGACAATGTGTGAACAGAGACAGTAACTCAGCAGATAATCTAAATGCCTCAGGAGAGTCTTCCAACTAGAATAGTTAGCAGTGGTTTATGCCAAAACGAATTGTCCTGATAGTTTTTGTGCACATTTTCCCAAATCTTGCAAAGTCTCATTGGCTTCAGAAGGACTTTCTGGATCTATGTAAGCAGAAGTTGAGCCTGTTTGCTTTCATTCCGTGGTGTTGTACTGGTACTGTGCCTGTGTGCCTACACAGAGCAAATGTGTGTTTTTGTTATCTAAATGTGGTTGCTGCAGACTGGGGAAGAGAGGGATAGAAGTCAAGACTACAGCCCTCCATGGTAGGTGGTACATCTTATTAGATTATGCTTGAAAAAGAGAGCACAGCTTCAGAAGAGAGATGTGTTGCTTGCGCCCACTGAAAGGCAGGCAGTCCGCAAGCAGATGTGTCAGGGGCAAATGCTTACTCCCTCAACAAAATGAAGAGAGCTCCGGGACAAATAAGACACGAGAAACAAGAGATCTATGATGAGATCTCTCTATACATCTTTCTCAGATCTCTTCATGTCTTTAATTTTACTTAAAAGCAACTGGGTATTAATTGGATCAGAGCAGTTCAGAGGCACATTAGTAGTTCTCTGATATTTATGCAGAAGTCCTCCTTTTCGTATGCAAAAGAAGTGTGTCATGTGATGGTGGCTTTTCCTTTAAGGAAAGGAACCAAGCAATACATTGTTCCCTGGATATGGTCTCCCTCCTTTTGAGGACTGTGAGCATGATAACTGTTTGTTGGTGTAGCACAGAAAGATCTGCATCCTTTACTAGCTTAATCTGAGTAATCGTTTTGACTGTGACACAAACCCAGCTAATGTGCTTATAGCAATGAACAAGCACATGCACATTTCTTGAATACTGAAGACCATGGGAAAGAAGCTAAGCTGCGATTAGGCCCAAGAGCAAAGTTGCAAAGTATATTGCTTGCGGTTCAATCAGAGACGATGCTGAGATCAGCGAGGGACCAGAGAATGAAATAATAGATTTGTGATTCCCAAATGGTTGGGAAGCTGAAAGCTGAAAGTTTCCTGTGGCTAACAGTACAGCTTTGAAGAGATGCATGTAGAGCCATGAAGTAAATGGCGTCTAAGGAAATCTGGCTATGCACACAGACCAGTGTTTATCTTGTTCCTTTTCTGAAGAATAGACGTTTGTCTTTTATGACTACAATGTTTACTATCAACAGTTTTGATAGATAATATACCAAACGTGAAAGTAGGATGTTCACTTTCAGAGAGGTATTGAAGAAGTCAGGTGGCAGGTAAGAGATCACTTTACCCAAGCGCAGGGAATCTGTTCCTTCTCTTGCATTGTTTGTATGCTAAGAAGGCTTCCAAGCATTGATCTGAGTGTTGGGCATACTGGAGGACAAGGAAGTGCAATAGGAAACATTTCATGAAGAGATACTTCCTGTTATTGGGGCATAATGTTACTGTCTTGATGGTAGCGATGCTGTGACACTCAGGTTGCGTTAGGGTTGCCAAGTCCAATTCAAGAAATATCTGGGGACTTTAGGGGTGGAGCCAGGAGACATTAGGGGTGGAGCCAAGATCAAGGCTGTGACAAGCATCATTGAAGTCCAAAGGGAGTTCTGGCCATCACATTGAAAGGGACGGCACACCTTTTCAATTCCTTCCATAGGAAATAATGAAGGATAGGGGCACCTTCTTTTGGGGCTCATAGAATTGGACCCCCGGTCCAATCTTTTTGAAACTTGGGGGGTATTTTGGGGAGAGGCACTAGATGCTATACTAAAAATGTGGTGCCTCTACCCCAAAAAACAGGCCCCCCCAGAGCCCCAGATACCCACGGATCAATTCTCCATGATTTTCTATGGGAATGAATCTTCATAGGGAATAACAGAGTTCCCAGCAGACATTTCCCTCCCCTCCCCACCCCCCGCTTTCTGACGACCCTGAAGTGGGGGGAGGGCCTCCAAACCGGGGGATCCCCTGCCCCCACCTGGGGATTGGCAACCCTAGGCTGCGTTATCTTTTAGTCCATGTGGGTTGCTCAGCTCAGACGTTATGGGCCAGTGGCAGTGGTACTCTGATTCAGAGCACATCCATAAGGCATCCACAGAATCAAGATTTCCAAATCATAACCTGGATAACTGAATGTTGTCTTTAATATTATGTCTAGAGGTCCCCGCAGCACCCCCAGACTTAGCATGGGAGTATCAGATTCTTCTTTGCACCTGGTGACAGGACAGTGAATTTCTGCCCTGAATTGAGGACCCAGGCCTGCTGGCCATCTAGGAGTTCATTGTTGCCCACCACAGATGGGTCTGCTGGGCCCATTGAGGAGACAGGGTGCTCAAGAGTGTGTGGGGCTGCCCATTGTGTTTGGCCCCAGCAATCCCCCAGTTTGGAGCCCCTTCCCTGCTTCAGAGTTATCAGAAAGCAAGGGGAAATGTCTGCAAGGCCCTCCTTTCTGCAGTGGGAATTAGGGTTGCCAATCCCCAGGTGGGGGCAGGGGATCCCCCGGTTTGGAGACCCTCCCCCCGCTTCAGGGTCATCAGAAAGCGGGGGGAGGGGAGGGGCGGGAAATGTCTGCTGAGAACTCTATTATTCCCTATGGTATTCCCATAGAAAATCATGGAGAATTGATCCGTGGGTATTTGGGGCTCTGGGGAGGCTGTTTTCTGAGGTAGAGGCACCAAATTTTTAGTATAGCATCTACTGCCTCTCCCCAAAATACCTCCCAAGTTTCAAAAAGATTGGATCAGGGGATCCAATTCTATGAGCCCCAAAAGAAGGTGCCCCTATCCTTCATTATTTCCTATGGAAGGAAGGCATTGAAAAGGTGTGCCGTCCCTTTAAATGTGATGGCCAGAATTCCCTTTGGAGTTCAATTATGCTTGTCACAGCCTTGATCTTGGCTCCACCCCTAATGTCTCCTGGCTCCACCCCCAAAGTCTCCTGGCTCCACCCCCAAAGTCCCCAGATATTTCTTGAATTGGACTTGGCAACCCTAGCAGGAATTACCCCCCCCCAAAAAAAACAGGCAAGAAACATGAAATAAATGCGCATACATAACCAGGAAGTGACATAGGCATATTGGTGATGTCAGGGGTGGCACTCTGGATTTGGGACAAAATTCTATGGTAGAGTTAGCTTCGAACCATACAATTTTGCTCCCAAACCAGAGTCTCCCCCCATGTCACCAACATGCCTACATCACATCCTGGTGCCATAAGCATGTCACATTTATTTCCTGCTTCTCCCTCCTTGCTCTGACAACTGACATGGTTACCCTAGCCCCACCCCCTGTGGGCATGAGGTCCCAGTGGGAGAAAGGGAGGCTGAGGAGAATACAACCACATGGGCTGTGGCCATCTGGGCCTTGTTTCCGGAAGGAAAGGCAGGGTCTCCCTCACAAAGGCAGGTGTAGAAGCTTCCAGGTGGAACTACTTACTAGTGAAGATGGAATGAGTAAGAAACACAACAGTTGCACAATCTCTTGGTACATATTTGATGCCAAAGTTAATGCTCAGGTCCTTGGGCTGCACCAGGCAACTCAATGCAAAACACTATTCTTACAAGCACCCCTACAGAAATAGCTTAGCAGGCCTGTACTCTCTCATGTTCACCTACCAGATTCTACTCACCATGTTGGCTTTCAGGGACCCATGAGGAGACTGTGGGCGTTTTCCCACATAGCTTTCCTCGGAGCGACGTCCCTCTTCACTGCGCAGCGTCTGCGCGGATTTCGCACCAACTGCTCCGCATAACCAGGAAGAGCCGCGGCTTTTGCGTCGCAGATGTAAACTGGTTTTTAGCGGTTTACATCTGCGACGCAAAAGCCGCGGCTCTTCCTGGTTATGCGGAGCAGTTGGTGCGAAATCCGCGCAGACGCTGCGCGGTAAAGAGGGACATTGCTCCGAGGTAAGCTATGTGGGAAAACGCTCTGTGTCTCCAGCCTCCTGGAGTTTTGTGTAGACAACTTAGGCAGACAAAGAGCCCAGACTGTCTCTAGCTTCAAAAGGAATGCAAAACCACCAGCGGGAGAACTTGGCATTGTTTTCCATCTGCTTCCAAAGTAAAGGGAAATCCTTATTCCTTATCTTGCCCAGATATTTCCAGCCTCATCTTTTCTTTGCTCCACCCTACATGATTACACAGCCAGTCTGATTTCAACCATACTTTCTCTGTCTAAGGTTATACTATAGGGGTGCGTTCAGACACTCCTTTAGTTCCGACATAGGCACGTTTCCCATTTGGATTTCTTGAGTACGTTCAGACTTCCACATCTGTTACTCTGTAGCAACTCGTAGTCATCCCAACCTGCCCCGGATTGCTCTCGTCACAATTTGACCCCAGAGAAAGTTTGGTCCTTCCTGCTTGGTGCGGCATACAATCGGGTTATTTCTGTCTGAACGGCTCATCTGCGATGCAGTCGATTTGCACTTCCCTCAAACTGTGACCGTTTCTGGCGCCATTATTAACAGACGAATTAATGTGTGCACATGACCACATAACCGTTTAGCAGAGTTTTGCATTTTCCCTGTCAATACAGGCTACACGGGAGCAGAATCTTTCTTTTTTAGAGGAATTGGAATATAATATCCCCATTATGTGGGATCTCCATGTGTCAAAGTCCCACTTCTCCCTGAAAGTAGTTCTTTGCTGATCGACAGTTTGAATGTGTCTAGCTAGGCTTCTCTCCCCCCTCCCCTCACGAGGATCCCTTCCCACAACAGCTGTTTTTCAACTGCACAAAATACATTGCTACTACCTCGGGCTTTTTTTTTTTTTTTCAAACACACGCACTGAAATTGTCATTCTCCAGGAAACGCTCCGGCTTCCCCACACATTCTCTTCCAAAAGTTTAACTGCATCCTTCAGCTCGCCCTGCAATAACAGAACATCATCCAGATTCGACTTTCTCTTTTAAAAAAGGTTTTGGAAAGGGCTGCTCTTCTTTCTTGGAAAGTGATCTGTCATCAACAATAACACTAATAACGGGAGGGGGGGAAGGGTTGCAGGAGGCGTGGAAAGCAAGAAAGCCCTCCCCGCTTGGGTCTGAACCCGAGTCCTTTCTCCTCGCCATCCATCTACAAATGACTTGAGTTCTAGAGCAACCATATCTACAAAGAGATTGCAACACCCCCCCACACACACACACGGGAGGTGTGTGTATGTGTGTGCGTGTTGGGAAGGGGGGGGAGAAAAAGGGAATTGGGGATGCTGCTTTTAGCTGAGGTTGCAACGTGCAATCCAACTAATGGTTCCTAGGGAAAGAGGCAATCGGGATCTCTTCATCTCTCCCCCCCCCCTCCAAGTGTGTGCACATGTTTGCTTCTCTCTCCGCTCCAGGTTTTGCTGGAACTTATTATTTCAAGCACAAGGAAGAAGCGATACTGGTCTGCAATGTCTGATCATTTGAATACGGGACTAGTGCGAGACTGCTCTCTTTCAGGAGTGGTCGTCTGATCAGAAATGTGCCGATACAAAATCGGGCGGTTCAAATTGGAGCGTGATGCATCCGCTTTTAGTGCAACGTCTGACCGCACCCCAAGTCTCCCCTATCTCTCACTCCTTCCCTCGCTTTCCCCCAGACACCAATAGTTATATCTGACAATTATTAGCCAGGACCACAGCAACTCATTCTGTTTGTGCAAAAAGGTTATGTTTGTTTGCTCATGAACTTTCCCTCTATTCTAGGCTTGCCCCCTTGGCAACCATGCAAAAAAGGGCCTCAGAACAGGAACCCAGTCAATTATTTGGTATCTTGCTGGCTTGAAAGTTTAAGCCTAGCAGAATCACGGCTAGAACCCCTGCTTATCTTTGGCCCATAACAGCCCTTATTTATGTACCTCATCAAAAACTGCACCCCAAGTGTATCCATATGATGGTTCTGAAAGTAGGGTTGCCAAGTCCAATTAAAAAAAATATCTCGGGACTTTGGGGGTGGAGCCAGGAGACATTAGGGGTGGAGCCAAATCAAGGCTGTAACAAGCATAATTGAACTCCAAAGGGAGTTCGGGCCATCACATTTAAAGGGATGGCACACCTTTTCAATGCCTTCCTTCCATAGGAAATAATGAAGGAAAGGGGCACCTTCTTTTGGGGCTCATAGAATTGGACCCCCCTGGTCCAATCTTTTTGAAACTTGGGGGGTATTTTGGGGGAGAGGCACTTGATGCTATACTGTAAATTTGGTGCATCAACCCCCCAAAACAGCCTCCACAGAGCCCCAGATACCCGCGGATCAATTCTCCATGATTTTCTATGGGAATAAATCTCCATAGGGAATAACAGAGTTCCCAGCAGACATTTCCCTCCCCTCCCCCCGCTTTCTGATGACCCTGAAGTAGGGGTAGGGCTTCCAAACTGGGGGATCCCCTGCCCCCACCTGGGGATTGGCAACCCTACTCCTGTTCTGTGGATTAGGCAGGGCCGGCTTGCCCACTAGGCAACTGCCTAGGGTGCCAGGAGGGTGGGGGCGCCAAATTGGGCACTCCCCCCCTCCCTGCACCCAGGTCAATTGCCTAGTTGACCTGCTGCTGTCCTCACTGCCATCCCCGCCATGTCGCCGCTGCCTCCACTCTCCCCTCCTGTGGGTAAAATACTTCTGCCCTCCCCTTCTGTGGTGGAGAGTTCTGCCGCCAACCCCCCGCACTCTGAAAGGAACGCTAGAATTGGCCCTACCCGCTTAAATGCGGCTTGGGCCGTTCAGCACTGAACGAGGCTTCGCTCCTCCCCAAAGGAGGAGCGAAGCGTCATTCACCGCCGAGAGGCCAGGCCATGTTTAAGTGGGTAGGGCCTATTCTAGCAGCACTTCTCCTCCCTCCCCTTCAAAGTAACGCCACTAGAATTGGCCCTATCTGCTTAAATGCGGCCTGGGCCTCTCGGCGCTGAATGAGGCTTCACTCCTCGCTCGAGGGAGGAGCAAAGCCTCATTCAGAGCTGAGAGGCCCAAGCAGCATTTAAGCAGGTAGGGCCAATTCCAGCAGCGCTCCTCCTCCATTCTCCTTCTGCGGTGACACACTCTGCCACTCGCCCCCCCAGCACACTCAAAGTAGCGCTCCTACCTGCTTAATCAGCCCTACCTGCTTAAATGCGACAAGGCCTCTCATTGCTGAATGAGGTTATACTTCTTTTGCCAGGCTGGTTTGTGCAGGGAGAATCTTGCTGACTGCTAATGCTCAACCACAGAGGGCACAGTCTGTTACTGTTATTTACCAAGGGTCACAGACAATTCCCCTAAGCAGTAGCCAAATGTTCTTTCGGCAGGGCTCAGATCTTCTACAAAAAGGCATGCCTTTTTTATTTTTGCTGGAGCTTGCCAGCAACCCAACAGTGACATCTTGTGGGGTTGAAGGAAGCACTGGACTGCCCAGGTTTTGGGTTTATATATATATATATATATATATATATATATATATATATATATATATATATATATATATATATATATAAAGGAGGACTTTCCTGCAGAAATAACATATCCAAACAATTACTAGTGACCAGGAAAAAACATTCTCTGTGCTGTATTCCCAATGAGGGAGCCCAAGGTTTCTGGCGGAGAGTTCTGCAGAGCCCCTCAACCACATGCTGCCAGAGAAGGAGCTGCAGGTGGTGTACAATGGTGGCTCTGCTGGTAGGCACAGTAGTGGTATCTCACAAACCACTCAGCACCATAAGGGAAAGGAACTGTGGTCAGTGAGGATGGATAGTCAAGTGGGGATGTGGGTGGGCTGGAAAGATGGCATGAGTGGGGGGCCCTTGTGGTCAGAGGAGAGGGGGCCCCTGAGCCCTCTCTCCCCAGGACCCCCCCCCCCCAAATACCTGGAATGGGCCCTATTGAACCAACACATATCTAACATGGTTCAAAGCTCACATGCATACCCCCTCGAAATGTTTTTTTTTTAAAAAAACAACTTGATTCATTCCACGTGTTCAGCTGCCAGTATTGCAGTATGGTGGGACCAGATTTGTAAATGTGTAAATCCTACACATTTTGCCTATGCTTCATCAGGAGGATCTGTGAAATAGCATTGCCAAGCATTGTCAAGTTGAATAAATGATATTTTCCCACTATACCATTTTTTTTTTTTTGCTTTTTCTTGTTCTGATATACTTCTACAGCCAACTGAAACTTTTTGCGATGGTTGACGTTCTCTCCCCTCCCCACCCCCGCCCCAACATTACCGCAATCCCAAGAATAGTCATTTCACACAATATGTCTATGGGAATGGCATGTGTGTAGAAGAAACACCCTGTGTAAACCATCCCTTGGGAAATGTGTTGCAAAAATAAGAAGGAAAAAGGCCACCCAGAGCAGCCATGGCACCATGAGAATTCTCTTGTAAGCTGTCAAGCATAGTAACCGGGGACCTGGAGCAGGTTGGCACTAAAGCCCCTTGTGCTTTTCTAAGGAACAAGCTGCGCATTAAAGGGAGACAAGCTGCGCATTAAAGGTTTTTAAGCAGTTATGAAGGAAATGTTGGATCAGGGTTACAATCATGGGAGTCAGAGAGAAGGCAGCTTCAGCAATTTCTTTGACAGAAATCATCTCCTAAGTCCTTTTCAGTCACGTTTCAACAAACATATGGGAAGAATGTTCTGCCTGTGATCCTCCTGATAGTCACATTCTCCTGGGGAATTGCACTGAGTGTACTGAGACTGTAAACATGGCGCCCTTTTTCAAACAAGCCATTGTGCATATTGGGAAGATCATTCATAGCGTGTTCTCCGCACATGCATAGTGAAATGCAGCAGATCTTCTTCGTGGTCTCTGTGCTTCACACTCATGGGATATAGTGCCTGCATTGATCCCCCGAATCGGTACCTAAAAAGCCCGGGATTTTTTTCACACTCAGCACCAGTAGGCATGCGCAGGCATCCCAGTATGCATGCTCACCGGAGCCAGTGCGAGGATCCCACCAGTTCCTTTTTGACCGCTGCTCTGAGAGGATCTCCTTTCAGTTCTCCGGTCGGTACAGTAATCCTTTGGATTTTCTTCTTGTTTATAGCCTGTTTGTTGTTTTCTCATAGTTAGATAGTTTATAATTATAGATAGTTATTGTTAAAAAAAAAAAGACTGTTGTTGTTGGATTTGCCTTTCGGGGCTTTATTTTCCCCCCCATTCCCTCAGAAAGTATTCTGTGTGGTTCTTGTTGGCGCCTATGGAAAGGCGTTGGGATTTTTTTAAGAGGTGCTGCTCGTGTGGTAAGAAGATCACACCTCCTGATGGTCACTCCCTCTGTCTGTTGTGCCTGGGCAAGGGACACCGAGTTGATTCGTGTCTGCACTGCTTAGCCTTCTCTAAGCAAACCCACAAAAACCATGCGGCGAGGCTATCTGCGGCACTTGTGGAATCGGCTCTTCGTCCACCGAAAATGGTACCAATGGGGGAAGTGGCCCCAGCCACGACGGTTATATCGGTCGATCCACCATCTCCAATCCAGACTGATATGCCGAGCGAGTGAGGCCGACCCACAAAACAACCCTCTGAAGGGTCAGTGGTGACTCTGGCCAAAAAACATCGGGACAATTCAGGGACAGTTCCCGAAGAAGTCGAAGTCAAAGGAGAAGCGAAAGAACAGGCTCTCCCGCATTTCTTCGCCTTCTCGGAATGCTTCAGTGTCGACGCAAGCTGCTCCACCCCAAAAGATCCTGGTGTCTCCACGTTCGAGGAGTCCTTCGGTATCGAGAGGAAGGGATTCACAGCAGCTTCGCCTATCAGGATCGGAGCATGACAGAGACCTGATCCAGCGCACCCACTCATAGAGATTGGGATCGCGCCGTCGGAACAACAGTGGTTCGATTTTGGAAGTCGAGGCTTCAGTACCGAACGAACCCCCAGCACCTACTGTATTGACTACGAGACGGAGAGAGCTAGAACCAACAACGATGGTTCGACGCTTCCTGACGCTTCCACCATGGGAACATCGTCAGTGGCCTTCTCCCTATGGTTACCCTTATCCACCATACTGGTGGTACCCTCCAAGTGACTTTCCTGAGTGGGATCAGCAGTCAGAGGTCTCTCATCTCTCGAGAGTTTCGCATCACTTTAGGCAGCGAGCATTGGCATTGATGACGATCCCTCCCAAGAGACGTAGAAAGAAGGTGGAAGAAGTACAAGCTCTATCGTCGGTATCTCTGCGGTCCCCTGAGTGAGCTTCGACTCCAATACTCTCCAAGCACTCAGTCAGAAGGGACTCCTCGTCATCGGACTCCGAGGTCGGTACCAATGACCCGGACAGAGCTGTGGAACCTTCGCCAGAGTCGCATATTGCTGAGGACCTTCCCATATCGCCATCAGAAGATCTGAAGTCTTATGGGGACCTGGTGAAATGAATGGCACACTCACTCTCCCTCACAGTGATGCAACCACAGCCAGTCGTCGATGACACCGTCTTCGACATTATGCAGCGGGACGCATCGATGGCTGTGGCCTTACCTGTAACAAAAGTCATCCTTCAGGCGGTGAAGGAGCCTTGGGCAAACCCAGTGTCAACTCCTATTTCTTCCAGGAGATTGAATCATATGTATTGGCTCCAGGAGGCTGGTGCTGAGTTTTTATTTGCTCACCCCCAAGCCCAACTCAGTGGTAGTCTCCTCGTCATCCAAGGCCCACAAGACCCATTCTTCTCCACCTGGCAAGGAGGGCAAGAAATTGGATAATGCAGGAAGGAAGTTTTATTCGGCTGGAGCCTTGGGAGTGAAGGTATCTAATTATGCTGCTTGCATGGCTAGATACCAATACTCAATTTTGGAGCAGCTCACACTCCTTTTGTCCTCCCTAAGTGAGGAAAAGAGATCTGTGTTTAGGAAGCTGCAAAAGGAGGCCTTTGCTGTAGCTAAGCAGCAACTGACTGCAGCAAAGCACATGGTTGACGTATCAGCCAAAACCATCACATCTGCTGTCTCCCTATGCCATCACTCTTGGCTGAGGTCTACAGCTCTCCAGCCTGACACCAGGGCCTTCGTAGAAGAGCTACCCTTTGAGGGTGAAGGTCTCTTCAGCTCAACCACAGACAGTGTCCTCCAGGAGATGGACAAGAGCATAAAGACCTCAAGGAACCTGGGTGTCCCGACCTCATCTAAGGCTACTAGGCCAAAGCAGTGGCACAAATCCTGGCCTAAGCGGCCCTACCAAAAACTCTCCCCTGATCAGCAGTGGAGACCTCGATCTTCCCAACCAGAAAGTAGGTCTCCTTACAGGGGAAATAACCGAAAGGTTTGCTTCAGCACAAACCACTGGCAAATCTAAAGGTGCTTGCCCACAAAAGCAGGGCCTTTGACTTTCCAGTAACACGCATTGCCGCCTCTACTTCATCTATCATCCGCCTTCGTCCATACCTTCCGGCTTGGGAGTCCATCTCCACAGACAGGTGGGCTCTTTCCATCATTGCAGAAGGCTACAAGATAGACTTCGTTCAGGTTCCGACTGAGTCGGTGATTGTCACCACACCCCCTTCCCCACCTCTGCTGGTGGAGGTGAGCAACCTCTTGCAAAAACAAGCCATAGAACCGGTCCCAGTAGAGACCAGAACGGGAAGCTTCTACTCTCATTATTTCCTGGCTCCCAAACGGGATGGGGGATTGAGACCAATTATGGACCTTCAGAATCTGAACAAGTTTATCGTGTACCAGAAATTCAGAATGTCCACTCTGCAAACAATCCTTACCCTCATCAACCAAAGGGACTGGATGGCAACGTTGGATCTCAAGGATGCCTACTTCCGCATCAGCATCCACCCTGCGTACAGGCATTTCCTTTGGTTTGCAGTAGGTTCCAACCACTTCCAGTACAAAGCCCTTCCGTTCGGTCTGTGCACTGCACCTCGGGTGTTCACCAAGATGATGAGTGTTGTGGCCACAGATCTCCGGTTTCAAGGCATAGTCATTTTTCCATACATCGACGATTGGCTCCTTGTGGCAGAGTCGTAAGAAAGTCTGTCCAGCCATATTGCCACCACTCTTAGATCTGCACCACCTTAGATCTGCAGGTCAACATGGCAAAGTCTCATCTTACTCCGTCACGGACAGTTCAGTTTATAGGGGCTTTGCTGGACTCAAACCTTCACCACGCCTTTCTGCCTCAGCAAAGAGCGATGGACATAATCAATCTTGTCAATCTTTTCCAGAAATGGGGCACAGCACAACAGCTGCAGTGGATGCTGGGGCTGATGGCGGTGACTACAAGCGTGCTGCTGTTTGCAAAATTGAGAATGAGAGGTCTTCAACTGTGGTTTCTCAGACAGTTCCAGCCTTTACGGGACTCACCTCAGAAGAGGTTTACAATTCCACCTTTGACCCTCCAGACCCTGCGATGGTGGAAATCCAGAGACAATATTTGTCAGGGAGCTCCCTTCCACCTACCTGCAACAACGGTGACCATCACCACAGATGCATCTTTGTGGGGCTGGGGTGCTCACATGGACTCTCTCTGTGTGTGGGGCCCTTGGCCTCCACAATTGGCTCATTGCCACATAAACTATCTGGAACTATTGGCAATTCATTTCACCCTTCGGTCTTTCTGTCCCAAAGTGCCGGGGAAGGCGGTGACCCTGTTGACGGACAATACTACAGCCCTGTGTTATATCAACAGGCAGGGCGGGACAGTCTCTTGTTGACTCTGTGCGCTAGCACTAGAGCTGTGGATGGAGTGCCTGGAGCACGACATCTTCGTAAGTGCTGCACCCCTTTCAGGGGTGCTCAATCTGCAGGCGGACTCGATGAGCAGAGCAGCAGCATCTCCGCACAAGTGGGAGATACAGTGGTACTTCCTTCAACCTGTGTTTCAGCTCTGGGGGTATCCTCAGGTGGATGTGTTTGCAACAGCCAGGAACTGGAAGTGCCCTCTGTTTTGTTCCAGGGGGGCCACGGATCCAGAGTCATTGGGAGACGACCTGATGTTCCCGTGGAACGACTGGTTCCTGTACCTGTTTCTGCCTCTGCCACTGCTGACAAGAGTTGTCAACAAGATTGTTGGCCACGCTGCATTCTAGTTGGCCACGCTGCATTCTAGAGGCCACGCTGCATTCTAGTGACACCATGGTGGCCTCGGCAGAACTGGTTCCCAATCTTGCTTCAACTAGCGAGGGGGGTTTTCTATCAGTTTCCGGCAGAACTGGACTTCTGTTGGCTCAGGACAGACATGTATTCTACCACAACGTGCCTCATCTGAAGCTGACAGCATGGTTCATCAACCCTGTGAGTTCTCCAGTAGAGTCCAGCATGTCTTCCTAAATAGTAGGAAGTTGTCTATTCGTGCTTCCTATGATAGGAAGTGGCGGAAGTTTCTTCAGTTCTTAGCTGAGCCTTCAGTCCCACCCCAGCGGGTGGGGCTATCGGTGATTTTTGAATTTTTGTTATCTCTGGTGGATGCCAGCCTTGCTTTTTCCTCAGTTAAAGTTTATTTAGCAGTGATATCAGCGTTCCATGAGTCGGTTGAGGGGCATTCAGTTTTTGTGCACCCTCATTCTAAGAGGTTTCTAAAAGGTCTGCTCAGATTGCATCCTTCATCGAGGTCACCTCCACAGCTGTGGGACTTGACTTTAGTTTTGGACAGGTTGACTCGGCGTCCCTTCGAGCCAATGGCCACCTGTTCTTTACAGCTTCTGTCCTGGAAGACTGTTTTTTTGGTAGCCATCACATCGACACGCCGTGCAAGGGAGCTCATGGCTATGCATTGTGACTATCCATATCTCGTTTTTCAGGAGTCTGGAGTGTCATTGGCTCCTGATGTTTTTTTTCTTCCCAAGGTAGTTTCTCAGTTTCACCTTAAGTTAGAAGTTTAGTTACCCACGTTTTATCCTACGCCTTCCTCTGATGAGGAGCGTAGGTGGCATGCTTTGGATGTTAAGCGTGCTTTATTGTTTTATTTGAGTCGTTCTAAGAGTTTTCGCCAGGACCAGCATATTTTTGTTTCTTATGCTGCTCCTAAGTTGGGCTCCAGAATCTCATCTCAGCAGCTTTCCAAGTGGCTCACTGAGACTATTAAACTGTGCTACTTGTTGGCAAAGAAGCCGCTACCTGGGCCCATTCGTGGACCCTCTACTAGAGCGATGGTGACGTCGGTGGCATTCCTGAAAGGCGTTTCCCTGACGGACGTGTGCAAGGCTGCCACCTGGTCTTCTCCACATGCTTTCATGAGGCACTATGCTCTGGATGTGCATGCTCAGCAGAGGACTCGTCTGGGAGCTGTGGTGCTGCAAGCTGCCTCTTCTGGTTGACCGTCTTCCCACCTCCAGGTATGTCTTGCTTGCTAATCTCCCATGAGTGTGAAGCACAGAGACCACGAAGAAGATAGACAGGTTGCTTACCTGTAACTGTAGATCTTCGAGTGGTCATCTGTGCATTCACACTACCCTCCCTCCTTCCCCACTGCTGACAGTTTCCCTATGTTAGGGGCTTCCAGTGGTCAAGAAGGAACTGGTGGGATTCTCGTGCTGGCTCCGATGAGCATGCGTGCTGGGACGCCTGCGCATGCCCAGTGGTGCCGAGTGCGAAAAAAATCCCGGGCTTTTTAGGTACCGATTCGGGGGATCAGCATAGGCGCTATATCCCATGAGTGTGAATGCACAGATGACCACTCGAAGATCTACAGTTACAGGTAAGCAACCATTCTTTATCAAGAGCTGCTCTGAGCCACAGTGAGGAGAAAAACAGAGGTGTATTTTAGCTGTCTTTTTAGCCTGTATGACTTAATAGCAGCTTCATTGGGGTGTTTTCCACAGGAGGAATAAGCATCAAGGTAAAGGTTTAAACTCTTGTCAGCCGCACCTACCCAAGCCAACTCTCCAGTTCTCCACATGAAGCCTTAATAGAGTGTGATTTGGCCCTAAGAGCCCTTCATACTTTCTATAGCGGTTGTGTGTTTTTCATTGCTACACCAGTATTGCTCTGGTGCTTCCTGGACCAAACAGAACAAGTGAGAATGGCAGACATGCACAGCTCAGGGATCCACAGCCAGTGCCAACACCACATCTATGTAAGGATTTGTCTCTGTTGTGTTCTTGCAGTGAGGAACAGCAGGATAACAATGGAGTAGATGTGGCAAGCATGTGAAGTGGACCAAGGTAGCTGATACGCTGACTAACTCCTAAGTCTTTGTGTTGGCCGAAGAACATTCCTTCTGCCCACCCAATGGAGAGATCTTCGGAAAGTTCTTCATAAGAATATGCCTAAAAGCTGACTAAAAAGCTGACTCTCCTGTGCTTTCTCTTCTCCAGTGTGTGGTTGTGACCTAGCTCAGTCTGGTTTCTTCTTTAAAAATGGAGACTACATCTGCACCCATGATTATCAACAGCTCTATGGCACCCGCTGCGACAGTTGCCAGGACTTCATCACTGGGGAGGTTATTTCAGCCTTGGGCCGGACTTATCACCCCAAATGCTTTGTCTGCAGCATGTGCAGGTGAGTTGATCGGTAATGGTAACATACGTATTCATCAGATAGTGGGAACCAAATGTGCATCAGGTGGTGGTTAAGCTCAAATTAGAGGAGGGTGCAATGGTGGTACCATGGCACTATGCCATGAGTTCTTTTTCTTTCATTGTTTGCGCTGCAAGGTAAAGGATTAACCGAGAGAAAAGGGAATTCTTACATGCTGTACATACATTCTTAGGCTATATTCATACTTTCTGAAGAATGATAACTTTCCCCTTGCTACTGTTTATTATGTATGCACCTGACCCAATTCTGCAGAGGCATTGAGAAAACTAAGCATAACGTTTGTGCATTTTGTTTTAAACCGATTCTGTGCATTGCTCTGAGAATTTACATAAAATGAAACAAATACATTCTGAGGAAAAAAATGGAGCAACTTCGCTTGAGGTTGGAGAAGCAAATTATTGATATAATATAGGCGATAGCATAATTCCTAATGACATATTGATTTAACTCTATATAATATATCTTTCACACCATACATACACACAACCTAGTGAACGGATTGATCCAGCAAGCTTCCCCTCACAGCTCAAGGCTTAGACAGCAGCTTCACCTGCTCTGGAAGCGGCATGCCTCATCTGGGTCACTTTCAGACAGCTTTTGTCAGCCATTTTAGTGGCAAGTTGCTAATGGATTTTTGTGTCAGTTCAAACACAATAATTTTAGCAACTGTCTGCTAACAGATTTTATTTACTTAGTCATACAAAGCTGCTTGTGGCCTGTTGGCAATGCAGGGCTGAGCCATTTTTGAGGGGAACGGCTTTCTTCTGTTTCCACTTCTTCATTGCGCTTCTGAATTGTGGTGTTCTGTTTATAATGGCCATAGCACTTCCTAAAATGCTGCTTCCCCCTCCTCTCCCTTTTTTGCCACGAGATCTTCCTTACCCTTTTCCCACATCAAATGTTCTAAGTTGAGCATTTTAGTGCTAAACCAATATAGCAGTTCAGTGTTAACAGCAGCACCGTTGAGATGCCTTGACTCCACAGAGAGACTCCATTGGTTTAGTGCTATAGCGCTCAACTTAGAATGTTTGGGGGGCGGGTAGGGTTGCCAAGTCCCCTGCAGCCTCCGGAGGGGGACATTGGGCCAGGGGGAGGAACCTCCCCCGATGTTGCCGGCACAGTGACGTCACCCAGACGTGATGTCATCACACCAGCGATAGAGTTTTCCCAGAAACACCTAGAGCAGCCGGTGTGCGGAGTCAGCAGCATGATGGCATCACTTCTGGGTGATGTCATTGCGCCGCGACGTCAGGGGAGGTTCCCCCCACTGGCCCAATGTGGGCAGGCGCGTAGGGAACCTCCAGGGCGGGAGAACTCCCGCCCGGCCCGGGGACTTGGCAGCCCTTGGGGAGGAGGAGTGAGGAAAACCACTCAGTGAAGAAGGATGGGGGTGAAAAGTGGCACAGTTGGAAATGGCTGTAGTGATTCAGAGACAGCTCATTAACAGGATGAAGTTTGCAGTATGAAACCCCTGTCCCTGTATTGCTTTATGTGGAACTAGGCCAACAAAAGATACCTCCAGTTTAGAATGGTGATGTGAAAAGGGCCAAAGTCTAGGCTTAGCTGGGGCCAGAATCCTGCAAAGGATCACATCACCAGGAGGTAAAGCATGAACTGCAAGTCTGGCACTATGCTTTTGCTGGGCTATCTCAGCACAAACCTTCTGCTTCCATTGCCCCTGCCAAGAGGCAGGTTCTGGTGGGCTTCTGGATCAAGTCCTGCACCGGCACTTAGTTGTCCCAAGCCTTAGCGGGACAGAAAGAAGAAGATGAAGAGATTGGATTTATACTCCACCTTTCACTCAGAATCTCAGAGTGTCTTAGAATCTCATTCCCTTCTTCTCCCTACAACAGACACCCTGTGAGAGGTCTGAGAGAGCTCTCGGTGAACTGCTCTTGAGAGAACAGCTCCGAGAGAACTGTGACTGATCCAATTGTCACCCAGCAGCTGCATGTGAAGAAGTAGTTAATCAAACCCAGTTCTCCAGATTAGAGTCTGTACACTTAACCACTACACCAAACTGACTCTGAGGAAGTTTTGGCAGAGGAATTCCCACGGCAGGGGCAAGTTCTGGAGCATATGGACCAGAAGCATCTACCCTTCAAGGGTCTCCTAGACTTTCCTGTTCTCCCTCAAACCATATTTCTGGACCTTCAGGTTCTTCTTTAGAGGCTTCCAAGTCAGAGTCCAGAGGCACCTCAGTAGGGTCATGACATCTGTCTGTCTGTCGATCTATCTATCATCTATCGAAGCCATTGTAGGCCATGTATTATTATAGGGCAAGTCTAGTACTGGAAGTTTATTAGGGAAGGAGAGCCGGTTTGGTGTAGCGGTTAAGTGTGCGGACTCTTATCTGGGAGAACCGGGTTTGATTCCCCACTCCTCCACTTGCACTTGCTGGAATGGCCTTGTGTCAGCCATAGCTCTGGCAGAGGTTGTCCTTGAAAGGGCAGCTGCTGTGAGAGCCCTCTCCAGCCCCACCCACCTCACAGGGTGTCTGTTGTGGGGGAGGAAGGGAAAGGAGATTGTGAGCCACTCTGAGACTCTTCGGAGTGGAGGGCGGGATATAAATCCAATATCTTCATCTACCTCACAGGGTGTCTGTTGTGGGGGAGGAAGATAAAGGAGATTGTGAGCCGCTCTGAGACTCTTCGTAGTGGAGGGCAGGATATAAATCCAATATCTTCATCTACCTCACAGGGTGTCTGTTGTGGGGGAGGAAGGTAAAGGAGATTGTGAGCCACTCTGAGACTCTTCGGAGTGGAGGGCAGGATATAAATCCAATATCTTCATCTACCTCACAGGGTGTCTGTTGTGGGGGAGGAAGGTAAAGGAGATTGTGAGCCGCTCTGAGACTCTTCGGAGTGGAGGGCGGGATAGAAATCCAATATCTTCATCTACCTCACAGGGTGTCTGTTGTGGGGGAGGAAGGTAAAGGAGATTGTGAGCCACTCTGAGACTCTTCGGAGTGGAGGGCGGGATATAAATCCAATATCTTCATCTACCTCACAGGGTGTCTGTTGTGGGGGAGGAAGGTAAAGGAGATTGTGAGCCACTCTGAGACTCTTCGGAGTGGAGGGCAGGATATAAATCCAATATCTTCATCTACCTCACAGGGTGTCTGTTGTGGGGGAGGAAGGGAAAGGAGATTGTGAGCCGCTCTGAGACTCTTTGGAGTGGAGGGCGGGATATAAATCCAAAATCATCTTCTTCTTCTTCTTAAAATGAGAGATGGATAAAAGTGAGTGACAGGAAGCCCAGCCTAAATTCCTTTAGCAATTTAGCATGTCCACACTCATGCATGCCACTACCACTAACTAACACCGCATTAAGGAGTACATATGTCAATTTTGATTTTTAGAAACAACCGTTTTAAAACTATTAAAATTATATTGTTTAAACATTAATTAGAAACAGCCTCAGATATAGGGAGTGGGATCTGCTCGTTGCTCTCATTTCTTCCTTGGCTCTCAACAGCAGACTCCCCTGCTCATAAGTGGCCTGATGGTTTAACTGTTTACAGAAATGCATAAAAGGTAATGGAGTTCTTTATCGTTTAATAGTTAAAGATTTAACAATTTATTAAGGAGGTGGTTCTGCTCAGTCTGCAGCAGCCGTAGCTCCACTGCAGTTACCCTAAAGTATTTGTTTTCCTCATTATTGCATGTTTCAAAAGAAGCTAAGCCCATCGCCTGCCTATTGTTTAGTATCAGCATTTGTATTGCCGAGTGTCCATGGGCACCCTTGAGGACAGGGGGAGAAAGATTTTTTTTTTTTAAATTGCCTTCAGCAATGGCATGATGTCACACTTCTCAAGGCATCACCAAAAACTCTGTGGTAAAATCTAGATGCCAAGAGGGGCTGACATCACTCCCAGGGAGAACCCACAGCAAAATCAGTCCTTTCTCAGAATTGCTGAATGCTGGCAAGAAGCATTATGTCACCTCGGGGTTTTCTCAGAAATTATGTCAGCCCATCACAGACAGCTGCCTAACACTTGGTCTCCCACTGGTTCCTGGACCAGGTCTGGCAACCCTGTGGCAAGCTCTATGGCAGGCAGTGTTAAAGATGTGAGCCAAGGGCTGGATCAGGCCCCAGGAGGTCTCCTATCAGGCCTGTGAGCAACTCATTGCTGCCTGCTTCCTTCTCCCTCTCTTGCCTCCTTCTGCATCACAGCTTGCTTTGCTAGGCTTGCTCAACTTCACAGAAGTGACAGAGTAAAGCCTCTGTTTTCTTCATTGGCTGAAGCTCCATAGACCTGCTTCATAGGAGTTGTAGTTTTTTTTTTTCTGGGGTAGACTATAGTTTTGTAGAAAAACACATAGCCCTCAGTCTGTATCATGGTGCCTTCACATGTTCTTGACCAGCACATGAAGCTTCCTCTGGGTCTTAAGCTCAAGGCCTTGAGCATGAGATTTCTATAATGAATGTCAATAAATCAAAAGTAGGCTTGCAATTTACAGATACAGACCTGAACAACACCTGAACAGCATACTCAAGATTGCTACAGCACAGACTTTGTCTCCAGATTTTGATGCAATAATTCAGAGCAAGAGGGGTCAGTTATCAGAGACTGTTAAATAAACAAAATATTGCAAGAGTGCTAAATGTCAAAGCATGTTTTATTTTAAGGTTTTTTTAAAAAAAAATAACAACACTTGTAAAGTTTATATCTCTGCTACCTGGCATTACATTTTATGTCACACATGGCCTGGCCCAACAAAGTCTCATTTATGTCAGATCTGGCCCTTATAACAAATGAGTTAGTCCCCCCTGCTCTGTGGTTTACCATAGTATCTGGCAATCCAGAGAGAAGTTAAAATGCTTGGGGCTCTTTAGCTTGGAGAAACGTCGACTGCGGGGTGACATGATAGAGGTTTACAAGATTATGCATGGGATGGAGAAAGTAGAGAAAGAAGTGCTTTTCTCCCTGTCTCACAATACAAGAACTGGTGGGCATTCGATGAAATTGCTGAGCAGACAGGTTAAAACGGATAAAAGGAAGTACTTCTTCACCCAAAGGGTGATTAACATGTGGAATTCACTGCCACAGGAGGTGGTGGCAGCTACAAGCATAGACAGCTTCAAGAGGGGATTAGATAAAAATATGGAGCAGAGGTCATTCAGTGGCTATTAGCCACAGTGTGTATATATATGTGTGTGTGTGAGTGTGTATATCTATCTATCTATCTATCTATCTATCTATCTATCTATCTATCTATCTATCTATCTATCTATCTATCTATCTATCTATCTATCTATCTATCTATCTATAATTTTTTTGGCCACTGTGTGACACAGAGTGTTGGACTGGATGGGCCATTGGCCTGATCCAACATGGCTTCTCTTATGTTCTTAAGTGTGATGTTACTTCTGGATTTTCCCAGAGATGATGTCATGCCATCACAGACAGCTGCCCAATGTTTGGTCTCCCAATGGTTTTCAGGCCAAATCTGGTGGCTCTCGTTAATGCTGAAGAAAGCATGTTAGTATGTGACTCTGTTTTACTGTTATTTATTCAGCAGTATAAAGGATAACAATGGAAGGCCAGTTCATACGTTGCTGGCAGTGTGAACAGTGGAGTGGAGTTGGCAATGTCAAACTAGGACTTGGAAGAGAACAGTTTTTGAGTCCCACTTAACCATAGGCTCATTAAGTGAGCTTGGACCAATCATACATATAGCCTATATACTTCATGGAGGAGGTGGGGGGGGGGGGACTAGATATTTGAAGGGTACCATATCACCTTGGAAGGAAGATAGAATTTTAAAAATAAGAGATAGCCAATATACGGAAGCTGCTGCAGTGTGGCTGGTCCCATGAAGGTCCAGTAACATTGGAAAGGTGATCACATGGTCACACTGGCTGTGAACATGGTTTAGCTTACACCGTAGTGTCTCCAGTATTAGGAACAGGAAGACATAAGCTTGGAAAGTAATTGCATCATTGGCCACACAATCCATTTTCTTCAAACATTACTGGGAATGTGTAGGAGCTGTTAATAGTGTTCCTGCTAAGGTGTGCGCCATGTCCTGGGCACAATAATGTTTAGGCTGTGGTGTATGGATTTTTGCCTTTGGCCAGAGGCACCTGGCCTGGCTGCTGACCATGTGTGTGGCTGGTCTACTAGCTCACATGACCCTGGGCAGTGGCCAGCTTCCCTCCAGGCAGCAGGGACAGCTCCTCCTCACTGAGTGCTGGCCAGCTCCCCCCCCCCCATGCTGGACTCACCCATGGCTGGGCAGCAGCAACTGTATGAAAATGTGGCCCTCTCTCTCCCTGATGGGCTTTTGATGGGTCCTGAACTGGGGAGGGGGAAGGGGAGAGGCCAACGAGGGAAGCACACCACACCATTTGGCCAAGCCACCTGGCCGTGTGGGATCACTTGGGCTGTTTTGTATCCTGGCAGCTGCTTTCTCCCACACAGAAGAAGAACAGGCCAAGCCTTGGGTGGCCCAGACTCTCTGGAACCCTGCTCTTGCCGGGTGGGGGGAAGGGGAGCCAGGGTAGCTCACTCGCAGCTTGGCCTGCTCTGGTAGCCTCTTTCCCATTTCAGTGCATGTGGCAATGGCTGGGGCTTGTTTTCTGCATGTGGGCTGGTTGGAAATGGCTGCATGCCCTGAGGTCCTGCCTCTTCCCCATTTGGTTCCCCTTGCTGCCTGGATTCCCCCTGCATTCCAGGTGAGCATGCATTTAGGGAAAAAAGGGAAAGGCATAAGGTTTAAATGGCAGGGAGGAGGAAGAGAAGGCAGGCAAGGCCCTCTACATGGGGCTGCCCCTGTGCCGGACCCGGAAATTGCAGCTGGTGCAGAATGCCGCGGCCCGGCTGTTATTGGGCCTCCCAAGGTGGGGGCACATTCGGCCGGGTCTTCGGGCTCTGCACTGGCTTCCAATAATATACCGGGTCCGGTACAAGGTGCTGGTCATTACCTTTAAAGCCCTATATGGCCTGGGACCTGCCTACCTGAAGGACCGTCTCTCCCCACACATTCCCCAGAGAGTACTGAGGTCTGGGACGCAAAACCTTCTCACCATCCCCGGGCCCAAAGAAGTCCGTCTCAAGACAACCAGAGACAGGGCCTTTTCTACAATGGCCCCCACATGGTGGAACCAGCTGCCGGAAGAGGTGAGGGCCCTGCGGGATCTTACTCAGTTCCACAGGGCCTGTAAGACAAGCCTCTTCCGGCTAGCCTACGCCTGACTAGATTAAGGTAGCTTATCAGACTTTAGTGAAATATACGGTATAGTTTTAATGTTAAGATTTTAAGGTTTTTAAATGCTTTGACTTTTTAATTGTAATAATTTTGCACTTTGTTTATTGTTTTATCGTTTGTTGTGAGCCGCCCTGAGCCATTTTATGGGAAGGGCGGGATATAAGTCATAGAATAAATAAATAAATAAATAAACCCAGTCCTCTTTAGGAAGATCAATGGGGGGTCAGCAGTGGTAAGAGTAAATAATGAGCATACGGATCAGTTCTCAATTGAGAGAGGGGTAAGGCAGGGGTGTCCACTCTCCCCATCCTTATTTATAATGGCGATAGAGCAGTTAGCAGAAAGAATTAGGAATTCGGGTAGAATAGAAGGCTGTAGAATGGGAAAGGAGGAAATAAAAATCAACTTGTTTGCAGGTGATTTAATTATGACAATATCTAACCCGAAAGAAGCCATTAGGGAAACGAAAAATTATATTAGAGGATTTTGAAGCCGCATCAGGTTTAAGAATAAATATGAAAAAGTCAGAAATAATGTACTTTAATGTTGGATTGGATGAAAGGAAAGAAATTAATAGGATAACTAATATGGGGATGGGAGTTAAGAAATTTAAATATCTAGGGATAGAAATCTATAAAAATATTAACGGGATAGTGGAGGGAAATTATAAAAAAAATCTGGGAGAAGATAGAGAGGGATATGCAGCAGTGGGGGAAAAGGACGATGAGTTTGACCACTAAAATAAAGAGTGTATCGATGTTTTGGATGCCAAGGTTGTTGTACCTTTTTCAAACAATACCATTGGAGTTAGATAAGCAAAAAATGATTAACTGGAACACTAAAATAAGGGAATGGATATGTGGAAGTAGGAAACTTAAAATAAAAAAAAAATTAGCATACAACCATCAATCGGAACTTGGATGGGGAGTTCCAGATATAATTAATTACTATGAAGCATTTCAGCTTAAGGCATTATTAGAGATAGAGAAGGAAGGGGATCAGAAATGGATAAGGTTTGAGAATGAAGCTACAAAAAAAAAAGGAAGATCAATGGGACTTACTCCAGCAGGGGTTGAGGTCCGAGGGTGCCCAGGCCATGTGTCCACCTCCCCGTCAAAGGTCTTTGGCAGGGAATAGAATCCCAGGCTCCTTGTGGGCCTCCTACTGCACGCGCAGTGGGTGGTCCAGGGGAGACCTGCAGAGATAGAGAACCACTTGCTCTGACAGGTATGGAGTGCCCAGGCTGCATGTCTGCCCCCCCCCTCCGCTTCAATAGCTTTGGCAGGGAACATCGCCTGGGACTCCTAATGGGCCTCCCATCACCAGCACCAGGTTGTTTGTGTGCATAGGAGCCAACATGGAGTTGTGTCAGAAGCAAGGAGACTCTTCCTTTTGTTCTTTCTCTCTCTCCCCCACCCCAATCTATTTCCTTTCCACTCTCAGACCCCACTTTACTGTTGATCAGCTGGCCAGTAGGGGGAGCTTTCTGAAAAAAGGGAGTCTCTATGGACATTTTAGTGGTGATGCTCTGGTTTTTGGACAAAAACTCTATGATAGAGTTTTTGCCCAAAAATCAGAGCATTGTCCCAACGTTCCCAGTGTGCCTACATCACTTCCAGGTCATGTTGGAAATCATGTCAAGGACATCACTGAAACGTCAGGTGTGACCCTTTGCTCCCAGTAAGCCTACTCCCCCTCTCCCACCGGAGGGACCTGGCAACCTTGACCAATATGGCTACTCTCTCAGAAAAGGAAAAGTTTGCTACTCTTTATTCTGTTTAGTTGTGAATTGAATTGTAGCATATGTTGGATTGTGGCATACGTGGCAAGCAAGTCCTACCCATCTGAGCATTTAAACTTGCCTGTATGCATATATGTCTTATATAACAAGGGTCCTCACGACACCTCTGTGAGAAAGGTTAATCAGAGAGGGACTGGCCCGAGGTCATCCAGAAAGTTTCAGGCCTAGTAGGTATTTAAACCTGGGTCTCCCTGATTATAGACATTCTAACCACTGGCCCACACTGGATTCCACATAGGTATGAAAAAGAGCTTCAGAATAGATTCACATTCCTTTCTTCTCATAATTCAGGTTTTCTTGGCAGTCCTTTGCATCACCTTGGCACCCCAGGAACACAGAGAATACATGTTTGCGCATGCTCTCGTATCTCTGTGTGGGGTCTTCAAATATATATATATTTAATTGATGTGGATGCCTTTGGGTGTCTATGTGTGTTCCTTCATGTTTGTTCTTGTGTTTAAAATTTCTTGACAAACATATCTGTTTTACTTGCTTGAACACAACAACGTTGCCTTGCAATATTAGGGCATTTTTAAATTTAAAATTAAATCCCGTATGCTCCAAATGCGTTAAATATTTTACCTTTCCGATTTTAGATTAAAATCAAACTTTGATTGTGAATCAAATATTGATGGGCGATAGCTGCACAAAATTTTTCCAAATCCGTAACTCCAGTCACAGATTCTGTAACCTAACCATTATACCTGATTCTGACCAATGACGATTCTGACTAATTATGCTCATTTTTCTCACACCGCAGATATCATGACTGCTGTTTATGTCTCTTTTTAAAGGGATTTGGGTTAAGTTTTGGAGAAAGCAATGAAATAACAGAGAAGTGATGGGAAAAGTTATGGGAAGGCAGTCCCATGGCAGGGAGAGACTATGCATAGCAAAATAAATAACCAAATTTCTGACCTAGGCATTTGAACAGATACACAGAGTTTCTCAAAGAATCGTAGATAAGAACATAAGAGAAGCCATGTTGGATCAGGCCAATGGCCCATCCAGTCCAACACTCTGTGTCACATAAGAACATAAGAGAAGCCCTGTTGGATCAGGCCAGTGGCCCATCCAGTCCAACACTCTGTGTCACATAAGAGAAGCCATGTTGGATCAGGCCAATGGCCCATCCAGCCCAACACTCTGTGTCACATAAGAGCATAAGAGAAGCCCTGTTGGATCAGGCCAGTGGCCCATCCAGTCCAACACTCTGTGTCACATAAGAACATAAGAGAAGCCCTGTTGGATCAGGCCAGCCCATCCAGTCCAACACTCTGGGCGTTTTCGCACTCACCTTCAAGTGGCGCGACCACCCTCCTCACGCCGGAGGATCTGCAGGGATTTCGCATAAGAAGCACCGGAGCAGCCAAAAGAGCCGGCGACTTCCGTCGCAAAAGCCGCTCAAACGTTTTCCTGCTTCTTGGCGGTTTACGTTTGAGCGGGTTTCGCGACGGAACTTTCCGGCTCTTTTGGCTGCTCCGGCGCTTCTTATGCGAAATCCCTGCAGATCCTCCGGCGTGAGGAGGGTGGTCGCGCCACTTGAAGGTGAGTGCGAAAACGCCCTCTGTGTCACATAAGAACATAAGAGAAGCCATGTTGGATCAGGCCAATGGCCCATCCAGTCCAACACTCTGTGTCACACAGAGGCCAAAAAAAAAATTACACACACACACACACACTGTGGCTAATAGCCACTGATGGACCTCTGCTCCATATTTTTATCTAAGCCCCTCTTGAAGCTGGCTATTCTTGTAGCCACCACCACCTCCTGTGGCAGTGAACTCCACACGTTAATCACCCTTTGGGTGAAGAAGGACTTCCTTTTATCGGTTTTAACCCGACTGCTCAGCAATTTCATCGAATGCCCACCAGTTCTTGTATTGTGAGAAAGGGAGAAAAGGACTTCTTTCTCTGCTTTCTCTTTCTTTCTTTATGGATACTATAGTTTTATTTATTTTATTTAAAAAAAAATTCTTTTCTATGCTGCCTTTCCGCCCAATTCAGAGTCCCCAAGGCAGCAAACCTTAAAGTGTTTCTAATATTGAAAAGCGCGTAAAATTGCAATTTATATTAAAAATAATTAAATAATACGTATCAATACATAAAAAATATAAACACATAAAAACGCACCAAATCAGGAGGAGGGCTAGTAAGAGTTAGTGAGGGAACATCACCACTGGCAGGAAACAAGCCGGTTTTTTGTTTATGTTTTTTTTTTTCTTTTGAGCAGGAGTGCACAAGAATGCAGTTCTGACTGGCTTGGTGTTGGGGATGTGGCCTACTATGCAAATGAGTTCGTGCTGGGCTTTTTCTACAAAAAAACCCAAAACCCTAAAGACAGCCATAGAGAGAAACAGATGCATCTCCTGCCAGAAGGAGTTCCTGAGTTTCGGTACCATGACTGAGAATGTTCCTGTAGTCAGCTCTCCTGAGTCCAGTGTACATTGAGGTTGCCTGGTCCCACCTGGCAACTACTAGGAGTCAGGGAAGACTTAGCAGGAGGGAAGCCTAGCATTACGGCTGCCAAGTTGCCCCCGGAGGCAGGCGATCCCCTGGTTTGGCAAACCCCAACCTACCAGCCGGTTGCTGGGGGGGATCCCCATCCCTGAAGAGTCCCGCTGCCACGCGGCACGCACAGCACAGTGACGTCACCCCGAAGTGATGTATCCTGCCAGGCACAGTGCATGGGGACACTCGAGGAAATCACAGAAAATTCTATGGTTTTGCATGGGAATGCTATGATTTTGCACGACACGCCCGGTGCAATACATCACTTCTTGGTGATGTCATTGAGCTGCGCATGCTTTGCGCACGCAGAAAAAGTCCCCTGCCAGCAGCTAGTGGAAACTTGGGAACCCTACCTAGCATTGTCAACAGAAACATGATGATATTTATTTATTTATTTATTTATTTAATTCCATTTGTATCCTGCTTTCCTTGCAAGCAGGTTCTGGTCGGGTTTCATCATAAAAAATCACACATTCGAATCAAATGGACTAATTAAAATACATCTAAAATAGTCAGAACATCAGCATGGATAGCTCACTGGTGCCTCAACAGATATCCAGCCACTTGGGCCCAGGTGTTCACTCGGATCTCAAGTCACTGGAGGGGAGGCCTGATACAAAACGGGTGCCTGTTGCCTCAATGAAAGGGCTGGTGGAAGGGCTCAATCTTTCAGGCCCTGCAGAACTGTAGTAGGTCCTTCAGGGCCCTGATCTCTACTGGAAGCTCATTTAGGGTTGCCAATCCCTGGTTGGAGACAGGGGATCCTTTGGTTTGGAGGCCCTCCTCCCACTTCAGGGTTATTAGAAAATGGGGACGGGTTGAATGTCTGCTGGGCACTCCATTATATCCTGTGGAGACTGGTCATCATGGGGTATAATGGTGAATCAATCTGTGAGTATCTGGGGACTGTTTTTTTTTTTTTTAACTAGAAGCATCAAATTTTCACCATAATATCTGGTGCCTCTCCTCAAAGTGCCCCCCCCAAGTTTCTATGAGCCCCAAAAGAAGGTGCCCTCGTTCTCCATTATTTCTAATGAAGAGAAGGCATTTAAAAGGAGTGAGGTTCTTTAAAATATGATGGCCAGAATTCCCTTCAGAGTTCAGTTGTGCTTATCACAACCTTGCTCCTTTGGTTTCCATTTCTGCAGCAAAAACCAGCCTCTGATGCATAAACTTTTCCTTAACGAATCTCACAATTTAGCCAGGCCATTGGTTTTTCTGTTAGCAACTCTTTGGAGTAACAGCCAGCCACAAACGCAGCTTTTGGCAACAAGGTCCTGGAGCAAACCTTGTGATAATCAGTCAAGACTTTGAGGAGATCCTTGGGTATCTGAAGTCCTCCATTTAATCTTTGTTTGAATCTTTTCTCTGGTTTTTCCCTCTGTCCCAGAAAGCCATTCCCTATCGGAGACAAAGTTACTTTCAGTGGCAAGGACTGCGTTTGCCAAACCTGCTCCCATTCTCTGATCAGCAACAAACCCATCAAGATACATGGACCAAGTCGTAAGTCAAACATGTTTCATTTTACTCCCTCCTTTGTAACACCCATAAGGGCTAATAGGTAGAAGAGCTGTGGAAACCTTGTTGGTGCCAGAGACAACCTCTGTATGAAGATCTATTTGTCCGTGACTCTGAGAGGCAGAGGAAGCAGCGTACACGTCACTGAAACCTAGGAACCTATTGGTATTCTGACCTTCCAATCTTTTCATCTTAATTATGGTTATAGTGTTGCCATCACTGCATATTCCAAAATTATATGCGAGGCTCCAAGATAACTTAACTGGTTTTGAAATTCTGAGATTCTTTTAAACAGGCCTAAAGGTTATTTTCGTTTGCTCGGTGTACAAAAAAAAGGGGGGTAGTTAATAATCTTATGGTGTCATTACCCAAAGCTACAACCCATTAACTAAGGCTGCTATAAGCACAGCATGGTGAGACATTAGGGCTGCCAGCTCTGGGTTGGGGAATTCCTGGAAATTTGTGGAGTGGAGCTTGGGGAGGGTGGGATTTAAGGAGGGGAGGCACCTCAGCAGGTTACAATGCTATAGAGACCACCCTCCAAGGCAGACATTTTCTCCAGGGAAGCTGATCTCTGTGGCCCGGAGATCAGTTATAGTTCTAGGAGATCTCCAGGTAGCACCTGGAGGCCGGCAACCCTATGAGATGTGGTCATATATGTTAGAAGTGGCCTGGTCCATGCTGAATTTCTAGTGCTCATATACTTGCTGGACTTGCCTTAGTGGCTGGGTGGTGGGAGAATCAAAAGCTTTCTTTAGAGGCTCCTTGAAGGAGCATTTTGCTCTGCAGGAACTTATTATGTAGACAAAGCTATCATCACTGCTCCCAAACATGGAGCAGAGGAAGAATGCCTGTGTTCTCCCAAGTGATGCAGCAATATGGCAGCTTTGTTCTGTTCTCTCTTGTAGCCTTGTTCTGTTCTCTCTTGTAGGCCCTGCCTTGGCCTCAGGTAGGAGTGGGTTGGTGGCAAGCCCATAGTTCACAAGGCCACTGAGCAGCCTTATGAAGCGTGCCTTTAAACTTGCTGCTATATTCAATCCATGCAGGCAGCGGCCTCTGCAGGCCCCTTCATTTCATAGTGGCAGAGCCTTGGATAAAAGGCAGTGGAACGGAAGATTTGATTCACTTACCGTGAAGCTTCCTTTTCGGTGGGCTGGCAGTGGGTCGATCCGTACTAATGAGATTAGGCTCCTCCTCCTCATCACAGGGTCGGCTCTTCTGATCGATCCGGGGGGGGGGTGTGGCCTATCCCCAGAGAACTCTCCAGTCATCTCCAAGCTGAACACCCCCCCTAAAGGAAGGAAACTTCCCAATGCCTCCCCATAAACACTACTCCACACTAGAGTGTGCAAAGAGAAAACCTTTAATAAACAAAGTTGTAAGAATGCACAACAACATTCCAATAACAGCAACACCAAAGGTTATCATACATACCCTTAGCCAGGAAGGAACTCTCATTTCTGAATCTGACCTCAGGATGCCACTCCAAAACCCAGGAAGCCACTCAACCACCAATGGGCGGGCCGGACTGACCCACTGCCAACCCACCGAGAAGGAAGCTTCAAGGTAGGTGAATCATATTTTCCATTCTCCAGTGGACTGGCCAGTGGGTCGGTCCATACTACTGGGACATACCAAAGCTACATGACCCAGGGTGGCAACAACTTCCCTATTCAGAGAGTATGCTGGAGCACTCGCCTACCAAAGGCTGCCCCCGCAGATGCCCATTTATCCACCTTATAATGTTTGGTAATTGTGTATACTGACCTCCAAGTTGCAGCTCTACACACCATCTCCAATGAGGGAAAAGCTCTGTAAACTGCCGAGGTGGCTGCCCCCCTTAAGAAATGAGCAGTGATTCCCTCCAGAGGAACCTGACTGTCAGAACTGGAAGAACTCCAAACGAGGCCCAAGACTTTGTTACAAAAGTATAGGTGTTTATTGAGAACTACAGAGCTGAAGGTACAGGATAACACTGATACCGAAAGTCAGCATTGGTTGCATTTTATGCGGTTATGGTGACAACAATAAAACGATCTTTCACACGGCTAGAGACAACTGTCTGTTTCTCAGGGTCTGTTATCAGTAAGGGAGGATGGAGCCCCACTGAGAAAGCTCAACCGGCCTGGCTTCAAAGCGGCACCTGCAGATGTTGACCAGAGGCTATCTGTCACCCTTCAGTGATCACAGTTTGTTTGAAATGCATGGAAATGTTGGTTAGTGGCTGAGGCAAGATTGCATGGGTTAGTGTTTGGTTACAATATGGAGTCACTCAGGCTAACAGCATATAGGAAAGTTACAAGTTCTGACACTGACCTTGTGCTCTGTAAGCCATATGAATACAGTCCCTCAGCCACCTGCTCAGTGATGACGCGGAGACCTGCTGACCCAGCGAGGCCTTGCTAAATGAAACAAAAAGAGAATCAGACTTTCTGCACCCCTTTGTACGATCGCTGTAAAAACTGAGAGCCCTCTTAACATCTCAGCTGTGTAGCTCTCTTTCACTCTGCGTCTTAGGGTTAGGGCAACAGTTTGGTAACACCAATTCCTGCGACTTATGGAAAATTGAATTGACCTTTGGGATGAAGGACGGGTCAGATCTAAGAATAACCTTATCATTATGAAAGATACAAAGCTCCTTGTCAACGGACAGGGACTTTAACTCTGAAACTCTACATGCCATAGTGATAGCAATCAAAAAGAGTGTTTTCAGGGTCAGCTCCTTGAACCCACAAGAGGCCATAGGCTCAAAAGGACATTTACCCAATGCTCTCAGTACCAAATTTAAGTTCCAAGTTGGGAACCTATGAACCTGGGGAGGTTTTAATAAAGACATACCTCTGAGAAACCTCCTGATGTGTGGATGCAGGGTTAGGGACTTACGCTTCCTGGCTCCCTGAATGGCCTGCTACCTGATGTCTCAGAGTACTAGTGGACAAACCCTTGTCCACCCCTTCTTGTAAGAAACTCAAAATACCCTGCACATTTACTTTTAAGGGATCCCACCCTTTTTTGGTTGCCCAGGCAGAAAAGACCTTCCAAGTAGTATTATACACTCTGTTGGTAGAGCTCTTATGCGATGCCAACATAGTGCCCACCACTTTCCTAGCATATCCTAGCCCTTCTAGCTGAGACCGCTCAACCTCCAGGCTGTCAATTTTATCTATCCTGGTTGAGGGTGGGAGATTCCCCCCGAGTCAATTGATTGTCCATCACCGGAAGCCTCCACAGTGACACCTTCAACAGTCTGAGTAAGTCCTGAAACCACGTCCGCCTCAACCAAAATAGTGCGATTAACATCACCTCTGCTCCTTGTTCCACCACCTTCTGGATCACCCTTGGAACTAGCTGAGTCGGAGGGAAGGCATACAGTAGCCTTGGAGGCCAATCGCAGCTTAGGGCATCGATCCCTTCGGCTCCTACTTCCCTGCTTTTGACAAAGAAGCGGGGAACCTGATGACTCTCCGCTGTGGCGAAGAGGTCCACTGTCACTTGTCCGTATTTGTGGATCAGTTGTTGGAATATTGTCTTGTGTAACATCCATTCCGTTTGATCCATGAAACGTCTGCTCAGCCAGTCTGCCAAGACATTGTCTTTCCCTGGAACATGGATCGCTTTTATCGAGAGGAGATTGGCCTCCGCCCATTCGAACAGCATCACTGCCTCGGCATGGACAGACTTCACCCGAGTACCCCCTTGCTGGTTCACATAGGCTTTGGTCGTTGAATTGTCTGTCTTGATCAGTACACGAGAGCCTGAGAGCATGTTCTGCAGGCCTATCAGTCCCAATCTGATCGCTCTGAGTTCCAGAAAATTTAAGCTGCAATGAACTTTGCCTGCAGTCCAAAGATCCTGGATCATCTGTCCTTGTGTGTGTGCCCCCCACAGCCTATCAAACTGGCATCTGTAGTCATGCATACTCTGCGAGGTTCGCAAAGTGGGTGTCCCAGCAGAAAACGTGATGGATCTAACTACCATTGTAGTTTCTGACTCAAGTCCGGTGGCAGGGTCACCCATTTGCTCCGTGTGTTCGCAATGACCTCCTGAAATGGTCTGAGAAACAATTGAAGTGGACGTGTGTGAAACCTGGCCCAGAACAACAGGTCCTGACAAGAGACCAGCAGACCCAGGAACTTTGCTAGTTTCATCCCCTGAACCCTGCTCCTCTGGGTCACCTCTGGCAGTAAGGAGCAGAGTTTCTCCCTTCTCTCTGCAGTCAGAAAAACTTTCTAATGATGTATCTATCTGTACTCCTAGTTGCACCAGTCTCTGTGTCAGAACCAGGTTGCTCTTTCCTCTGTTTACTACAAAACCATGTAGTTGGAACATCCATTTGGTTAGGTGAATGGCTTCCAGACACTGTTGATACGACGGAGTTTTCACTAGGCTGTCGTCTAGGTAGGGGTACAGGGCTACTACCTGTAGTCTCAGTTCGGCCACCAGGGTCACCAGGACCTTCGTGAATACCCTGGGTGACGACTTCAGCCCAAATGGTAGGGCCCGATACTGCCAATGCTTCCCTCTGTACGCAAAACAAAGGAATTTTCAACAAGCTTCCTTGATGGGAATATGTAAGTAGGCTTCTGATAGATCTAACGAGGCTAGGAAGTCCTATGGCTGAATAGCTGACAGAATAGTTTGGAGAGTTTCCATCTTGAAGTGCTTAGTCTGCACAAACTTGTTGCGCCACTTCAAGTCCAGTATAGTTCTGAAGTCCCCAGTCTTTTGGGGGGACCAAGAAGATGAGTGAGTACACCCCCGGGCCCCTTGGATGTGGTGGCACCGGTTCCACTTCGCCGATATCTATCAGGTGTTGAATGGCTGCCAGCATAGATTGGTGGGCTACAGGATCTTTCTTCCTGGGAACCAGGCAAAATCGATTGGGAGGGGCGCGGTGAAATTCGATCGTGTAACCATTTCTCACTATGTCCAATGCCCAATTGTCTTGCACTGACTGTTGCAAGATGTCTGCGAACAACAACAGTCTGCCCCCAATTTGCCTTAGTCTGCTGGGGTAGTCATTGTGATCTTCCTTTCTTGGAGGAGGACTTGGAGCCATGGTCTGTTCTACCTTAAGGGAAGGACTTAGTATCTCTGCCCTTAGGCTGCCATTTCCCTCTGAAAGAGCGAAAGGAGCCAGGTCTGAAGGGTTTCTTGGAGTCCCTAAAGGAGGGAAAGGATTTTTTCTGTTTCCCTTCTCTACCTTTGGAGGGCAGGACCTTCTCTTTGTCTCTATTCTCTGTAAGGTACCTGTCCAGACCGTCCCCAAACAGCAAAGCCCCTTTGAAGGGGACTGACGCAACTCTACCCTGGACTGCAGCATCTGCATCCCAGCTGCGAAGCCAAATGTGGCGCCTTGTGGCTACCCCAAAATCCATGGCTCGAGTTGATTGTTGCATAGCATCTAAAGAGTCATCTGGTACAAAGGCTGCCGTAAGGGCAATCTTTTTTAATTCATCTTTTAGCTCTTTGGGGGCCCCGCTGTCTGCTGCAGCTGGATTAACTGCCCAAGAGTAAGCTGCTGTTGAGAACAGAGAAGCAGTGGTCGATACTTTGATCACCCATGCTGAAGCCTCAAATTCTTTCCATAGGGCTTGTTCCACCCTTTGGTCACATGCGTCCTTAGGTAACCCATCTGAGTCCATGGGAAGGACTGAACTGGAAATAAGACTAGTAACTGGATCGTCAACCACTGGCAGCTTAAGCCTCTTTGTTGCTTGAGGGAATAAGGAATAGAATTTTGAGAACACCTGTTGCGTGGATCTGGGCTTGGCCGGACGTTCCTATTCTGCTTTGATAATAGCAAAAAAGGTAGCCGAAAGGGGCACCCCTGTTTGGGAACTGCTCAACTTAGGCATCATGTCCCCAGATCCCGTAGGAAGGTCTGGGTCCAACTACTCCTTTTCCTTAGGGGTGGCTGTAAAATCAAGGGTTCTCAAGACTTTTGGAAGAATTTTTGCATAGAACTCTTGAGGAAAGAGTCTAGATTGTATAGTGCTATCCTGCCCCTCCCCTTCTTCTGACAATTCTCCTTCTTCCTTGTCTGAGGACTGATCAGAGTGCCCAGATTCCTCATCTGAACTGGGCAGAGGAGAGTCTAACCCCAGGTTTAGTTTCCCTTTGGGGGTTCTGCAAGGAGAGTCAATGGGACTGGGCTCTCTGCCTCTCTTCTTCCCAACCAGTTTTCCCATCTGGGTTATGGAGGAAGAGTCTTGTCTGTTCAAAAGGTGTGTTGCCCCAATTCCTTTAACATTTTCTGTTTTAGCCATTGTAATAAATTAGACTTAGCATTGTCCCCTGTCAGGTCAGGCTCCAGATTATCCTATGCCTTAGAATCATAGAGTTGGAAGGTACCTCCAGGGTCATCTAGTCCAACCCCCTGCACAATGCAGGAAACTCACAAACACCTCCCCCTAAATTCACAGGCTCTTCATAGCTGTCAGATGGCCATCTAGCCTCTGTTTAAAAACCTCTAAGGAAGGAGAGCCCACCACCTCCCGAGGAAGCCTGTTCCACTGAGGAATCGCTGTAATGGTCAGGAAGTTCTTCCTAATGTTGAGCTGGAAACTCTTTTGATTTAATTTCAACCCATTGGTTCTAGTCCTACCTTCTGGGGCCACAGAAAACAATTCCATACCATCCTCTCTATGACAGCCCTTCAAGTACTTGAAGATGGTAATCATATCACCTCTCAGCCACCTCCTCTCCTGGCTAAACATCCCCAGCTCCTTCAACCTTTCCTCATAGGACTTGGTCTCCAGACCCCTCACCATCTTCGTTGGTGGTGCCCAAAACTGAACACAATACTCCAGGTGAGGTCTTACCAGAGCAGAGTAAAGCGATACCATCACAACACATGATCTGGACACTATACTTCTGTTGATACAGCCCAAAATTGCATTTGCCTTTTTAGCCACCACATCACGCTGTTGACTCATGTTCATCATATTATCCACTAAGACCCCTGAATCCTTTTCTCACATACTACTGCTAAGACAAATCTCCCCCATCCTATAACCATGCATTGGATTTTTCCTACCTAAATGCAGAACTTTACATTTATCCCTGTTAAAATTCATTTTATTGATTTTAGCTCAGTATTCCAGCCTGTCAGGGTCATCCTGTATCCTGTTTCTGTCTTCTTTTGTGCTTGCAACCTCTCCCAATTTAGTATCATCTGCAAATTTAATAAGCATTCCCTCTATTCCCTCATCCAAATCATTGATATTGAACAAAACAGGTCCCAGGACAGATCCTTGAGGCACTCCACTTGTCACTCCTCTCCAAGAGAAGGAGGAACCATTCACAAGCACAACCAGTGACAGATCCACCTAAAGGTAACAGGATCCAAACCACATTTTACCAACTTGTCAACAAGGATAGTATGTGGAACCTTATCAAAAACCTTACTGAAAGGAGAATCTTCTGAGCCAAGAGAGAACCAGAGAAGGAAGGAAATTCAAAGTCACTGGGGGAACTTCCCTTGGAACTGGCCGCCATCTTGCAAGCCCAGATTGCACTGAAAACGAAAGTAAAAACTACACTGAGAAAGGTGGGAATGGAAACAAAATGGAGGGTATGGAAAACCTTGTCCAGTTCCTTCCCCCCACTTAAAACCATCCTTTCTCTAAGGCGGATTTTCATGCCATCCCGCCTATTTCTCGTGCGCGGATCAGTAGTTGGACTTTTATATGTGTTACGATAAGACAGCTCACCCTCTCTAGCCCACTCCGGGTCCCTTCCACTGCGAAAACAACTTACTGAGACGCAGCTTTGGGTTAGAGTCAGCTGGATTCCGCCGCTCCCGCTTTCTGCTCTGTGATAGCGAGGAAGCAGGTCGCCCTTGAGTTCTGCTGCTGCTGCTGCCCCTGCCCCCAGGGGGGTGGAGCTAAAGATATTTGTAGAGGGACTACTCATGAGTAGCCCTCCCCATGGCAGATCACCCTCCGACCGGCGTTGTAGGGGACAAACCCCGACACTTCCGGTGTATTGTTCTTCTTCTTCGGTCTGGATCCACGTGCTTTTCCTTTGCACGCGACGAAAAGTCATCCTGCTTGTTCGCAGGGCCGAAATGACTGGAGAGTTCTCTGGGGATAGGCCACTCCCCCCTGGATCGATCAGAAGAGCTGACCCTCTGATGATGAGGAGGAGCCTAATCGCAGTAGTACAGACCAACCCACTGGCCAGTTCACCAGAGAATAGATGTATAGAGGAAGGTCTCTTTTGCTTTCTTTCTATCCTACATCCTTTCTTCTGAGTCCTGATACAAACAATAGGGATAGACTCATGAGGCAGTGAGTGGGTCGCCTCTGTCACCCGCAAGGATGGAGGGGGAAAGCCAGCAGAGCAGAAAGTCGTGAGAAACTATCTTTCATGGGCAACATCACACCACTCTCTGCCCATCAAACCCAAGAGGCTAAACCAATCAATTGTTACTTGCCTTTTAAAAGTCTTTTGGTTTGGAACATCCTAAACTATCATGGGAACCAGCTGGATGCAGTTGCATTGCAGACTGCGTGAGATCAGAGTGGAGGCAACAGATGCTGCTGTTCCCTAGTGTTTATTTAGACACATTGATTACTGAGAGGGGAACTGTACAAAATGCTTCACTACAATTACAAAACAGTATCTTCCTGTGACAGTCTGTGCCTGGCCAGACTGCTGGGTGCTGCCAAAGAAGACTGTGGCCACAGCGTAACGGGGAGTTAAAAGCACTTATATCTATTGATTTCAGTGAACTTAAGCATGTTGGACTGCTCCAACATGTAAAGGTCATGAAAGGAAGTTAACATTCCCTTTGTATCTTCCCAGGAACTTGGGTACAATTCTGTTGTGGGGGTTGTATTTGGAAAGATTATTCCTTTTCTGCCCTTGTTTTATATCATAGAGCCAATGTGGTGTACCGGTTAAGAGCAGTAGACTCTGGTCCAGAGAACAAGGTTTTATTCCCCTCTCCTCCATATACATCCTGCTGGGCCACTCCTTTGGGCCACTCATAGTTCTCTCAGAACCTCTCACCCCATCCTACCTCACAAGGTGCCCGCTGTGGGGAGAGGAAGGGAACGTGACTGCAAGCCACTTAGGGACTCATTAAGGTAGAGAAAAGTGGGATATAAAAACCGCTTCATCGTTGTTTAATGCATAACATTCCGCCATGGTTACTGGAAAGAGGGCCAAGAGGAAGATCCGCAGGACTGGCTCATCCAAATTTCCAAAAAGGATCGAGGAGGGGTTGTGCTGTGGTCATTTGCTCTTGTGATGACTAAGCTAAACTCTGCTGTGTCCATATCATCTGAAAATTGGGACATGCTCTCCTCTGTGTCCTGTTTATTGCAGCTCCAGGCTACAGTTGAGAATCAGTCTGGCTGGCTGGCTCTATCCCAGTGATGGTCTCTTGATTTTTATGCAATATCTGTTGAAATGCTCTTTTGCAATGTGAATCAGCAAGGAAATCATACCCTCTCGGCTTGACTTCGCGAACGAAGATTTAAGAAAGGTGCAGTAGGTCCACGTCTGCTGCAGGCTCGCTGGTGACTGACAAGACCAATGCGGGACAGGCAGGTCCGGCCACAGTGGCTGCAGGGAAAAGTCTGATTTGGGGTTGGTGCTGTAGCAGTACAATTCTTCCTCAATCTCCTTTTGTCCTCAAGACCAGCTATGCGTGCGTTCTCAAAGGAAGAGACAGCCTGGTGGATGGTGTGCCTCCATGCTTTGCGATCTGAGGCTAGGTCAGACCACTGGTGATGGTTAATGCAACAGGTACCAAGGGATTTCTTCAAGGAGTCCTTGTACCTCTTCTTTGGTGCCCCTCTATTTCGATGGCCGGTGGAAAGTTCGCCATCTTGGGAAGGCGGTGGTTTTCCATCCTGGAGATATGCCCTGCCCAGCACAGCTGCGTCTTCAACAGCAATGCCTCGATGCTTGTAACCTCCGCCTGCTTGAGGACTTCAGTGTTGGTCACAAAGTCACTCCAGTGGATGTTGAGGATGGTGCGAAGGCAGCGCTGATGAAAGCGCTCAAGGAGTCGCAGGTGATGACGGTATAAAACCCACGATTCGGAGCTGTAGATGAGGGTTGTCATCACAACCGCTTTGTAAACATTGATCTTTGTGCCTTTTTTCAGATGCTTGTTGCTCCACACTCTTTTATGCAGTCGGCCAAATGCACGGTTTGCCTTTGCCAGTCTGTTGTCCATCTCCTTGTCGATCTCGGCATCTGAGGAGATGATGCACCCCAGGCAGCTGACCATGCACTGAAGGCAACATATGGCTGGCCTGAGTCCTATATAGTACATGAAAAGAGGAACCCTGCAAGGTGGTCAGAGAGGCTTCCCCTTCCTTCCTTCCTGGCCTTTTGAAAGGGGTGAGGGCAAGTCCCTTTTATGAGGTCATTTCCCCCTCCCACTCCACCTAAAGTTTAAATTGCTGGGTTTGAATTCTGGATTTGATTAGCATAAAATATTGTTTATTGATGCTGTAAGGTCCTTATGTGGGTTCTGGGAGAGCTGCCGGTACTCAAGTTTGTTGTTGTTGTTTATTGATTGTTTGTGACTTCAGTTGGTGTTTTAATGACATTTAGTTGTTGGATTTATTTTTTAATGTAAGCCACTTAATAGTGCAATCCTAAGCAGAGTACACGCTTCTAAACCCACTGGCTTCTGTTGATTTAGAAGGATGTAACTTGGCTCAGGATTGTAGTGGCGGTAGGTGTCTGACTCTGAAAAGTGGAGAAGCGCTGTTGTAATAAATAAATGGAGCAGGTCTCTGAGAAACAGGCACAAGATGGAACAAAACAAGGCAGCAGTACAATGTGCTGGATCAGCACAATGACTCTTCTTTCCATCTCTCATCCCTGCACTATTTCCAGGAACCTGTTTAGAGACCCCTGAGACCAGTATACGCAAAAACCAGCGTATGTTTTTTGCTCTCTCTCCTCCTCCTTTGCGCTGAACCAGTCACTGTCAGGTGACCTGAAGACCACATCCTCCCCTGAAATTCACTCCTAGATGTATTCCTTTCGTAGGCTGCATGGCTCGGGTTACTCAAGGGCACCATGGATTATTCATAACTGGCTGCAAGTAGCATTCAAGATGTACTCAGGATAGGACAGCATCTCTTTGTCTCTTTTCCTGCACTTGTAGCTACCTCATTTAAAGTGCTGCTAACGTGGCATCTAGCAGTGATTTCGGAAAAGTGTGCAGGAAGGCTCTACTGTTGGAAGACTTAGGCTGTCAGGTGAGAAAGCCCCACAATATATTCAGTAAAGGCTACAGATTCACTGAATACTCCCTAGTGGAGGCTTGGACTGAAAAAAATGAGTATCGAATCTGATGTGGATTTTAAAGAAGCTAATAGAAGGGGCTTGCAGATCTGCTTGTGTTATCAAAATATCTTACCAGCGCTTTAGCTGCAAGCATGTCAGGGTAAAGTACAGGATCAGTACTGCCCATTCCGTGCTCTTGTCAATGGCATGGCAGCTTTTTTTTTATTGCATTGTGATTTTGGGGAGTACTTGAATAGCCTTCCAGAGGAATGATGGAGTTGTCATAAAAGCAGCAAGTCTTATGCTCAGCTCATGGGCCAAAGAGACTCCTTGAAAACCGAGAGGATTCTAAATGCTGAAGGGAGGGAGAGAAGGGAATAGCCATTTAAAGTGAAATCCAGGTCATCGCTTCCAAGCCCGTATGCTTCCTGCCACTGGTCTCAATAGGCAGCAAGGGAAATGGGGAAGGAAGGGAGACCAATAAATATCTCCACAGGCTGGACATGACCAAGATAGAAGTTAGGGAACAGCTCTTCCTATACTAGCTTATGGCCAAAAATGTCTTTTAATTTCTATCATTTCTGGTGGACTCAGCTGGAGCACACGGGCAGGCTGCCACCAGTAAACTACTGTATTCGTGACCCTTGCTCAAAATAGGTCAATACAGTGTGGAAATTAAAGTGATTCCTAGTACCCTCAAAACCTGATGATATATACTGGCTCTGCTCACTAGTCTCACTTTTCTGTCTTAGTTTTCTTTTGCGACTGTGCGAGGTTCTTCCAGGGTTTTATTTAGGGTTGTTTTTAATTTTTTTTCCTGACTATAATCAGCACCATGTCAAAACTAGCTCTAATGGTTGGATCAAGAGCTAAAATGACAATATGCAATTGGCCAGGAATAAGAGAAGGAAATTAGGAGCAAATTGGATCTCTAGAGTTTTTTGGCTCAGACATATTTAATCAGTAAATAGCTTGACAACAGTAAAGCATGCAAAAAAAAAGCCAGCCTCAGAAAATGTGACTAAAATTGGAAATCTCTTTCCATGCCAGGATTAACATTTTTTTGTGCGGCTGAGTCTGAATGTTGTCAGTTCTAATATATTCTAAGAAGATAATTGGTTGAAGAGGAACGTTCAAATCGCTAAAATTATTAATAGGATCGTTTTCCGTTGCTCAGCAGTCAGTTTTCTCATTTGACTCTACAGGACTATCAGAGACAGACATGCAAGATGGTGGTTCAACGGTGGGCTCTTTCAACACTCCTTGGTTTCCACACTCTAAGGGCATCTCTGCTGCCATTGATGTGATTTTTTTTTTTTTTTTTTTTGCAATTAGAAAAGCTGCTTGAATTGAGGATAGTGTTTCAGTAGTAACAGCATTGTCCACAAAGTTGCTCTTTAGACTGCCTACACTATGGTCACCACCAACTTGGCTGCCTGTATGTCTGGTTGGGTGTACTCTGGAGATCACCCCCTACTGTCAAGCAGTTGAGAAGCTCCAGATACACTCATACTTACTAGAAAAACACTAGACAAATGCTGTCTGCCTCAGACATTGGGCACAATTTGGACTATGACACACAGTGGATTGGAGCCCATAATCCATCAGTGGAAAGCACTAATGGTCAGAGATCTTTCCTGTGTTCTCCTTCCAGCAGCCTTTTCTGACCCCGGGAAATGTTATTCCTGGGGTTATGGGTCTCGCATGGACTAACAGCCATGTGAATTGAGAGGCTGTGGTGTGCTTCCCCTCCCTACTGCAGCCTCTTGGCCTTGTGACTACTAGTACACTTTTTTTGCAACCTCAGGAATAAAATTTTCCAGAGTCCGAAAGAACTGCTGGGGGAGAGGGATGTGGGAAAGATCGACCATTCCTGCATCCCAGATTGTGGGATCGAGCTCAGTGTCTGGGAGGTTGGGACTATCCTTCAGTATCAGATCGAAGAGCTGGCATGTTCAAGATATAACTCCTCTCCTTGTTGTGTTGTTAATTCTCTTTGTTTCTCTTGCTTCTCAGAATGTGCAGGTTGCAAGGAGGAAATCAAGCAAGGCCAGTCACTTCTTGCCCTCGAGAAACAGTGGCACGTCAGCTGCTTCAAGTGTCAAACCTGTGGAATAATCCTGACCGGAGAATACATTAGCAAGTGTGTATCTCTTCCTGGTCCACATATGTCATGCATCTGGGAGTAGGCTGGCGATTGCTTTAGGCCAAATGGTCAACAAGATAAAATCCATGGAAGAATAGCAGCGGAGGCCCTGATCTATCATATGACTGGGGTGTGGCTTTTAAATAGCACAACGAGTAAAAAAGATTTCTGACTTCAACTGCTGTTTTCCCCCACTGGGAGAAATATATAGATTGCCTTATGTTTTGCCCCATAGCAGCTCTGGGGGTTGAGGGTATTTGAGCTAAAAGAAAAAAGCATGATGGGCAAGAATTAAAACATATGAACATGTGAAGCTGCCTTCTACTGAATCAGACCCTCGGTCCATCAAAGTCAATATTGTCTACTCAGACTGGCAGCGGCTCTCCAGGGTCTCAGTCTGAGGTTTTTCACACCTATTTGCCTGGACCCTTTTTAGTTGGAGATGCCGGGGATTGAACCTGGGACCTTCTGCTTCCCAAGCAGATGCTCTACCACTGAGCCACCATCCCTCCTACATATAAAGCTGCCTTCTACTGAATCAGACCCTCAGTCCATCAAAGTCAGTCTTGACTACTCAAACTGGCAGCGGCTCTCTGGGGTCTCAAGCTGAGGTTTTTCACACCAATTTGCCTGGGCCCTTTTTAGTTGGAGATGCCGGGGATTGAACCTGGGACCTTCTGCTTCCCAAGCAGATGCTCTACCACTGAGCCACCGTCCCTCCCCAAGAGCCTTTCCCTGATCCGTGGCCTCGATTTGCATTGGACTCTCCCTATGCAGCTGCTGTTCAGCAATAAAAATATGCTGGAGGTGGGTTCCCAGAGTTTCCAGTATCTCATATTGTTTGTTGGTAAGCATTTCAGCTGTGCCCTTGAATTTCATGCTGTACCACTTGACACACAACCTAGTGCAGCTTTCATGTTACAAACTGTCGGGGAAAAGAAGCATGATTGACTCATGCCTTTTTTTTTTTTTTGCCCTTCCTGTGTAATGTGCCAAATGAGGAATTGCCCACTTCTTTCTGTGGTGAGATCTTATCTGTTCCACGTGCATTAATAATTCACACAGTTTCCTATGCAGAAGGGTAGCATGCCCGCAGGACATGCTGGTGGTCATTGGTTTTCAAAGATAACAAAATAGGGAATACATCTATCTTTGGCTCTTAACCTTGACAGATAAATGAAATGTCTGGGTTCAGAGGTAGGATGCCTGTAGATACCAGGGTTTTTTGTTTTTTTGGAGGGGAGTGGGGAGGGCAAATAGCAAGAGAAGGCAGCTACCCCCTCTGTGGGCATTTTGGAGGCATCTGGCTGGATGCTGTTGGATTTTGGACTAGATGGACCTTTGATCTGATTCACAGGAAGCACAAGCCTCTTCTGCATTGTCTTGTACCTCTTGTACATTATAAATCAAAACAGTAATCTGTGGAGACTGCCTAAGGAAACTCGGACCTTCAGGAATATTTGAGGCCTCTTTATGAAGAGTAATTTTCCAGTTTGGCATCCTATGAACAAGTCCCATATGTGCCAAATAGTCTCTGTCATGGGGCGTACTCCCTCTTCTGCTAAAATTTATGTTTGGGCAAAAGCTCATTGATCACCATTGATCTTGGGCAGAGGGAAGATTTATAAAAAGAGGAAGTGCAGTGGAGACTATCTAGTGTGCAGGGAACTTCTTCATAGACCTTAGCCCTCCTTAAAGCCTTAGGCTTGTTTCAAGTGGAGATGTAAAGAAAAATAGACAAATACCTACTCTTCTTAATGGATCTGTAAGAAGTTATTGGTTTCTGCTGGGATGATCAACAGGAACCCAGGCATCTGACATTTAACAAATTATTCATACTCTTTTAGAATTCGCGTTTAGGCTTTTGTTGCTTTGCTTATTATTATCATTTATTTATTTATTGCCTTTAATTTATGCCCCTCTTTGCAAGCAGACTCAGGGCGGCTAACTAAGGTTGCCAATCCCCAGGTGGGGGCAGGGGATCCCACGGTTTGGAGGCCCTCCCCCTGCTTCAGGGTCGTCAGAAGCGGGGGGAGGGGAGGGAAATGTCTGCTGGGAACTCTGTTATTCCCTATGGAGATTTATTCCCATAGGGATTGATGCACTGATTTTTTAATGT
Source organism: Heteronotia binoei (assembly GCF_032191835.1). Classification (NCBI taxonomy): domain Eukaryota; kingdom Metazoa; phylum Chordata; class Lepidosauria; order Squamata; family Gekkonidae; genus Heteronotia; species Heteronotia binoei. The sequence goes on from NC_083227.1 coordinate 151,481,252, forward strand.
TTTAATTATGTAATTTGTTATTGTATTTAAAATTCGAATTTCATTGTTAGAACCTCTGTGTTGTAAGCCACTTTGAGCCTGCTTCGGTGGGGTAGGGTGGGATATAAATCAAATAAAATAAATAAATAAATAGAAAATCATGGAGAATTGATCTGCGGGTATCTGGGGCTCTGGGGGGGGCTGTTTTTTGGGGTAGAGGCACCAAATTTTCAATATAGTATCTAGTGCCTCTCCCTAAAATACCCCCCAAGTTTCAAAAATATTGGACCAGGGGGCCCAATTCTATGAGCCCCAAAAGAAGGTGCCCCTATCCTTCATTATTTCCTGTGGAAGGAAGGTATTGAAAATGTTTGCCGTCCCTTTAAATGTGATGGCCAGAACTCCCTTTGGAGTTCAATGATGCTTGTCACAGCCTTGATCTTGGCTCCACCCCTAATGTCTCCTGGCTCCACCCCCAAAGTCTCCTAGCTCCACCCCCAAAGTCCCCAGATATTTCTTGAATTGGACTTGGCAACCCTACGGCTAACAGTCAGTTCCAAATTTCAAACAATAAATACAAATTGAACAATCAAACTTCAAAGAATAAACACTATTAAAACATTTTTAAACCATTTTACCGTGCTGTTATGATGATCCCTCCCTTGTGTATCCTTAGGCCACCCATCATTGTAAAATGTCTGGCTACGGCCATGCTGTAGATAGAGTTCTGTGGGCAATCAGATAATGTTGGTGCCAGACAGCAAACCATTGGGAAGGGAACCAGCAGGTCAGCTCTCATGCAGGCTGTGTGTGTTTGTCGGTGCACAAAGTGCGCTGTAGGTAATGCTGCCTATATTTCTAATAGGAAAATGGATAGGAATTAACAATAGTTATATCACCGTCACAGTGCCAGTGGATATCTGAAGCTATATAATGAGAGCAACATTTTCTCTTAGCTAAATAACACAGAAAAAATTAGGGTTAAAATTACCTTGGATGCAGTGAAGATAATTGTTTGTAAGGTCGCTGTCAGCACTAAAACTTACTGGACGGCTTCCGCTGAAATCCGATTTTAAAACTGCATTATGGATTTTTTATTGTGCAATTAATGATTTACTGTAATAGCTCAATCGCACTGATTAATCAATGAATACTTTTAACCCTGGAGCAATTAATGATTGCTAGGGTGAAGATCCTCCCGCCCTGGGTCATGTCACAGAGAGATAAATGCTTCTGCTGGGAAAAGCAGGCAAAAAAAGTGACATGTCCCTCATTTTTCGCTCATACAGATGGGAATCTCTCATTTTATGATGTAATTTTTTCAGTTGTCAATTCTTGACTAGGAAAGTGGGATACAAATCTCCTAAACAGAATAAAACAAAACAAACATAAGCACTGGGAAATAAGCAACAACAACAAAAATCAGTGATAAGAACAATGTGAACAATAAGCTGTGCATGTTTTTGCCCCTAAAATGAATATTAATTACTGTGTTAAAAATGTAAAATGCAAAGCTGTTTTTCTCTCTTGCCACTGCTGAAAGAGCACACTGGGCACTAAATGCATTGCTGCTTTCCTTTACCTCTTCTAACCTCTCATAATTTTTTTCTTCTAAACAATCACACTCATTCTAGCCTGAATCATTACGCCTGCTTCATTGGGTTGAGGAGAGTCACTGCTCTCTCCTACGCATTTGATAGCTGTAGCATTAGGCCCAGTTCTTGTTTATCTTGTATTTACTCATTTTATTTATTTGTTTGCTTCTTTATGGCCGCTTTAACCTACCTTTGTCCTTAAAAAGGATTCAAGGCGGGTTACAGTGTTGTTCAAAACCTAACGAAATCAGTCCAGAAAATACTGGGAGGGACGGTGGCTCAGTGGTAGAGCATCTGCTTGGGAAGCAGAAGGTCCCAAGTTCAATCCCTGGCATCTCCAAAAAAGGGTCCAGGCAAATAGGTGTGAAAAACCTCAGCTTGAGACCCTGGAGAGCAGGGGAGGGACGGTGGCTCAGTGGTAGGGCATCTGCTTGGGAAGCAGAAGGTTCCAGGTTCAGTCCCTGGCATCTCCAAAAAAGGGTCCAGGCAAATAGGTGTGAAAAACCTCAGCTTGAGACTCTGGAGAGCTGCTGTCAGTCTGAGAAGACAATACTGACTTTGATGGACCAAGGGTCTGATTCCGTATAAGGCAGCTTCATGTGTTCATATGTTCATAAATAGGGTTGCCAAGTCCAATTTAAGAAATATCTGAGGACTGTGGGGGTGCAGCCAGGAGACTTTGAGGGTGGAGCCAGGAGACATTAGGGGTGGAGCCAAGATGAAGGCTGTGACAAGCATCATTGAACTTCAAAGGGAGTTCTGGCCATCACATTTAAAGGGACGGCACACCTTTTCAATGCCTTCCTTCCATAGGAAATAATGAAGGATAGGGGCACCTTCTTTTGGGGCTCATAGAATTGGACCCCCTGGTCCAATCATTTTGAAACTTGGGGGATATTTTGGGGAGAAGCACTAGATGCTGTACGGAAAATTTGGTGCCTCTACCTCAAAAAACAGCCCCCCCATAGCCCCAGATACCTGTGGATGATTCTCCATTATTTTCTATGTGAATAAATTTCCGTAGGGATAACAGAGTTCCCAGCAGACATTTCCCTCCCCTCCCCCCACTTTCTTATGACTCTGAAGCAGGGGGGGGGCTCCAAACCGGGGGATCCCCTGCCCCCACCTGGGGATTGGCAACCCTAGTCATAAATCCCAACCCTGGCCCATCACGAAACCTCAGAACAGGAACCCATCCTCTGGAAGGGCACTTCATTGTTTTGTGTACTTTCTACAATGAGTGGGGAACAAACTCAGGAAAGTCATTCCACAGAATGGGGGCTGCTGCTGAGGAAGCTCTGGCACAGTCCCTTGCTATTCCTGCATCGGTCAAATCCAACTGAGGCCATGAGGGAAAGGATGCCTGACATGTCCTGACTCATGAAGAACAGCCAGTGTCAAATACCTCTGTTGTGGTCTGAACGGACACTAGCAAGCTATGAGCAGATTCGCAGTAGCAGGCAAGTCATTCTGTCGTATCATCTGACAGTTCCACTGATTCTCCCGTGCAGCTTCATTTCCTCCAAAGCTATCCTACCACCAGTGGTGACCAGCATTTTGAACCAACTTATGCAGTTGTAGAACTGTAGCAAGTGAGAGGCCTTGACGGCAGGGGACCTCAGCCTAAATCCCTGAATACCTTTCAAGAACAAAAAGAAAGATGCTGGACTAACTTGACTGGTGGCTGTCTTTCCTGCCATATGGTATCCTCATCCTGGTACTCTTAAAGCTGCTCTCCTGCTGGTACTCACCAGCCGCTGAGACATGAGGTGAAATCTGAAACACAGCCCTCTTCCTTCCGTATGAAGCCAGAGTTGTGATGGTGGAAGGACATGCTACAGCATTGGATAGCCTGAGGGGAGAGGATGAAGGGAAAGGGTAAGATTAAGAAAAGCCTGAAAACAGCATAAAAGCAGCCCTTATGAAATTCTTTGCATTTACTAGAGTTCCTTGCTTAGTGCCTGAGCACCAGAGTAGGCTTCTAGAAGGGTCTGTCCCCTCACTTAGCAGGATTTCAATAGCCAGTCACACTAACTATATATTAGCCTTTGGCTTTTTCAATTTGCCTTTAGTGCAAAACAGTGTGGACCTCTGTGCTCAGGAAAGGAGATGTTCTTCTCTCTACTGTTCTGTTTGTTGTGTCTCATATACTGACTCTTTCCAACAGGGATGGCATTCCATACTGTGAATCTGATTACCACGCCCAGTTTGGCATTAAGTGTGAAACCTGCAACCGGTACATCAGCGGCAGGGTCCTGGAGGTAAGCGCTTTCTGTGACCGTTGGGGTTTACAGATACTTTAGCAGAGTTGCGTGGAGAGAACCACAATAAACAAGTCAGGCACACGTTTTAGCTTAACAATAAAAGTAGTTTACTTTTCTATGCGGAAAGGGTTACTGGGATTTCTAGAAAACAAAGAAGGATTCATTATCCTATCAGGCTTCTAGGCTACATCTTGACTCTTCTTGAGTCCAAACTCTAACTGCATGGAGATCTGTGGGCTTTACACAAAGGGCAATAAAACTGACCAAATGGTTTCCCCCAGACCACCTCCCAAATATATGGATTGGCCAATTAGGGCTTTGCTTCAACGCTCACTATACATATCGCCACCTAGCATGAGCGGGACGTACGTGCAAACATTCTCATTGGCTATACCTCTCACTGGCTAAACATCAGCATGCATATACATTCATTTAATTAACTCATGACAACAGGAAGTGAAATTGCAATAGAAACCCAACGGTGACACCAAACTGCTGCCATGATACCAGAGAAGCATCCAGCCGCTCCTTTGCCAAAAATGATCTGCATCTAACACTTCCCATTGCAAACCATGGCTATGGGGATCATTTAACAGTGGAGATCAGAAGGATCAGGGGAAAATCTGCTTATGGTATTTTCTAGGCCCTTCTGTACCCTGAAGGTAGGTTCTTCTTCCCTCGCCCCTTTGCTTATATATGTAAAATAGAGGTAGTTATGTTAATACTAGTGCACATGGCAGGTTCCTAAGAAATAAATTCATTGTACAGTACTTCAGAATCTGAGTTGGCAAGAGAAGAATAAGCAGCTATACATTACAAATATATAGGCAAGCTTGGAGGGTGCTAAATATAGCTGGCTATATTTAGTTCGAGTGGGAAGGACTAAGAATTGGTGTGTCTGTGTCTGTGTTACAGAGCATGGAATGTGCCCTCTGATTTATAGTCTGGAGGTGGCAGTGGAATCCTGAAAATCAGAGCTCTGTTTGGTCTTTATGAGTATATTTCCAGCCCTCATGATTCTGCCATTGAATCGCCCTCCCCCAGTCTGTCATCATCCAAAGACTGGCACAAATATTTCCAATTTCTGGAAAGAATAATTGTACAATCAAAAACGAGTTATGCAGCTAAAGCAATGTAAGACCAATCTCTTTGATTTGTACAGCACAATCCGGATCATAGCACAATATTCATACACCTCTGGCAAAGCCAGAGTGTGAGTGCATGGCAGGCATTCTGTCCATGAAGTGCTCAGCCTGTGCCCTCCGTCTGCCGCTAAACACTCACTTCTGGGGGGATTCTTTCCTGGCCCTTCTTAATCCCCTCCCAACTGCCAAAGAAAAGATACTTTTCTAACTTGCTCCTCATTTCCCAGGCAATTCAGCAACACTGCTCAGCTGTGTCAGCTTCTGCAATAACCATCCATTACTCTACCTGCCCTTCAGGTGAAACTGACACATTTCTCAGATGTCTCCCTCGCTATAGTCACCTAAGAGAATGCTCTGTACCCAGGACCCCACCCTGCCTCTGTCTGTTGCTCTGGCAACAAATCCGGCACAGCTGCTAGTCATGCAACAGTATGCTAGCAGGTGAAAGGAGCCAGAGGGATCGAAGGCTGTTCCTCTAAAAGGGAATTTGAGAGCCCAGAGCAAGCATTCCATCAGCCAACACAGGAGGCATGTAAAATGAGAATGCAAAAGCTGAGACATTCACTGAGACATTCAGAAGGACAGAGGAGAAGTTTTATGTTAGTAGCCACAGCGACTCGGGTGGATCAAAATATTATTGGGTTTTCTTTTACTAGGAAAACATCACAGAAGGTCTGGCTGCTTTGTTGTCCCTGCACATCCTGAATCTTTCTTTTTCTTTTAACAACTCAACACGTGTGATGGGAGATTAATCCCCACCACAGTGCATGCAGCCACCAACGATGTGGAAGAGGGCTTAACTTGTGCTAGGGCTCAGCCCTAAGAACGTTTTCAGTCCCACATCTCAGTCTTGCAATATGTGACGTTAGCCTAAAGAAGGTCATCGCTGAACTTGTGCATCGTCTGTTGAACATATATGAACATATATATGAACATATATGAAGCTGCCTTATACTGAATCAGACCCTTGGTCCAGCAAAGTCAGTATTGTCTTCTCAGACTGGCAGCGGCTGTTCCCTGAACCGCTGAGCGATTTCAGACCATCCCTACTCTATTTAGGATTACGGAGCAAGGTGTTCAAGGCAGATGGCATGCGTTGCATGGGGGCTTGAGCCTCCGTGCCTCTCTTTTAAGAAACCGAATGCTTGCTGGGAGGAGGGGAAGCACGCCAGTCCTGCCACTGATTATCCTTTCCTGTAGACAATCTGTGATCATGCCACTTTCGCATGGTTAGATGCTTGTCAGTTTCACATCATTTTGCCTCCGTAGATCTGCACTTGCCATCTGCTTTACAGACGTTAATGAAGGCTTGTCTCCAGAGTAAAACTGCCATGCATCCAATCAGCTGATTATTCAAAAAAAAAAAAAAACCACACTGAAAGGATCTTTGACCCAAAGCATATAAAATAGCCCCTAATGGCCAGGAGTGCAGACATTGCTTACTGGCTGTAAGTCAAGTCCCTCTCCATTTTCCATCTGTCTGCCCTAGACAGTCAAGCCAAGACATGTGTAGCAACACTGGGAATCTGTTGCAGCCGTGCTGCTTGGCACACGGAGGGCAGCACTGTGTACTGGAGAGCCGGTTTGGTGTAGTGGTTAAGTGTGCAGACTCTTATCTGGGAGAACCGGGTTTGATTCCCCACTCCTCCACTTGCACCTGCTGGAATGGCCTTGGGTCAGCCATAGCCCTGGCAGAGGTTGTCCTTGAAAGGGCAGCTGCTGTGAGAGCCCTCTCCAGCCCCACCCACTTCACAGGGTGTCTGTTGTGGGGGAGGAAGGGAAAGGAGATTGTGAGCCGCTCTGAGACTCTTCGGAGTGGAGGGCGGGATATAAATCCAATATCTTCATCTACCTCACAGGGTGTCTGTTGTGGGGGAGGAAGGGAGAGGAGATTGGGAGCCGCTCTGAGACTCTTCGGAGTGGAGGGCGGGATATAAATCCAATATCTTCATCTACCTCACAGGGTGTCTGTTGTGGGGGAGGAAGGGAAAGGAGATTGTGAGTCGCTCTGAGACTCTTCGGAGTGGAGGGCGGGATATAAATCCAATATCTTCTTCTTCTTCTTCTGATCCTAAGCAGTAGGCCACTTAAGATACATGAAGGATGCCATCTCCTGAATATTGCTGAGTCTCCATGGCAGTGATTACCTAGCGAGGAACTTCAGAGTACGCTATAATGTACAGAAATTAGGGAGAATAGAGCACTTGTCCCTGGGTTTGCACTCAGTTGTGCTTATTACCTAAAGGGCACTTCACTAGCAGTGGGAAAGGTAAATTCCTGCTTCTCTGTCAGGTGCCTCGACAGTAAACACTGTGGAAGTTGGACCTGCAGTGGATGAAGAAGAATTCATCGTCCCCATAGCATGTGCAGCTGCGCTTATCAGGCATCTCTTTTACTTCCATTTCCATGAATTGCATCTCACTAGTCCTTCTGTGTGGGGTTCCTAGAACCTGGCCGAGAGAAGCTCCATTCATAACTGTGAATAGATTGGCTGGAAACAGGTCAGCAGTGCTGTTGAAAGATGCTATTTTCAATCCTCAAGCGTGTTTCGGGGAGGAAAGCTATTCCTGGTGCGTCATGTAGTGAAGACTGCAGAACCAAAGGATGATTTGGAGATCCTGTGGACACAATGCAACCTACCCTTTTGAGAAATCCAGAGCACATTCTCTTTGCAGTAGTCTCGGTTCTATCAAGGCACGCAAACCCAACCAATGTTTTCCTTGGCGATGCTGAGTGCTGAAGATGGTGTCTTCTAGATAATAAGCCAGATAACCACAGTGATCACAGATCAGACTGGATGTGTAGGAGTTGGGTTGCCTCAAAGCAGTAGGCTCCCCTCATCCTTCCTGACAATGCCTGGCATAAGAGTGCCTTTAACTATCCACATCCATAATCAGCCTTCATATGCTTAAGCCTCTGGGTGTCCCAGATGACTTTAAGATGTGCAGCCGGCCGTGGATGATTAATGAGTCTTAAAGGAACAACACTCCCCCTTTCCTGAATTATAATAAGCAGTCTCTTCATGGTAGGTAGCATCAGGCTTCCACAACGTCTGTAATTTTAATCAATATAAAATAAACAAGGCTGTTGTGGTCTGCTCTGCTGGATAATTGCTTTTCCTTTATGTAAAGCTTCCATTAGAGAGGAGGCGTGCTATACTTGCGGCCCAAAGCAAAACCAAAGATGACTCTCGCAAGATGTTGTCCCAACCAGGTAACACACACAAGACCCAGCTCTGCGCCAAGTGGACTTCAGGCCAAATGCTGGAGTTAAGGCTATCCAAGGCAGGCAGATTCTGTGAGGAGGATAGTGAGCAGGTATACTAAGCACATTCCGTGTTGGCTTGGATGATTTGGTTATTTTTTGTCATATTTGGCCTGTGCTTACATGGAGTAGAAGAAAAAGCATTTTTGTGGAAACCATAGGAAAGTCTTCAGTGATGGACATATGATGGACATATGAAGCTGCAGATACCGCAGAAGAAGGCAATGGCAAACCTGGGTGTGATGCTGGATGCCTCCCTCTCTATGGAGGCCCAGGTCATGCACATTGACAAGGTGGTGTTTTTCCACCTCCACCAAGCTCAGCAACTGAACATATGAACATATGAAGCTGCCTTCTACTGAATCAGACCTTTGGTCCATCAAAGTCAGTATTGTCTTCTCAGACTGGCAGCGGCTCTCCAGGGTCTCAAGCTGAGGTTTTTCACACCTATTTGCCTGGACCCCTTTTTTGGAGATGCCAGGGATTGAACCTGGGACCTTCTGCTTCCCAAGCAGATGCTCTGCCACTGAGCCACCGTCCCTCCTACATATGAAGCTGCCTTATACTGAATCAGACCTTTGGTCCATCAAAGTCAGTATTGTCTACTCAGACTGGCAGCAGCTCTCCAGGGTCTCAAGCGGAGGTTTTTCACACCTATTTGCCTGGACCCTTTTTTGGAGATGCCAGGGATTGAACCTGGGACCTTCTGCTTCCCAAGCAGATGCTCTACCACTGAGCCACCGTCCCTCCCCCTGGCTCCCTTCCTGTCACGTTCTGACCTAGCCATAGTAATCTATGCAATGGCCATCTCCAGACTAGACTACTGTAACATGCTCTACACTGGCCTACCCTTGAGACTGACCCATAAACTCCAATGGGTCCAGAATGTGATGGCATGAGTCCTGAGAAAAAATGCGACAGTCAGCACATATTCAACCAGTGCTGCACCAGCTACACTGGCTCCCAGTGGAGTACCAAGTCGGATTCAAAGTCTTGGTTTTGACCTTTAAGGCCTTGAGCGGCCTTAACATACAATGTCGGTTAATCCTGCAACGTACCTGCAGGATTGTCTCCTCCGGTATGTTCCTGGAAAAGCTCTGTGCTCTACTGGTAACAATGCTCTGGTGATCCCTGGCTCTAGGGCCTTCTTGGTACTGGCCCCAACCTGGTGAAACTCTGCCAGATCACATCAGGGCCCTTCGGGAGCTTATGCAATTCTGCAGGGCCTGTAAATTAGAGACGTTTCACCAGACTTTTGGTTGAGGGCAGCAACAGTTTATTATTTGACTGGTCCTTCCTTTTCCTGCTCGCCCCCAGACACTTTGTAAGTTCCCTCCCCCACCCCCAGCATGACACCTTGTTAGTCCACACGTAGAAAAATCTGAGAGTTTTATAATTTTAAATAATTATTGTGCTGTTTTTTTTAACTTATATATTGATTTAATGTATGTTGTACATTGCCCAGAGCCTGTTGTGAGCCAGGATGGGGCAATTAATTAAATCTAGACAGCAACAGCAACTCTCCCCTCTGAACACCTCTTGCCTTGTAAACCCCAGAGTCGCCATAAGCCAGCAGTGGCTTGATAGCCAACACATCACCCCTGCCTGCAAGTTGGGATTTGCTCCTCTGCAACTAAATCAAGCAAGCAGGGCAGAACCAGATGTCTGCCAGTCATCTCTTTGCTTACCTATCCTACATTTGTACACTATTTTTCTCGAAGGAGCTCCTGGAGGTGTCTCAGTGTTATTCCGTTTTATCTCCAGTCCTTGAATTAATCTTAGGTTCGGCCACCATGCATTTGATGCAGGTCTGGGACTAGAACCTTCCATCACTTTCTATTCCAAGGGGGTTCTCCCTGTACTAGGGTTGCCAAGTCCAATTCAAGAAATATCTGGGGACTTTGGGGGTGGAGCCAGGAGACATTAGGGGTGGAGCCAAGATCAAGGCTGTGACAAGCATCATTGAACTCCAAAGGGAGTTCTGGCCATCACATTTAAAGGGACACACTTTTTCAATTCCTTCCTTCCATAGGAAATAATGAAGGATAGGGGCAGCTTCTTTTCGGGCTCATAGACTTGGACCCCCTGGTCCAATCTTTTTGAAACTTGGGGGGAATTTTGGGGAGAGGCACTAGGTGCTATACTGAAAATTTGGTGTCTCTACCCCAAAAAACAGCCCCCCCAGAGCCCCAGATACCCGTGGATCAATTCTCCATGATTTTCTATGGGAATAAATCTCCATAGGGAATAACAGAGTTCCCAGCAGACATTTCCATCCCCTCCCCCCCCCCCCGCTTTCTGATGACCCTGAAGCGGGGGGAGGGCCTCCAAACCGGGGGATCCCCTGCCCCCACCTGGGGATTGGCAACCCTACCCTGTACTGACCTTTGAGTGATTATTATGTAGCATAGATGTACCTGACCAGACAGGAAAGCTAGCAGATACCACTACACTCAAGGGTTGGGATCAGTACAGAGGGGCCAGTTTTGCCCTCAAAGGGACACCGAGGGCCTAGAGCTTGACCCTCTGAGCTGCTGAATCTTCTGTCGAGATGCTCATAGTATTGGGATGTAAATCCTATGAATGGCTCACTGGGTTTCATAAGGTAGCGTTCTTGACACAATTACATCGGACAGCATCAATCTGTCATTTGATTTTTATATCCACATCATTTTAGTGGCAGCCAAGCCCCGTAGTGGCTCAGCTAGCGTGTTCTCATACATCTCTGAGGAGTTCTAGAAAATATATGAATGAGCAGAAAGGGTGTCTTGCTGAAGGCATTAGAGTATTTCTGAAGTGTGTTTAAATTGTATATATGTATGTTGCTTTCAGTTGCAAGTGTCTCAATGATTCATTCACCTCATTTGCATGATTGTCATTGATTTTCAAATTTCCATTCTCTAAAACTATGAATGTGTATGAGGGAAACATCAGATAATGCAGCAAGCGAAAGAAACCACTGAAGTGCTGTGCATGGTTGGTTTTTGAATCGCTCTGGGTTTTTGAAAGAAATATGTTGAATGAGACCTGCATTTGGACAAATTGCCTCCTGAAAACAGCTGGCATAAAAATAACTCAGCCTTTCTAGATAATGGAAAATACATTATGGTTTTGAGTATTGGCAGCAAAGGCCAGGACATGAGTTGTGTTACCTGGGCAAAGAAGAAAAAAGTTGTTGCAGTGCTGTAGCATGCGCACTTGCACACACAAATTGTCTAAAGACAGAGATATAGGCAAACTGAGCATCTGCCTTCATGGTAAGGATAATTTCAGGGCCTAACTGGATGTTATGGTGGACACATGAATGCTGCCCGTTGGTGTCTCCTTCACGCATTTCCCCATATCATGTAGTGTAAGAGACGTGTGAGGTGACGTCTATGCGTTCAGCATATCTGTGCCCCCATTCCGGTTGATTGGCTATTCTTGGCAAGTGGAGGAGACATGCTTCATATGATGACATCATTTCATATATTTCACATTCTAGGCCCCACCAGAAGGACATGTGGGGGAGATGTGAATTGGTTGTAGCCACACAACTCCTGTAAAATCTAAGTCTCTTTCATACAAGTTATTTAGCCCTCTGGTTTCTGAAGTTAAACAGATTTTTGGTGAGGTTTCAGTCATCTTAAGGATGAAATGCTGTCCTGCCACCTTAAACTAGGTTTTCCAAAAAAACTGTTTCAATCTGATTTTGTTGTTGCTTTATCATTAAAGGTATGTGAAACCCTTAACAAAGTTCATTTGTCTTCAGAAGCTAAAGAGGTTAAAATGCCCATGTGAAAAGGACTCTAAATAGTTTTTCATGAAAAATATGGATTACAGTTGGATTAAATGAATATATATATATATATATATATATATATATATATATATATATATATATATATATATATATTCCCCCCTTTTTGTGTACTAGTATAGGATCTTATGCCAGAATTGATTCCCTTGATCCTAAACTGTCATTACTTTTCAACATAGGTTTTTTTTTTTCTTGTGATATCTGGATTTCTGATTAAGGTCTGTAATTACTCAGATCTTTTTGTAGGCGTTACTTCCCCCCAACAAATAGAGTGCGGATCAAAGCCAGAAGTGGTAGAAATAACACCTCTTAGTCATTCCCAGTGCTGGGACCAGCATTACAAGCAATTCCTCATCACCATCACCCCACCAGGTGGATTATGGCTTTTCTGTATTGACTGATGCTAACTCTTATCAGTTGATGAAATGGTGGCAATCGTTGTGGGATAGCCATTCTCTTCATGTTTTTTGCAGGTGTGGGATGCTAATTTAATACAGTCCAGGTTGAAGAAGGCCTGATCTGGATAGCCCAGTCAGGTCAGTTCTCAGAAGCTAAGCAGGATCAATCTTGGTTAGTATTTGGATGGGAGACCACCAGGGAAGTCCTTGGTCGCTATGCAGAGACAAGCGATGGGGAACCATTACTGAATATCTCTTGCCTTAAAAACCCTATAAGGGTCATCATAAGTTGGCGAAGACTTGACAGCTAAGAAAGGGCTCAGAGACAGTTAAAAAAGGGCTCATCTTCAAACATTCAAGATAAGTATAGTGAGTTGTAGCCGCTGTTGCCTTTTCTATAACCAGTCTCCTAATCCAGGCGAAAAAACTCGTGTGTGTGGCGGTTTTGTGCTTAATTTTTCATTCTTATTAGTGAAATGACTTGACCATAACTCCTCAGTTTGCTGCTTGGAAACATGCTGTGTAGACTGTGCCAGCTGTTCTCAAGACATATTGCAGAACATACAGCTGGTGCAGATACAGCCTGAGATACCTGCCACGTTACTACAGTCAGCCTTTAATCATGGCTAAGGTTTTTAGACCAAGACTCTGTAATTCATTTAAATGGCTGTAAGGCAACAGACCTTTAGACCAGCCATACGATGGCAAGAAATTACAAGATCTGTGTGGTGGGCACTGCACTGTTAATCTAACTAGCTTCTCTGTCTTTATGAGACCCAAGTTTTGGGGAAGCATTGATAAGTATGAATTGTGGCTTTAACTTCTCTTTCTTCTCTAATTAAAGGCCTTCACTATCCATTCCCCCCCCACACACATACCTTTTAATAATCCTTCATTCTCTCTTACATTATTATCATTATTATTATTGCTGTAAAATTTGCCTTTGAGCGGATGCTTTATACAGCACTGAGTTGATTGCGACGGAAGTGCCAAGGTAAACCAGTGGCTGCATCTAAGTTCGGAAGTACTGAAAGTGAGTCTGTAATTGAAATCCTCACAGACATTTTTGAGTGGAAACAAGCTACCAATTAAACCTATTATCCTTGTCAAAGGGCAAAGATAACAGCCCTAGTACATTGCGAGTGGGTGAAATAGTAGGTTGCTATTTCTAATTCTGGGAGTATCAGACTCACTGAAGACACCAGAAAAAGTTGCCCTCTGGTGGGAGCATTTAGAGAGAAATCAACCAACTGTCTCGGGGAAGAACTGTATGGCAGGAATAGCTATAGTCCTGTACCCTGGATGTTGTCATCTGCTCTATCCCCAGATTGAGGTGGATGCTTTTGAGGAGAGGTTGGTTGGTCTTTGCCTTGCTACTACCACCCAAATAGTCACAAGAACCACTATAGGCAAGAGCAAGGTAATTCCACCGAGTGCTGTCCTATCGAGATTCTAACTACCATAAAAATCAGCTGTCCGTTGGAGAACTGTATGGTAGAAGTGGCCCTAATCCTTGATGTGCAAGCTGCCTTAAAGGTCAAATCTTTGAAATGCATAAATAACAAACAAACCAGGGCTGAGGATTTCATTGGCTTCAGTTCATTCTCATCCAGAGGGAACTTGGAAAAGATCTTCCACTGGCATGAGAGAGTGACCATTTAATGACAGCTTGTAGAATGTCATTCTACTCCAATGGTACTTCGCAGGTATTCTGGGCTTAGATGTGCTGTGATTGGCCTCCCTACCCAATCCTTGTCAAATCACTGGATTGATATAAGAGTAAAATTACAAACCATGCCCCCTTTGTCATTGTGGCAGCTGTGAACAATATCAGAGGTGTCTTTCTCACATTTGGGTGGATTTTACATAACACCCATAACAAACCCAACAAATCTCCCTCCCTCTTTTTCTCTCTGTAGCAAGGCAAAAAGCTCATACCTTCAATAAAATATTGCTAGTCTTAAAAGTGCCCTTTGTATTTCTTCCCGTGGCGAGGACTGGGCAAAGGAAGCTGGAGCTCTTTCCTTCCTTCCCCCAGGGCACAAGGAGAGGGAGGGGTCTCAGCCAGGAAGGAAGAGAGACTGGGATCAGTAGCTCTGTAGGGTGACTAGTTGAGTCTGGCAAACTTAATCACCCAGCAGAGCTATAGAGCCAGGCTCTTTCATTGGCTAACGCTCCTCCTCTCTCCTCCTCTCTTTGGGAAAAGGGAGGGCGGAGAGAGAAGGAGCAAATAAAGGCTGCTTTGCTGGCAGGCTGATGGCTGGGGAGAAAATGGCGACTGAACACAGCAGGGAAGGGAGAATGAAGCAGACAACAGTCAGTCGCTGGAAGGCCTGATTGGAGCCCTCAGTGGGCCAGATGCGGCCCACGGGCTGCAGGTTTGACACCCCTGGCCTAGGGGCCTCCACCAGGTTTAATTCAGCACTGTTTCTAACCTATTGGGAACATCCTGCAAACATTTGTATTCCAAGAGTTTTTGGTGTATACGCGTGACAATTGAGGATTAAACAGAAGAGAGCTCTCCAGATGCATTCCCTCCATCTGATTTGGGTAATTGTTTATCCTTACCAGAGTCTCTTAGGCCCCTGGTAAATTCAAGACACCCTTAAAGCACTAAATTGCCTGCATATTTGAAAGGGCCTCCTCCCATGTGAGCCTCCCTGTAGTTTAAAATTTCCTTGAGAGGCTTTGCTTTGTATCCATTCTTTAATAGGTGCGAGATTGGAGACTGATCAGCTGAGAACCTCTTTGGCCAAGGCCTTGTTCTTTAGCAGGCCCCATAATTAATAATGGCTTAAAACATTTTCTTACCAGGTTTTTGAATGAAGACAGGAGAAATTATCTCTCTTTATACCACTGAATTTACACTGACTTTAGGGAACTATACATAAATTGTTTTTGAGAAGTAGCACTATTGCTTATATGTTGTACTATAATAATAGCTTTGTTCTTATTGATACCCGTGCCTGATGGACATTTGGATGAAAGGCAAGACAGAAATAAGAGAAATTATACAAATGTGTTCTTAGGAGGACTCTGACAAATGTGAATGGATGTGTATTATTTATTCATCTTTTCTGTTCTTGATGCTTTTTAGGCAGGAGGAAAACATTATCACCCTACTTGTGCCCGATGCGTGCGTTGCCACCAGATGTTCACCGAAGGTGAAGAGATGTACCTCACAGGTATGAAAACAGTTAAAGGGCCATAAGATCACACTATGGAATGGGCTGTCTACTTTCATCCATGCCTCACAGGTGACCAGGTATGAAAACTTACATGTCTGAAATGGTTTTAAAGCTGCTGTGACCACAGCTTGAGAGAGCCTCTTTCTGAAGGTTGCCACAAGCCTGTTCTCTGTGGGCTCCATCCTTTCTTAAAGAGCTCTTGGATGATCTTCACGGCACTCTGCATGGAGCAGAGATTAAAATTAATGAGGCCTGGTTTAACTGAGAAGTGAGTCAAGATTTTCAAATGGAGGATATGTAATTAAATCACAAAAGAAATCTTATTCACACTTTCTGGGTCTAAAACTTCAGCTCTAGCATGTGCCTTCAGTGTATCTTTCTGGGGGGATGGGTATCTCTGGAAGTTCAGGGCTTTTTCCCTGTATGTTTTCTTTCAGTTTGGTGGTGGGAAGCTGTTTGTCCCTAAGACAACCTTTAGTGGCTTGTCACCCTGAGTCTCTAATTACCCCATGTCTTTGCATTAATTACAGGGCTGGTTCCTTATCACCCTTGCAGTACTGGAACTTAGGAATGGGTTGGTTCTTTTGTGGGGTGACAGTTGACATTTAGCTTATTGAGGGGGAGTGGATATGCCATTAGTGTCACATCGGCCCATCAGCCAGCTTGGTACCAGCAGAAACCCTGCTACCGGGATGTGAGTGTGGGGAAAGAGCAACTCCCCCAGAGTACTGCAGCTGGCTGTCATGCCTGATCTTCTGCCAAGAATAACCTGTTACTATGGCGATAGTGGCCTCGAAGTGCGTGGCACCTAACAACTGGGTAAGGAGAGGGAAGGGTAATCATGCTTTGGCTGTGGCAGCTAGTGAGTCATTCTGTGGCTGGGAGAAGATTACCTGGATGGTCCTGTGAAGGTCAGGATAACCTAACACTCCTTCAGTACTCCAATCGTATTTAAATGCACCTGTACTTCTAATTAACGTGTACCCAGAATAGAGCTCAAGCTGTTAAGATACCATTTCCAGCCACAATTGAAACTGGAATTCTTCTGTCTGTTCCCATCACTTCCTTAAGGTGGACACCTTTCTTTGCATTGCTTACTTTATACTTGGATTCACTGGTAGAGCACCCTTGCCTTATGATCAGATGTACTGTAAGAAGGGTAATGCCTATTTCTCACAGACAATAACCATTCAGGACAACTCAAAATTCCAGACTGGAGCACATGTGGTTTGCCTAGGAAATAGATGCATGTGTTATGTTTTGTACATTATACTCTTCTTGAAACACGTGTGTGCATCTGTGGATTTAAAACAAACAAACAGCACAGAAACAGTCCGTGACATAAATCTAGTGACAAACTGGCTGTGAAAATGCACTTGCACATCCAGTATGAAGATACATGCACATTGGGTGTACCCGACCTCCACTGCCTTCAGTGCTCCAGTATCCCCAGGTTGTTTGCAATGCAGGCAGCAATGATGACCAGACTAGCTGGTGATGGATTCTGCATGTTATGCCTCTGATAGAGGATATTAGCTGGGATGCTCCCATAGAGAGTGGTCCTTGCTATTGAGAAGAAAACTTGCAGTCCTTTCCCTTCTCCTGAAATAGGAGCTGAAACAAAAGAAAT
This sequence comes from Heteronotia binoei, assembly GCF_032191835.1. Taxonomy (NCBI): domain Eukaryota; kingdom Metazoa; phylum Chordata; class Lepidosauria; order Squamata; family Gekkonidae; genus Heteronotia; species Heteronotia binoei. Next base: position 151,498,514 of record NC_083227.1, read on the forward strand.
GAAAGCAAGCTACAGATCAAGAAAATGCTAGTCAAGAAAAGGAGAGCCAGTTTGGTGTAGTGGTTAAGTGTGCAGTCTCTTATCTGGGAGAACCGGGTTTGATTTCCCCACTCCTCCACTTGCACCTGCTGGCATGGCCTTGGGTCAGCCATAGCTCTGGCAGAGGTTATCCTTGAAAGGGCAGCTGCTGTGAGAGCCCTCTCCAGCCCCACCCACCTCACAGGGTGTCTGTTGTGGGGGAGGAAGGGAAAGGAGATTGTGAGCCGCTCTGAGACTCTTCGGAGTGGAGGGCGGGATATAAATCCAATATCTTCTTCTTCTTAGTCTCCTAGAGTCCTAACTCAAGTCTTAGCAAGCTGACTGTTCTGCTAAAGTTCATTATGCCTGTTGTATATTGCTGCCTGCAAAAACAACTCAGTCCATTTCAGAAATGGTCAAATCCCTCTGTTGTATTTCTTAGCCAAAGAAAGCAGCTGCACTGTGTGTTGGGGATGGGGGGGATGTTGATGTGGATGACAGACAGGAAGGAAGAGCAGTTCTTTGCCTCTGCACCTTTCCTCACTCAACATTCTTGTCCTATTGTGAGCTCTGGTAGGAAAAAGAAGACAGGCACTGTGCAAGTACCTGTCTTTAATTCTCCCACACCCACCCCTTTTATTTGCCTCAAGTCGCAACTGACTTATGGTGACCCAACAGGCTTTTCAAGCTGCTTTCTGCTGTTCATGAACTGCCATGAATGGCATCAAAATTTGTGAAAGTTTGTGGTGTTTCTTCAGTTCACAAACATTGCTTTGCGAACCACAACCAAAATTCATGACGAACTTTAGTTTGACAGCTGGTTTGTGCCCATCCTTCGTCCTCACTCAAAAGGACCGCCCTGGCCACCACTTGGAAAGGACCATTTATTCAGAGAGATATTATTAAAAGGAGACAGAAAACAAATTGGTGCAGGGGACAAAATTTATTGATACCAAGTACGATAAATCCCAACTAATTATGAGAGACTAGTTCTTCATCCGGTGATTGTTGTAAAGGTTAGATGAATAATGAACAAGAATGATTAGCCACCAAATTTACTTGCTAATAAATAAATACTGAGTCAGACAGTACAAACAATAAATCCCAATGTAATTATAATTGCACAAAAGTAATTTAAAACACGTAACTTGTAAAAAAAAAAAAGTCAAACTAAACGGTAACTACCAAAGTATTTCTATATTAGCCTAATAAAACTTACCTGATTGATGAAGCAAACACTAAAAGTTCAGTGGCATCTTTAAGACCAACAGTGTTTTATTCAAGATATAAGCTTTCATGGGCAAGCACATGTCTTCAGATACTACTTCTTCAAAAGTGTGTGTGCACACAGAACATTATACCTTGACTAAAACTCTGTTGGTCTTAAAGGTGCCACTGGATACAAACTTTGTTTTGCTACTTCAGACCAACACAACAACCCACCTGAAACTAACATTGCATGTGATACTTGGAGGCAGGGGTCATTGTGTAGAGAAAGAGGTGCTGGAGCTCATTAGCACAACTCATTTGCGGCTGCCACCCACCCCTGAAATCACTGGAAGGTATACTAAATTATATCAGCTCAGCATCTACCTTAAAATGCTTCTTGAATTAGAATTGTCATAATAAAACCTTACTCCCATCATACTTTTAAAATTACTTTCTCCTATGTGGCCACAGTGGCATCCGTCTGCTTTATATGTTTTGGTTATTTTCCCATTTTTTTGTGAGGAAAAATATTAGAAAATTTGTCAAATCCTAGAGTTCAGCAAAATTCTCACAGGGCGTTTGAACAATAGAGTATTGGGGAGCGGTGTGAAAGAGCACAATAAAAATTAGAGGTTTTGGAGCTGCGCTCCTGTGAGCTTCTGCCCAAAATAAGGCCCGCTTGGAGGTCTGGGATCAGATTTTCCAAAGTCATTTAAAATAATTAAAAGACATTTAATTTTTTTTTAAAGTATCTATCTTTTGTTCATTTTGTTCACAGTTGCATACAGTCTGAATTCAGTCTGAATTCAGAGCAAAGTCATGGCTTATGTGGAAGAGGGAAAAGAGGCGATTTAGCTCTTTCACCTTTGCATAGTTTTGCAAATGGAAACCAGAAGAGGACCCTGTGCCATTGGATATTAAATGCCATTAAGTTACTTCCGATCTATGGCAATCCCATGAATTAATGATCTCCAAAACATCCTGTCATTAACAGGCTTGTTCAGGTCTTATAAGCTGAGGGTCACGGCTTCCTTTATAGAATCCTTTAAAGAAAAAAAATGAACAAAAGAGAGATACTTTAAAGAATTTTTTTTTTAAAAATGTATTTTAATAGAATAACATAACAGCAACACTTGTGGTTGGTTACGACATAACTATTGGCTGAGGGGTTATACACAAACATAATGTTGAAATATGAAAGATAAAACAAAAAAAGATTATTCTAGAATTGTTTTTAGGAATTATAAAGTTACAGATTTCTACTAACTTCAAATAAAAAGGAGGCGGAAAAGGCTCTCTATGCATACCAAATTATTAAAGGGAAAAAAATTAGATAAGGATTATCATCTTTGCTAAATTAGATAGCCATAAACGGTTATCTAACGCAGAAATCTATGTAATGAAGGGAAACCAGCATGAGTCAAAATTTGATGAATAAGACCCTGCTTCAGACTCATGTATATTAGATGCTATTTTGTCCATCATACAGAATCCAATAGCCATTTTGAACCATTCTGTAATTGAAGCTACATAGATACTTTTCTTTTTCCGTGAAAAGGCTAATAAAGTCAGGGGAAGGGTCAGTTACAGGGCTGGTTTAACAAATAGGCCAAGAAGGCACTGACCTATGGGCCCCCACACCTTTAGGGGAGAGCCAGTTTGGTGTAGTGGTTAAGTGTGCAGACTCTTATCTGGGAGAACTGGGTTTGATTCCCCACTCCTCCACTTGCACCTGCTGGAATGGCCTTGGATCAGCCATAGCTCTGGAAGAGGTTGTCCTTGAAAGGGCAGCTGCTGTGAGAGCCCTCTCCAGCCCCACCCACCTCACAGGGTGTCTGTTGTGGGGGAGGAAGGTAAAGGAGATTGTGAGCCGCTCTGAGACTCTTCAGAGTGGAGGGCGGGATATAAATCCAATATCTTCTTCTTCAGGCTGGCTCCACTCCACCAGTTTTCCCTGGTTGTTAATGTTTGTTTTGGGTAATAAAATTGGTTATAAAATTGGAAGTAGGATGTATTCAAGTCTTGACTCAAATGCCTGAGCTAGCCAAAACTATTACTCCAGAGACATCTTAATACAGCACACCATTTCTCTGCTTGCATCACAGTGAGGGTCAAAACCAATGATAGGTTAGGAGATCAATGACATTTAAAATGGTAAAAAAAATGCTTTTAAAATGCTAAAAGAAGTCACGTTTGGTGGCGGTGAAGACTTTGCCCTCAGATGGTTTCAGCAGTTGAATCTGATCTCCTTTCCCTGACTTGTTAGCCATAAAAGCGGGGGGGGGAGCCCATCTTTTGCCATCTGTTTTTTTTTTCCTTTGAGGGCTAATAACGCTGAGTGAGTATGTGTTTATGTATATGTTTGCACATATCAGTTTAAATTGGTGAAATCCTGCCCCTGATCATACATTCTCACTCTGAATTGGGCCCCTGCATAACTTCGGTTAGCAGGGTTTAAATGATGGGAGGATCCCGTCACAAATCTCTCACCGTCTCTAGTCTGACATTGAGTTCTGGGTTGTGAAAGTTGCAGGATGGAAATGGACGGTCCTGCCTTAAACAAGTTGACCTTTTTTATTCCCTTTAGTTCTATCATTCTGTCGTGCATCACTTACAAAATTCCAGAGATGGGAACCAGTACAGTGTGGTTGCCTTTTAGTTGCTATTGTCACATTTGCTCCAATATAAAAATATCATCGTCATAACAGTGATCCATGCAACGGTCACCTCGAGATTAGACTACTGCAATGCCCTCTACATGGGGCTGCTCCCTGTGCCGAACCCGGAAGTTGCAGCTAGTGCAGAATGCCGCTGCCCGGCTGTTATTAGGGCTCCCTAGATGGGAGCACATTCAGCCGGGGCTTCGGGGACTGCACTGGCTGCCGATAACATATCGAGTTCGGTACAAGGTGCTGGTTATGACCTTTAAAGCCCTTTATGGCCTGGGACCTGCCTACCTTAGGGACCGTCTCTCCCCACATGTTCCCCAGAGAGTGCTGAGATCGGGGTCCCAAAACCTCTTTACAATCCCTGGGCCAAAGGAGGCCCGTCTGAAAGTGACCAGAGACAGGGCCTTCTCGATTGCAGCTCCCTGTTGGTGGAATCAGCTCCCGGAAGAGGTGAGGGCCCTGCGGAGCCTTGAACAGTTCCGCAGGGCCTGCAAAACAGTCCTCTTCCGGCTGGCATATAATTAATTGCTATCAGAATGCCTGAACACTCCAATCTATAACACCAGATTATTTAATACTGGAATATTGAAGAATTGATTTAAGGAAGGTTAGCATAGTACATATTGTAGTAAGTTTTATGTGCTTTTATGTATTCTATATGTATTTTATATATTTTATTGTATAATTATAATTATTAATCTATCATGAATGTATTTAAATGGATTCTGTTGGTTTTTATGTTGTAAGCCGCCCTGAGCCCACCTCGGTGGGGTAGGGCGGGATATAAATCGAATAAAATAAATAAATAAAATAAATAAATTATCGCTGCAACACTGGTGACATAATTAAGCGCTGTTTGTGGCACAAATGGCAAGAATCTTGGAGAGAGTATAAAAACCTTATGTGCCAAAGTACTTGTGTGCAGTGTCATAAGCTTGGGTGCAGAGGGGTCTAGAGCCTCAATACTGGGGATCAAATGGTAGAGATTGATGGGCCACCTCGAGACAGACGAAGAGCAGAACTATCCTAGGAACAGGGAGCACTGCAGACCAGGGCTGAGGAGAAGTGGAAGTTTTCTCGTGTTCTGTTTTGAAGCTGGATGATACGTTGGAATCTCAGTAAAGGGTTTTCTCTCTGATCTTCTAGTCTCCTGTGTTTCAGGCTCAGAGGTGTGGCACCCCATCTGCAAACAAGCAGCAAGAGCGGAAAAGAAGTTAAAGGTAAGACAGAGCTGGGAGTAGGTGGGAGGCAGAATTTTAGCAATAGATGATTGCATTACCTAACCTGGGGATATATCTATGCCTGCCAAGGAAGCCATGTCTAACAGAGCAAGAGCGGTAGAAGTGGAAGTCTGAAATTTAGCATTTGAGGGCTTTGGTCTGCAGAGGTGTGATCACTTGGGTTGAGGTGACATAGGTCTTTGGAAACATAATCAAGGTGGCTGGTCCATATGTGTGGACTTCAGCCTTAGTTTTGACTCTCAGAGACTCTTCATAATCAATGAAGCCATCAGAGTTTCTGCAACCATACTGGTATTTGCTGTGGGTGAATGTGCACAGCATGAAATGGAAGCATGCATCTCCAGACATTTGGGGATAAATGGTAGACTGTGGTCTCACACTCTGTGTCTGAATAAGGGACAAAAGGAGCAGAATCTCAGTAGAAGATATACAAGTTCATAGGAGAATAGATGGTCCTTGAGATATTCCGGTAAAGAAACATGCGATGTAACATAATTGCTTTCCACGTTTTACTGCCACCTCCTTGTACTGGAGTTTGGGGGTGGTGGAGGGAGAACAGTGAACACAATTCCATCACATCCTGCTTTTCTTGTACCAAACATTACTAGAGTGACACATGGGATGTGGGTCAGCAGCAGTCAGGTATCCTCCGTAACACCTAGTCAGTCCCCCAAGTATAATTAGCATCCATTGGCTGTCAGGTATAGTCTGGCAGCCTATGATATATCACCCTTGCTCAAGTAAAGTCTGGGTCTGGTCACTGTCTAAATGAAAGACCTTCTGAGAATCCAGTGTACATTGCCTTGAATTCCATGATGGAAGAAAGATAGGATATGAATGTGATAAATAAATGGGAAGTACTTGCCCAGTATAGATGGCAATTGCAACGGTGGACCCCCTTCCAGCATGAATTTTTTTAAATAATTTTTTTCTTTATTATAAACTCAAGCAGCTTACAGAAAAACATAAAGTTCCAAAATATGAAGCAACATAAACTCACTAGTAATGTTACACAAATTAAGACAAAGTTAAATAATTAGCAAAATTTATTTACTTATTTATTACTTTAAATTTCTATCCCGCCCTCTCCGCAAGCAGAGTCAGGGGCGGTTAACAACATTCATTTTTACAGATTAAAAACAATAAAAGATAATTACAATTTAAAATGTTTAAAAAACATTTCATCGTGCTGTATCACTACAATATAATAGAAGCGGTGATCACATAGTACTCTATAATGATGTAGGGTGGCAGCTCTCTCCCTGTTTGATCTCAAAGGCCTGTCGAAACAGTTCGGTCTTACAGGCCCTGCAGAAAGTAGAGAGATCCCGCAGGGCCCTTATGACCTCTGGGAGAGCATTCCACAATTCTGGTGCTGCCACCGAGAAGGCCCTAGCTCGCATCGGCCGCAACCTAGCCTCCTTTGGTCCAGGGATGGACAAAAAATGTTTTGTCCCTGAACGCAGTGCTCTCTAGGGAACATGTGGAGAAAGGCGGTCCTGCAGATAGACAGGCCCCTGACCATAGAGGGCTTTAAAGGTCAATACCAACACCTTGAAATGGACTCGGAATACAATAGGTAGCCAGTGCAGCTCTCAGCACTGGCCGAATGTGCTCCCACTGGGGGAGCCCCATTAACAGCCGTGCTGCAGCATTCTGCACTAGCTGTAGTTTCCGAGTCAGCACCAAGGGTAGCCCCATGTAGAGAGCATTACAGTGATCTATTCTTGAGGTGACCGTAGCATGGATCACCATTGCTAAGTCGTCATGCTCCACGAAAGAGGCCAACTGCCGCTACCGCCAAAGATGAAAAAAGGCGGATCTAGTAGTGGCTGCTACTTGGGCCTCCATTGTAAGAGAGGACTCAAGGCGCACACCCAAGCTCTTGACCTCAGGGACTGGTATTAGTGACACCCCGTCAAGAGCCGACAGAGGGATATCCCCCCCCTGGACCACCCCGGCTCAGGTAGAGAACCTCCATCTTTGTCAGATTCAGCTTCAACCGACTCAGCCTGAGCCAAGATGCTACGGCTTGAAGAGCCAGGTCTAGATGTTCTAAAATGGATTCTTAAAAAAAGGAGACCATTTGCCCATTACAGATCTATGTTGAGGTATATTAGCATGTGACTGCACTTCATCAGTAATCTTATCTAGTGTAAAGTAATCCCAAACTTTGAGATATCAAGCCCATAGACCAGTGGATTGCCCGTCTTTCCATTTACAAGCAATAACCACTTTAGCTGCAGTGAGTAAAGTCATTATAAGCTCTTTATCCTGTTCCAAAGCAAATCCAGATTCCCAAAGATTCAAAAGAATCAAACTCAGAGAGAATGGGATCATAACCCCTGTTATTCTGAAAATTTCCTTAAGCACCTGTTTCCAGAAGGTGACAATCACTGGGCAAGACTACCAAGCATGGTAAAAGGTAGCCTTAGATCCACAACGTTTCCAACAGTGAGGGGACATATCAGGAATCAAATGTGAAAGTTGAGCAGGAGTTTAGGTGCCATCTAGAAATCACCTTATATGTTTGAAGCCTATATATTAAAAGCAGGTGATGTGTACACTGCAGTATTCCAAATACGGCTCCATTGAACTTCAGATAAAGGAACACCTAAATCCTTATTCCAAGCATTTTGGTAATTATGTAAGAAAGGAATTTTTGGGCTTGCCAGCATGTTATAAATTCTCTTAATTAACCCTTTAACAGTGGTCACATCAAAATATAATATCTTTTCGAAATCAGAGAGTAATATGCGTAAAGGAGAAATAATTTTTGTGAGTGCACCACAAATGTTGTAATTGAAGCTACTCAGACCAAGGCAAAACCATAGAACGGTCCTTTTCTAACTTTGTTTTTTTCCAAGAGAACCCCCTTCTTCGTTACATCAGCAAACCTAATAATATCATCCTGTCTCCAAGTTTGAAACGCAGAGAATGAAAAAGCTGCCGGGAACCATTTTTTGGCCAGTAAATGTTGTGAAGAGTGAAGTGGGAGGGGCAGAAGCTTCATGATGCCTTCTCCAAACCTTTACAGTAGCCTCTAGAGATAAACTTAAGTTTCATTTTAGGATGTTGATATCGGATGGTGGGCCATAAAATTTCTTTAAGAGAATGAAGGGAATAATATAAATCTTCAATGTATTTCCAATCAGCTCTATAGGAATCCCTATATTGCTTCACTATTTAGATAGTATAATGGAGTCATAATATAATTTTTTTTTTTTAAACTTAAGAATGCTTTATTGAGTTAAGAAGTGCGATACAGATATAACAAACGAAAACCATGAGTATGCATCAAATATCAAAACATGACACCATGAAACATTACAGAGTGCAGTTACGAAAGTAATTGACAGGACATCAATATAGCGTGGTATGAGGCATTGGGGATTCTATTATCAGCATAAACTTTATCAATGAAAGGTCGCCATTTTTCTATAAAATTTGAGGAAGCAATTTGTTGGGAACGATGAGGGCCTAAGTCATAAGTGAGCTTATCCAGTGCAAAATAATCCCACAATTTTAACCACCAAGTTTGTCGTGAGGGGGGAGAGTGTTGTTTCCAAACTAGAGCTATTGCAAATTTAGCAGCCACAAACATGAGTGAGATCAATTCCTCTGCAGATTCGGGGATATTTGAGTTATCTAGAAGATTTAAAAGGGCAAATTCGGGCGTAAATGGAGGAGAGTATGATGTGAGTTCTTGTACTTCTTGATAGATTTGTCTCCAAAAGCTATTTATGATTGGGCAGTGCCACCAGGAGTGGAGAAAAGTGCCCCTCTGTCCACAGTTCTTGAAACAGAGGGGTGAGATGGAAGACGAGTGCGCTAGCTGCACTGGGGGAGTCATAATATAATTTAACATCCGGTACAGCTAAACCACCTGAGTCATCTGGCCTTCGTAATGATCGAAACCCAATACAAGGTTTATGAAAACACCAAATAAATTTATTTAAAGTTTTTTTGCCATCCTGCCAGTAGTTCATTTGGAAGAAATATAGGAATTGCTCTCATATAAAAAATTAACTTTGGCATAACAAATGCCTTAACAATGTTTATTCATTCCAATTAAGTAAAAAAACTGTTTATTCCATTGATGTAGTAGGTCATTAATCACTGAAGTGACCATTGAATGGTTAACAGAAATTGGATCCTTAAATTGCAATGGAACATTCGCACCTAAATATTTCCACGTGAAGCCGATCCACGAGAAGTTATAATGGGATTTAATATAAGAGACTGACTGAGAAAATAAGTTAATAGGGTATAATGAAGATATATTCCAGCATGAATTAATAGAGTAATATCGTTTTCACACACAGTTTACCTCGCAGTCACAATCCTGTTCCCTCCGCAGAGTCCGGTCCGATTTCCCACCATCTGTGCTGGAGTTACAGGAAGTGCCGCGGCTTTTGCATAGCAAACGTAAACCGCTAAAACCCAGTTTACGTTTGCTACGCAGAAGCTGTGGCACTTCCTGTAACTCCGGCACAGATGGTGGGAAATCCGACTGGACACTGCGGAGGGAACAGGATTGTGACTGCGAGGTAAGCTGTGTGCGAAATGTGTGTATAAATGTGTTGTCTGGCTCTGATGTCACCTGTTCAGATAAATTACATGGATGGATTGCTGGAGTAAGGACTGCAAAGTATTTTAGTAAGAGGAAAAGTACAGTGAAACATAAAACAATGATGGTTTCATAAGCAAAAGCCATACAGGCAAGCAGATGAGAATGTTTTGTCCTTGTGGCCCACTCAGAGATGGGTAAACAGTTTCCTTCCATGACAGAGGCTGTGAAAATGTTGGTTTATGATCCATTTTTGTTGCTTTTTCTCTCCCACACAGCACAGAAGAACTTCAGAAACATCCATCTCCCCACCTGGTTCCAGCATTGGTTCCCCAAATCGTGTCATCTGTGTAAGTACGACTCTGTTGCTGAAATAGACACATGATATCTGTAACTAAAATTGACAACTTCTGCAGGTGCCACTGAGGAAGCCATGTCCTAGGGGTTCCAGGAGGGGTGAAAATATATCATCCAATCCAACTGCACAGCTGTTCAGCTCAAGGATCTTAGCGGGAACAGAGTCTTCCAAACAGACAATGCAGAGGAAACATTTGACGGGTTCAGCATGATATGTGGACATCCTCTCTCGAATGCTTGCCTGCCTGATACAGCTTTTTGGAGCGGCATCTGACCGAGGAGCTCAGATGCATACACCCAAGGCAGTTCATGACATTGTTCTTGAACTCCAGACTCCCATGCTCCTTCCCTTCATCTGTCTGGAGGAAGCCCTGCAGATTTTCACAAAGTTCAATCCTTCCCTCTTCTCACCTCTGTGGTCACAATCTGGGTGTTTGTTCTGATGATGCCTTCATTTCTCTGTGTTCCAACTGGCTCCTTTCCCCAATGCCTGTTTCTTTACTATTCTCTCTGTCTTCGTCCTCTGTCTTCCTTTTCCTTAGGCTAAAGTGGATAATGAGATCCTTAATTACAAAGACCTGGCTGCTCTTCCCAAGATTAAAGCCATCTACGAGGTGCAACGCCCTGACCTCATTTCCTATGAGCCCTATCACAGATATACGTCAGATGAGACACTGGAGAGATACAGCTATGGGGAGGTACAGCTTCTCAGCACTTTTGTCAGAGACGCAGGGAACCAGTAAGGTCAAAGTTCTCCAATGAAAACAGAGGCTTTTGAGGCCTCCATTGGTTTTGAGGGGGTTGGGAGTCGCAATAGAGCAAAACAAGCAAAAGGCAGAACTCAGTGCGGTTACACTTACTGCACCAATCTTGTCAAGAAGCTGAAAACGTCCCAAGTGAAACTTGATGCAGTTTGTGTTGCCTTTCCAGAGATGGGAAATGGGATAAAATGCAGTGAGATTTCAAGAAGAAGGGCTCCCTCAGAGAATTATCCCTCAGTGTATCATATAAAGAAGGGAGGGAGCTCTCTAGTTGTTTCCCAACATCTGCAGACTTCCTTGATGAATGATAGACAGGACAGATGTCTCAATAAGCAGAAAATGGCAGATCTGCTTTGCGTGGGCCTGATTTGTTAAATAATAACTGTTAAAATTTGGCCCTGAATTGCGGCTTGTTGCATTATATTCCATTCTTAAAAACAACCTTCCCCTTAGGTTGAGGGAGGTGGGCCAGGAAGAAAAAGCAAGACTAGACCAATCTGGACTAGCTGGTTTTTGTTGAACAAGAGATTTCTTTGTGAAATGCATGGCAGATGAGAGAAGTATGCCACTGTAGCAAGGTAAAGGGGGGTAGCGCAACACAAAACATCCAGCTCCTAATTTGTCTATCAGAGCTATTACTCAAGAGTCACATGGCCAAGAGGCAGTCTTTGAAATTATATACAGCAACACCCTGGAAGTGTCTTCTGTGGCTAAGGTGTCACAACTCAGCAGCAGCCAAATCACCTAGCTGTCTTCCTTGGAACCAGCCCATATTTTACTCTGCGAGTAACACAGAAGAAGCAGTCACATTGGGTGCTTTCACACAGCGACTGTTTGCAGGTGGGTTTTGCTATTCTTATACAGTAAAAATCCATTTGCAAAGTGTGTTGCTTAGTGTGTGTGAATGCACCCAATGAATCCAGCTTTGGGAATCCAGATCAGCTTTGTGATCTATAGGTGCAAGGATCGTGGACCTTTCTGGCATGCCCCTCCCCACAGCAATCTTTTGCAACCCTGAGGATACTTATTCCCAGGATCACAGGACACACATGGGCCGTTTTCGCACTCACGTTTTACTGGCGCCACGACCCTCCTGACGCCGGCGAATCTGCATGGATTTCGCACCAGAAGCGCCGGCGCTCCCAGAAGCGCCGGCTACTTCCGTCGCTAAGCCAGCGCAAACGGAAATCGCAAAGATGCAGGAAAACGTTTGCGCTGGCTTAGCGACGGAAGTAGCCGGCGCTTCTGGTGCGAAATCCATGCAGATTCGCCGGCGTCAGGATGGTCGTGGCGCCAGTAAAACGTGAGTGCGAAAACACCCATGGAGTAATAATCACTTGGGTCAGGAGGCTGAAGGGAAAAGGGGGTAAAAACGATTCTCCCTTCTTCTAACAGTGGAGCTCTGCCAAGGAAGAGGAAGACAAGCTAGACATTCTATCCCCTTTATTCCAGTGCTTCAAAAAGACATCTGCTGAAATCCTACCAATTCCTCTGTTACAAATACTAGGAGTGTCATATAGGGAATTATTAACCAGTTTTTCTAGATGATGCATGTCAGGCCTGATTCAGATGTAGGTGTGCACCTGAGAAGCCTTTTGCCTCTGGTTAGTTTTCCTCTATCAGATCAGTAATCTCTGAGTGAGAGGTACACCCAACAATGCACTGGACTCTTGTGGGTATAGAACACAAGTAAATACTACTAGAGAATCTCTTCCATATTATCTTTTATTAAAATATAACTAACCTATTTAACACTGACTATATTAAAAGAGTATAATACTACCCACTAATTCTGCAATGATAATTAGAGGAGGGCAATTACATGACTCCACTAAATATCTTACCCAAGAGTAGGTATGATCACAAGGCAAAGAGGTTCTTCCAAGAAGAAGCTGATAATCAATTAGAATTCCATATTTATAGGCTGTCAGAATTATCTTCTAACAATAGCTAACTGTCCTGCTTCTTATAGCATACATTGTTGCTTTTATTATGAGAGAATTAATATATATATATCCTACAGAAAGCAGGACAGTACCATGATTCAAGCATCACATACAGTTATCTATAATCAGATATCAGTTTATATAAATGCTGTATTGGTACATTCTTGACACATTTAATCATAACAAATATAAAAAATAACTTACAGATTCCTCGTGCATAGGACTCTCTCTTGGCAGCCAACCAGTGTGGTCCTCTTGGAACTCTCTTATTCATTTCTATCCTCAGCTGGACATTCTCACCACTCTCTGAGATTTTTTACACCTGGGCCCCAGTACATTGATTTTATATTTATTGATATGAGCAAGATTTTTTTTTCTAATCTATTAGAAATCATGCTGTTCTATGGCTCCTTTGCCCTTCTCCAAGGCTTTTCTGTTCACAGGGTGTCTGTTGTGGGGGAGGAAGGTAAAGGAGATTGTGAGGAAGATGAAGACAGCTTTGCCCTTTCTCCATGGTTACTTGAGTCTTTCTCCCAGGATTTCCTCCATGCTCTGGCAGTGCTTATAAGATTGTCATTTGCTAAATGGACAACGACAGGGGGATGGGGGAAGAAATTAACTGTGTTGTGGCCCTGAGCACTCATGTGAGCTTGTAATTGTTTTTTTTTCCCTCTTTTTCCTTCCTCATTCTTCACTCCCTCACAACTGGTCCCTGGCCTCCTGTCATTTCCAGTCTCTTGGAACTTTGTCTCCATATTCTCAGGTAATCTAATGGCTTGCCAACCATTAGGGTTTGTGGGGCTAGGCCTCATAGAGTGAGAACCTGAAGAAACAATTGCTGAGAGATGGGCCAGGAAGATCCCAGAGGTGAAGGGCTTGAACTGTATTGCTGCTAAACCTTGAAATTAGGTGGTGGGGGTTGCCCCAAGCTATATTAAATGGAAGAGGTAAGCCAGTTGTCTTTGTAGTGTCATCACATCAGTTGGGGAGCTGGCTCCCAGAATGGAGTAAAAAGTAATAGGCCTAGAATTTATGTCATGGGCCTGTGGACACGCTTCCCTCGCATTGAGTATTTTATCAATCTTATTTGCTTTTCCAGGATATTTATGATAGCATGGATATCAGGCAGAGGCGAGCCTCCAGCCCAGGCTACATTGATTCCCCTACCTACAGCCGCCAAGGCATGTCACCCACCATCCCTCGCTCACCACATCATTATTACCGCTCAGGTAAGGGCAGGACTATTTCTCCATGAATGAGCTGAGTGCAGAGGCCAAACACAAGCCACTATGGCAACATCATTTGGACATTCAGACTTCCTTCTGGGGCACATTCAGAACCAAAACCTCTTCCCATTCTCATAAGAGTTTACACTGCAAAGCCTTTTGGGGGGAAAAAAAGGAGAGCTTCCTGTGCTGGATGGGACCATTTCTTGGCAGAGGGATAGTCAAGTGGCTTGACTACATTATGACAGCCTCATAGAACTGATCTGTCCCCAAGACATGGAAGGTTTATTATTGATTGGACCTTCCTCAATAGCTTTGTTTTCCTTCCTTTGGCAAGTCAGATAATAGTGACTCCCTGCCAGAGGTGAAATTGAAGAAACTTGATGATGCCGGAAGCAGCAGATACCACAGGATTCATGTGCACAGACAGACAGAGGTGCAAAGTAGTAATTCTTCAGCATGAATACGATTCGGCAACAAATTTTGACGTGATGTACCAGGGAACTGGCAGAGCAGGGAAGAAAAAACAGATATATATTAAAAAAAAGAATAGCAAAATTTCGGTGTGTTTTCTCTGAGACTTACTGGAGCCTCACCCTATGACAAAATGACGAATGTGGTACACTTGTTACTGACCTGAGTACCACCAATGTCAATTCTGGAAGCTAAATTCTGACATGGAGTTTGATATCTCTGGAATGGGTTTAGAACCATCACTGATGACACACACTTGTGGAAATTTCCTGTTTGTCTGTGATCCCAACACTTCTCCCTCACTATCGTGTGTAGGAGCCCCTACCACCCCTCCATCCATGCAACTTCATCATCAATTCACAAATGGCTTGCTACTCTTCTAACATGGCTGTTTTTAACACCACTTTCCCTCTGCCTCTCTTTTTCTCTCTCTCTCTCTCTCCTGCTGCTGCTGCTCCCTCAAATCTGCTCTTTCAAGGAACAGAGAGCGGATGCAGCTCCCCCTACTATAGCCAGTTAGATGTGAGGTCTTCCACACCAACATCATACCAGGCTCCTAGGCATTTCCACATTCCAGGTAGGCTCTGGAGGCCTGGGAAGGAGCAATGTGTCTTTTTTTTTTTCATGCATGCACGCATGTATGCATGTGCCAGATATGTGTATCGCATGACTAGTGCTATTGGCATTTTAGAGTCAGTTAGCAATAGCAAGATGCATTTTCATGGTAGAGGCCATCCATAAACAAGATCTGCAGCCTTAACCCCACATCCTTCAAAGTCTGATTTCGCCTTCCACTGTAGCTTCTTTCTCCTATATAAAAAAATGGACCCACCCTGTTCCTTTCCTCCTTTTCTATCCCCTCAAGGACCACAAGGCAGAGCTTGTCTGTCAGTTAGGAGCTCTTCTACACCCATCCATGACAGATAATTTATCTTATGCTCCTCCTGCTCCCCTCAGGGCCCGCTGCACCCTCCCCCCAGATCTCTCTGGGCTTGCCAGATAGCTGCTCCCCTCCATCACAGACTCCGGGGGCCACCAGGTAAGGGCAACTGCCCCACCCCATCTGCAAGGAGGGAGGGAAATAGACAGTTGTCCCTTGTCGTTATGCAAGTAGATACACGTACGCCCTCCCCGCCCGCCTGCCTGCAAATCAACTTTTGTTTGCAAAGTAAATCTAGAATCTTTCATTACTCAAAGCAGGTGAGGCCCACACCCGCCTAAATACCTGGCGGCGGCAGCATCTCCTTCGGTCCTTCAGCCTCAAACCAGGCCACGTCAAACCTGGATCCTTTCCAGTGCTTTTTGACATGCACCCGCATATGAGAAATAAAAACTGAAAACAGCTCGAAGATATTGATCTCAGACAGTCTTAGAAGAGGAGCGCAGATCCCTTAGGATTTGGTTAGAGGCGTAAACAGCTCCATTATGTCTAACCTCAGATGACAGGCCCTATGTGTGGGGACTTTCCTCCATTCTCTGGTTTTCAAAGATGCGGATTTCATGCGCCAGTAATCCCTTTCGTAGTGAGCCAAGCTAGCACCCTTGGATTAGGCACATCTAGACCCCGTTGCAGGAATCTTAATACCTGTTCTCCAGATGAATAAAAGAGGGAATGAAGTTGACTTGGAGTTACAGAGTGCCCTTTAGCCCTCCATTTATCCTGTCTAGCAAGAACTGCTCTTGTGTTGCCTAAAGTGGCCTGTATTTTCTAGAATTCCCCCTGGCATTTACCCTCCTGTTACCACCAGAAATGGTTCAGATGACTAGTGTCCCAGTAGCTTCGGCTGATGTCTTTTATGGATGGCCTGTGGTGTGCTCCACCAGTCCAATCTATCAATAAGCCTTTTCATTGATTGGATAGCTCCTGTTCCCAGCTTGCTTTGCTTCTCTCTTGTCTGAAGAAACTGGCTGACTTGCTTTGCTCTTTGACAAGGATGTGGGGGGGGGGGGGGGCTGATACTCGTATCTCTGGGAAACCAGCTCACACATCATCCAAGGCCATCAGCAGACAGGAAGACGGTGACCTCAAGCGCCACCTGAACCTTCCTTCTCCTGAATCGAGGCGAGCCACCAAGAGAGTCCAAAGGAGAAAGTTTGCCTGACCCTGCGCAATGTTGATGGCGAGCATGCTCCCCAGTATGATTTCTTGTGCACGCACACATTCTTTGTCTTATGGCTGTCTGTGACACACCTCACTCCAAACGGAACTGATTCCTTCTTCCCCCATCAAACCAGCTCCCAAGCTATCTCTACTCCTTAGATGTCTATAATGAGACTGTCTCATTTTATTCCACAGAGCTGTGGAGGGGGGGGGGGAGGATACTTCATGGAGTAAGCAGATGATTTGACCATGGGTGGGCAACCTTACCTGCAAACATGGTGGCTCCTATGTCTTGCCTCATTCACACACTGGCTCCTTCTTCCTTTCTCTTTTTTTTTCTGTCTCCTTCCCTTCATTATCTTTCTTTTTGCCTCCAGCTGCTGCAGAGAGTAACATCTACCGGAAACCCCCCATCTATAAAAGACACGGTACAGTTTGGGCAGGCTTTGGCACTTATTTGGAGAACATAACAAAGTCCAGTTCTGCTTTAGCAACATTGCTTTGCAATGAATGTCTCCACAGCTTCTACAGGAAGTTGGTGTCAGTGCTAGACATGGTCATCATATGCCCTGGAAAGAAGGGGAGAGTAGTTTTGAGGAATTTCTGGCCTCAGAGGTGTGAATAAGAAAGACGCAGCAAGACTAAATATGGTGGAATCATCATGATGGGTCAATCTGGCGTAGGAACCTTCTTTACTTCTAAGGAGCCTGCTTAGACTTCCTCATATACAACCAAGGCAAAGTACCACTGGTTAGCTGCAGGTCCATAGCCACGGAGGGGCCTCCGGGAGCTCCACCACTGACTTCCACCCAAGGTCCCCCAACTCAAGGTCCCTAACCCGGGAGCTCCACCACTGACTTCCACCCAAGGTCCCCCAACTCAAGGTCCCTAACCCGCAACCTAGTTGGAGCCTTCTTCCAGGAGCCCGGCGCTGAGCTTGCGGGCTAGGCTGTACCACAGCAGCAGCTTCCTGGAGCCCACCACTGCTGTTCAGGGTTGGCTGGGCTGAGCTGCGACGGCAGCTTCCTGGCACTGCACAACTTGCCCTGCAAGGTGGGCTCCTTCCTCCTCCTGACCCTGCAACTTGAGGCAGTGTGTTGGACTCCAGCATGAGTGGTGGCAGCTCACTCTCACTCTTGCCACGGTTCTGCTCATGCCTCTGCTGCTGCTGTGGAGTAGGGGGGCGTTCGGCTGACTGGGGGAGATGTGGGGGAGCTGGCAGGGCTTTGGAGAGAGCCAGAGCTGTTTTTGCAGAGTAGGGTGCTGTGTGAAGGCTGCATGCCTGAAGCATTCCTGAGAAGGCGGGTGGAGGGAAGTTCTCATTTGGAGTGGTTTAAAAAAAAATCTCTTTCCTGGAGAATTGGGGCCGGTCTTTCATTCTTACAGCAGGAGCTTAAACTCACACAGGAGAGAAAGGAGTGGTTCTCTCTGTGAAAGGGATAGGAGGAGGAAGAGGTGGATTTGGGGGGCAGTTTGGGTGGCCAGGGGCTGGCTGGCTGGGTTGTTGGCAGTGCCATGGTATGTCTTGAGCTGCGCTTTTCCAGTGGTGCCCCCTGTTTTCAAGGCCCTCCAAATTAAGAAATCCTTGCTACGGGCCTGGTTAACTGTCCATTCTAAATAATCTAAACTCAGGTGGCCTGAGGATTAATGTGCCTTTTAAATGGAGAATCAGTGCCATGTAATTTCATAGTTTTGGTGCATCACATACGATGTTTAGAGGCCCACAATCAGACTTGCACACTCTGTTGTAGGCCTTTAAATAATACCATGGGATGAAAGTGGCTTCACAGCATTCCAATTCCTGTGCAAAGGGGAGGGGAGCCAGAAACAAAGGAGCTTAGGGAAAAGTCAGTAAATATATGGGTTGTCCCAATATCCCCCCAGTAGTAGCAATCAATATAGCAAAAGAAGGGATAGCGCAGCTAGGGTTGCCAAGTCCAATTCAAGAAATATCTGGGGGCTTTGGGGGTGGAGCCAGGAGACATTAGGGGTGGAGCCAAGATCAAGGCTGTGACAAGCATAATTGAACTCCAAAGGGAGTTCCGGCCATCACATTTAAAGGGACGGCACACCTTTTCAATGCCTTCCTTCCATAAGAAATAATGAAGGATAGGGGCACTTTCTTTGGGGGTTCATAGAATTGGACCCCCTGGCCCAATCTTTTTAAAACTTGGGGGGGTGTTTTGGGGAGAGGCACTAGATTCTATGCTGAAAATTTGGTGTCTCTACCCCAAAAAACAGCCCCCCCAGAGCCCCAGATACCCACGGATCAATTCTCCATGATTTTCTATGGGAATAAATCTCCATAGGGAATAATAGAGTTCCCAGCAGACATTTCCCTCCCCTCCCCCCCGCTTTCTGACGACCCTGAAGCGGGGGGAGGGTCTCCAAACCAGGGGATCCCCTGCCCTCACCTGGGGATTGGCAACCCTAAGCGCAGCTCACATGGTATCCAACTTCTGGGCCAAAAAGGCGGGTGCACTTGTATAAGTTTAGAGACACTGATCTCAACTGAGAGCCGTCATTCTAGAGGAGCCATGTCTTCAAGAGCACTCAGCCAAAGCTTAATGGGCATTCTGTGCAAGTTTACTTTGAAGTGGGTTGCTCTAGGGGGCTTGCATTCCAAGTCAGTGTATGCATCAGTATATTGCCTTTTTAAGCATATAAATATTCCATGGAAATCAGCTCCAAGGAAATGTTAGTTCGTAGTTGCGCAACCAAAGCATAAGCGATGAAGGAACAAGCAAGGCTTCACTTAAGTTCTAACTGCTCACTATCCCCTTGAGAGTATTAGATGCCAGCACCTCACAGCATTTGACCTAGCTCACTGAGAGGCACCTTACTGTAGGCAGATGCCAACCATATAGCTGATCTAAACTTGGGAGGAGTGGGAACTGTAAGCAGGGCAGGGATGGATTCTTCAAGACGGACGAAGTGCACTCGTCAAGAGAGCCTATGGAAGCAGTTCTCATTAGCCTGTGGTGGGGGTGAGTCTCTGAGGCCATAAAAGATGGAATAGTGCCCTCTACTGGTTATGAGAAAGGAATTCTATGCTCAACAACCTGTTATTTTTGTTTAGAAGTGGTGTGGTTTCCCCTTTATTGTGGTAACTGTGTTTCCTCTCTTTCCTTCCCTCCTTCCCCTGTCTGCCTAACCTCTTGCCCTGCTGACCATCCGCACCTCATTGCGCTGTAAGTAGCTACCTTTGCCTCTCTCCTTTGTATCAGTCCCACATATATTTCCAAGAACTGCTCTGACTTCCCCCATAAAGCCTTGGGACTGGTTTGATCAACATGAGCCTCAATAATATGACAAGGGGATCACTATCCTGTAGGAAGGAAAGGGCATGTGCTTTTTCTGTCTTCACGAAATAATCTGAGGGAAACCCATCTTGTACTATTGAACAAGAGCAAAAGGGAGACGGGATGGGGGGGGGGGCAGGGTTTAAAGATAATTCCTGCTCTTAATTTAGGACGCCATACAGTTTTTATCTATTGTTATTTTTATTTATCTGAAAATGTATAAAAAATGCTTTCTTAACATTATGTAATACAGATTACTCATCCCTAAAGATCGTATAAATACTTTCTGGTGTACACAATCGGGAGATTTGTCCATTCAATGCATGTTTAGGGGCACACATTAAAAAAAACAAAACCAAACCAGTTACCAGATATCCTTTAATGCCTGGAGCTAGGCTGAATTTGACATTTACTGAAATTGCCGTTGACAGCCATGGTAAGGGGTTCAGTGATTTGGATCAGGAACCTCTAAGTCGTTTTCCTGATAAAGATGTCCCAAGCTGCTGTTTACTCAGATAGGAATGTTTTCCCTAAAAGGCAAATTGCCCTAGAGGGGGCATTTTTACAAGGAAATAATCATAGTGGGGAGATGTTTTAAAAACCTTCCCCAAACCAATGTAAATTATCTCCTCTTGGCTTCTGTTAATAGAACATTTCAAGAGAAGGGAGCTCCAGTCGTAAATCCAATGTCTCACTTAGTTGGGCCCCCAGGAATCAGGATATTTCCAGGTTAATTAATCCACAATCATAATGTATCACCTTGTGTGTGCAGAGGTAGGTGATCAAGTGACGCTGAATCCAGAATTAAGAAGTGATTGTTTCCTCTAGATGGCTATGACATTTTTAAAAGTAGGATTTTGTGTATGTGTCGATTAGTTTCTTTTCTGTACCAATGTTAGGTAGGCTTGAGGCAGACGGTGGTTCTTAAGAGACCTAAAGATGGTAGATTGTTTCAAACAATTTGTGAACGTGGGAAACAAACTGGGGCTTTCCTGCTGCCTCCCGCTGAGAGCCAAACCAGGCATTTGCTTGTTTAAAGAGTTGAGTCTGGGAGTTATTTCCTTGTTTTTGCTGCTCCATGTGCATAGAATCCTCCATATGGGGAGGGACGGTGGCTCAGTGGTAGAGCATCTGCTTGGGAAGCAGAAGGTCCCAGGTTCAATCCCTGGCATCTCCAACTAAAAAGGGTCCAGGCAAATAGGTGTGAAAAACCTCAGACTGAGACCCTGGAGAGACACAGGGAGGGGCTGCGGCTCAGTGGTAGAGCATCTGCTTGGGAAGCAGAAGGTCCCAGGTTCAATCCCCGGCACCTCCAAAAAAGGGTCCAGGCAAAAAGGTGTGAAAACCTCAGCTTGAGACCCTGGAGAGCCACTGCCAGTCTGAGTAGACAAGACTGACTTTGATGGACTGAGGGTCTGATTTCGTAGAAGGCAGCTTCATATGTTCATGAAGGTGTGAAAAGGGGCCCCCTCACTGTTCAGTGCTGTTTTGGTGTAGAAAATGTCTGGAGGGGAGCCAGAAACCCTTTCTCCTCCAGTGGCAGCATTTTGAACCCAAACAGGGACTGCGTTATTTTTGAATAGCTATTCCCAGCAGCTACTGTGGGCTGCGGGGAACCTAAGTGGGAAAAGATATATAATTTTTTATCCAGATCTTGCAGAGGGTTTAATTCTTGGTATTCTGGGTTATTTGAACCCCAAATATCAGCTGGATTTGTTCTCTCCCCCGCCGCCCAGGATTTCAAAATTATTTGGGACCACTGTTCCCCAAGGGGAATTTTTGATGAGGCTTTAAGGGCTGTTATACAAGTAAACGACACCAAAACTGCGCAGTTAATACCGCCTGTCCTTTTAAAGACCCCAAGGTTTCAAGTGAATTGGAGTCCCTGAACAAAGTGTCCTCATCCATCCCTCATTGTTTCCTGTGGGGGGAAAAAACTCTAGGCTTTCTCCAGGGCAAAGAATAGCCAAACACATAAAACCAAGCAGCCACTGGCCAAAAGCCTCCCAGTGCAAGCAGAACCAACGCCTCAACAGAACCACAGGCCAGTGTGGCAAGCCCAACATAACCAATGTCAAACTAAAGAACCCAAGTTTGACAAACTTAAGCAAGGGGGAGTGCTGTTGCAAACCCAGCAGAACCACTGTCAAAAGCCATGGAAGCCAAGCCGAAGCCAGGGCCAATGGAGCAGCAAGCCCAGCAGAAACAATGTCAAACCAGAGAATCTCAGTAGAACCAACCTGGCAAGCTCCCAATTGCCTGTGAGAGCTGCCTCCCTCCTCTTTTCCAGAAAACCTTGCAAAGGCATGCACACACACACACATGCACACACACAGAGAGAGAGAAAATGCCAACCTCAGTAATTTTCAGATACATTTTTGGTACAGATTTATCGAAATGCACACCCTTACCCTCAACACACTCTTTAAAAAAGCAAGCATCTAGTGTGTCCCTGAGCCCTGCATAGTACTCTTCTGAGAGTCAGGGGAACATTACAAACAGCATGGAGGCAGTGAGGGCGTCTGGAGTGGGAGGGAGAATTCGCAAAAATTGCCCCCCCTCCAGCATCAGTTGTAAGCTTTTCCCCCAGTGGAAAACAAGTGGCCAGATACCATCTGGTATGATTAACTCATCATTATCCAAAGCACATAACCTTTCCTTTTTGGCCTGTTGTTATGTCAGATCAAACAGGTTCTGTAAGGTTTTGAAAGAACCACAAAAACTTGCAGTACTTGTTGGATCAGAGAGAATACCGTGACGAACGTTTAAACCACAGCCAATAAAACTTTCACCATACCACCTCCAATTCTGCCTAGAAACAACTGTCTTTCTTCACCATTGGGTGCAACTTTCCAAATATTGCAATTGAGACACAGAAAGGATCCGAGGCTCTTTTTTCCCCCCTTCTTAGCCTAATCTGTGCAATGCGACATTGGCTATTCTGTGCAATCCATCCCTGGTCCCCATGCCAGTCCATGCCCTAATGATACCCTTTTCAGTTGCATCATCTCCTACAGCTCCTTTTTTTTTTTTTTTACTGGGATCACCATTTGCGGCCTTGCCCATGGGCCCTGGTGCAAACTTTTGCTCTGTTGCTTCCCTGCTGCAATTGTAGTTCCCTCGTGTGGAATCTGGATAGAAGAGATACGGAAGGCCACCGTGCCTGCGATCCGACAGAGGGAGCTTTGACTTCCGAAAGCTCGTTCGCTGAAAATCTTGTTGGTCTCTAAGGTGCTGATATGCCTGCGTACACATTCAGCAGTTTTGGTGGGGAAACAAGGCTACAGGCCCTGATCTAGTAGTAGCAAGCTTCGCATTTAAAAAAAAAATTGTGGCGTACATCAGAGTTATTTAAAGTCTGAAACCTCACTGAATTTGTTTTGGAACGCTGAAAGAAATATCCTTACTATTAGGAAGATATTGGATTTATATCCCGCCCTCCACTCCGAAGAGTCTCAGAGCGGCTCACAATCTCCTTTACCTTCCTCCCCCACAACAGACACCCTGTGAGGTAGATGAAGATATTGGATTTATATCCCACCCTCCACTCCAAAGAGTCTCAGAGCGGCTCACAATCTCCTTTACCTTCCTCCCCCTTGCAACAGACACCCTGTGAGGTAGATGAAGATATTGGATTTATATCCTGCCTCCCACTCCGAAGAGTCTCAGAACAGCTCACAATCTCCTTTACCTTCCTCCCCCACAACAGACACCCTGTGAGGTAGATGAAGATATTGGATTTATATCCCACCCTCCACTCCAAAGAGTCTAAGAGCGGCTCACAATCTCCTTTACCTTCCTCCCCCTTGCAACAGACACCCTGTGAGGTAGATGAAGATATTGGATTTATATCCCGCCCTCCACTCCGAAGAGTCTCAGAACGGCTCACAATCTCCTTTACCTTCCTCCCCCACAACAGACACCGTGTGAGGTAGATGAAGATATTGGATTTATATCCCGCCCTCCACTCCAAAGAGTCTCAGAGCAGCTCACAATCTCCTTTCCCTTCCTCCCTCACAACAGACACCCTGTAAAGTAGATGAAGATATTGGATTTATATCCCGCCCTCCACTCCAAAGAGTCTCAGAGCAGCTCACAATCTCCTTTCCCTTCCTCCCCCACAACAGACACCCTGTGAGGTAGATGAAGATATTGGATTTATATCCCGCCCTCCACTCCGAAGAGTCTCAGAGCTGCTCACAATCTCCTTCACCTTCCTCCCCCACAACAGACACCCTGTGAGGTGGGTGGGGCTGGGCTGGAGAGGGCTCTCACAGCAGCTGCCCTTTCAAGGACAACCTCTGCCAGAGCTATGGCTGACCCAAGGCCATTCCAGCAGGTGCGAGTGGAGGAGTGGGGAATCAAACCTGGTTCTCCCAGATAAGAGTTCGCACACTTAACCACTACACCAAACTGGCTCCCCAGGGTGTCTAGTGATCCCTGCAGGACCGTTTACTATTTTCCCTCTTGACCTTCAGTCATGATACAGAACTCATGGGATTTGGGGACAGTTATTGCATTTCCCCCAGTTCTCTGGAGCATTCTCAAGTGAAATAACAGGTCCTTCTATGTCACACTGTGTCATATTGATACTTATATACGGGCAGAATGAGGTGCAGTGAACTGTACAACTGACTGCTGGTGGAGAATCATTTTTTGAATGCTTATTTTTGAATGGTAAATAAACAGCTCTGGCTTATTGCTCAGTGAAGAGAGATGCAAGAATTGAAAATGGGGCTGATAAGCCGAAGAGGAGACTGTACTGTTGTTATCAAGTAATAAAGTACTCCCTCCAAGTAGAAAGGGACTCAGCAGGGAGTGGCCCAGGAGTGTTGTTTTCGAACACAAGGGAGCATTCTAAATTCAGGGCTCTGGAGCTGGAGAACAAAGTTCTGAGGGCCGAGGTCACCCCACAAATGCATGGAGATGGGCAAGTGCTGTGATTTTTTAATAGGATGTTTGATTTGGGTATGGATGGGGACAGAGGTGAGCTTTGCCTGAAGGCCTGTTGGGGCACTTGAACATATGAACCTATGAAGCTGCCTTATACCTATGAAGCTGCCAGACTGAATCAGACCTTTGGTCCATCAAAGTCAGTATTGTCTTCTCAGACTGGCAGCGGCTCTCCAGGGTCTCAAGCTGAGGTTTTTCACACCTATTTGCCTGGACCCTTTTTAGTTGGAGATGCCGGGGATTGAACCTGGGACCTTCTGCTTCCCAAGCAGATGCTCTACCACTGAGCCACCGTCCCTCCCACTTGACAGCCTTATAAAGCTGCTCTCCCTCAGTCTGCAATGTGAAGCAGTCTAGCCCAAAGTTCATACTGCTGCACATGTAGACCAGGCCTTAGAAGACGAGTATGCAGAGAGAAGAGGTTCAAGAGATGACATCTGAGGTTAAATCTCAGGCATGTCTTAATCTGCAGCTGTGCACTGGGAAAGCAAGAGAAGAGCTGACCTGTCAGACATGGGCTGCTTATTACATAAGCCTTGCAAGCAGTCGTTCAAAATGTGCTCTCTACCCTTCCCCATTTGCCCCTTCTCCTCCTCCCTTTGCTGTCCTTCCTGTCCCTACCAGCTACCTGCCAGTTCTGCGCTGTCCAAGTAGCCTGTTCCATTTGCTCTCTGCCTTCCCTTTAATGTCAAGAGTGAACATGTGCTGGTAGCCAACATGAAAATGACACTAACCGATTTCGCACACTGCTCACCTCGGAGTCACGTCCCTCTTCACTGCGCAGCGTCTGCTCGGATTTCCCACCATCTGCGCCGGAGCAGCAGGAAGAGTCGCTGCTTCTGTGTCGCAAACGGAAATCGCTAAAACCCAATTTCCGTTTGCGAGGCAGAAGCCGCGGCTCTTCCTGCTGCTCCAGCGCAGATGGTGGGAAATCCGAGCCGTCGCTGCGCAGTGAAGAGGGACGTGACTCCGAGGTGAGCTGTGTGCGAAAAAGGTTACCGTGTTTCAGACTTGGAACCTGTTGCAGAACAATTCTAGACCTGGCTTTAAAGGATCAGGATAGATTGTCAGGTTGAAAAGTCAATGCAAGCGGATAGGTGAGGTACAGCTACTCACCTTTTCACTGAAGAGAAGTGTTACTCATGACTGTCAAGTGGAAGACTGCATGTCTTTATTAGTCCAGGCTGTCAGTCATCATCACCTGTTTGCCTTTGCGCTAAATTTTATTTGAAGGAAGGGCTTGTTTGCTACTTGATAGGTTTGAACAGAAGTTCAGATTAGGCCCATTTGCCTTGGTATGCCGCAATCACATAAAGGGGGAGGGGGCGGGTAAGGGCCCAGTTTTTAGCATGAAAGCCTCGTAGAGGTACACTGGCATGCCACTTCTGCACTGAAAATATGACACCTCCCCCACTTTTTACATCATGTTCTTTGAGCCAAAGTCTTTTATATAACTGACGTTTCCTTTTGTGTTTTTTTTCCCCCTTCTGTTGCCTTCGCAGATAACCAATCTGCAGCTACGAAAAGTAAAACCAGCGAGGATATTGCCCAGTCCTCCAAATACAGCCCAGCCTATTCTCCGGATCCATATTACCACTCAGAGACTGAGTACTGGACTTTCCAAGGGTCACCCAAAGGTAGCCCTCATTCCATGACGTTAACCCTCACCCCCCCTTCCACACCCACACAGGTTGAGGCGAGCCAACGCCAGTAGCAGCTTGCCAGGAACATCTCGTACTGGAGGCAGCTGACTCTGCCACTTGCAAAATAGATCTAGGTTTCTGCTGCACCTTTGAAGATTGTATGAAAGAGGGGGAATCAGCTCCACAGCTTGCCTTGTAGGTTTGGGGGAGGCTGCACTGGCTAAACTCCCTCTTAGTCAACCCTTGAAGAGTCAGAAAGCTCTTGCTTTTTTGCAGATAGCGCATTTCGTGCTTTTGACTTCCCACCTAGGGTTCCTAATACTGGACGTGTCTGCCTCGCTCTGAGGGTTGAAAGAACAGACCACTGTCTGACCAAACGTAGACCAGAAGGGTCATCCACATATCTAGAATAAGGAAGTGCATATCCACCTTTGGCCCTGTCTCTAAACGCCACAGATGTCTTCGAGTGGGAAGCAGCAGAACAAAGTTTGAGCCCAGGGGCGCCTTTAAGGCTAAGAGAGTTTTATTCATGGTATAAGCTTTTGTGTGCACAGCACACTTCTTCAGATACACCGAAATGAAAACTACCAGTCCCTACATATAGGTAGAGGGCGAGCAGCAAATTAGCATACAGCATAATGAAGATGTTTGACAGGGTCAAGGACCAAACAGGAATTAGAAGCTTAGTTTCTGTGGTTACCATTTGTTTGGGTTTAATTCTAGAGAGAACATAGTGAAGGAAATAAATATGTCAATAATAATAAAATAAATATGTCAAAATTGGAGCTTGATAGGCAGATGTATCCTTAATTGTGGAATGCTGAGAGTAATGAACTGAGACTCTGCCATTACTCTCTACCGGTCCCTTCTCAAGTATGGAGATGATCTTACAGCAAGACAAGATTATAAAGGAATTCTCCCTGCACATTCAGGAACAAATCTTTTCAGACACACCTCAGGAACCTCAACCGCAGGTGTCTTTTATCATTTACTCAAAATACACAGATCCGAGTGGGCAGCCATGTTAGATGCGAAAAACTTCTGAGAGAGAAATGCCTTCCTTTTGGCCCAGGCTTACTAGCTATAGAATAATTAACAGACATTCTCACATTTTTGACATATTACTGTTTTATTGCTTTTGCATGCTTATTTATGCTACTCAGATCAAAGGTTTGCTCAATTTGTTAAATTTACTGTTTTGTCATTGGATCTTAAATTTGTACCATTTTGCATGCTGAGCCACTGCCTACCGGCTATGTGTGCTCACTGTACGGGATTCCTCATCTGATAGTGTGCTTACAGCACACGAAAGCTTACGTTCTGAATAAAACTTAAGTTGGTCTTAAAGGTGCAACTTGACCTCTATTTTGTTAAAATACACAAACCTGGCAACTCAGGGCACCATAGTTTCAGGCACAGGGCACTGTCGCTTGTGAAGGTATCTGGCTATATGGACTCTGATCTAGGACCCTACGCCATCAGTGCTCCTAGTAATGTTTGTGACACCACAGATTTTCTGAGAAAAACACAATCTTTGAACATCTTTCCAGAGAATACTGTTTTAGTTATCATGGATGTGGAATCTCTGTACACCAACATTCCATACAACAATGGACTATAAGCCATAAGGAATGTGATTTCTAACAACACTACAGCAGACTTTGTCATCAAATTGTGCCATTTTGTTCTCATCCATAACTTCCTCAGATATAGCAACAACTTGTTCCTTCAGATCAATAGTACAGTCATCGGCACCTGCATGACCTCACAGTATGCTGACATCTTTATGGCTGACTTGGAGCAACTTTTCCTAAACTCCAACCCGCTCGTATCGTTCTTATACCTGCAATACATTGATGACATTTGTATTGTCTGAACACATGGTAAAGAAGCCCTGGACATATTCCACTGTGTATTCAATGACTTTTACCTCACCATCAACCTGACAATGAGCCAATCTGTGCAAGAAATACTTTTTCTGGACACTACTGTAAAAATACATGATGAACGCATAGACACCACTTTATACCAGAAACTTACAAACATATCTACATGCCTCCAGCTACCATCCTAAACATACCGAATGATCCATCATATATAGCCAGGCTCTAAGCTACAGATACATCTGCTCCAATCTACAGACAGAGATTCTCACCTGAGGGATCTACACACAACCTTTTTGGAACTAAACTATCCAACTGATGAAGTCAAGAAATAGATTAACTAAAGTCAGAATGGTACCCAGAGAAAACGTGTTGCAAGACAGGCCCAAAAGAGACATTAACAGAACACCTGGTTATATTCAACCAGGGGTCATTTTGTAGAAAATTAGGTGGTCAAGCTCATCCCGGGATTGTTATGCAGCTGCACTTACTGTTCAATGGACAAGGAAGGATGGGGGGGGCATCAGAAAGGTTCAGGAGCTTTGCTCCTGTGAGCTCTTGTTGAATTAAAGACCTGCATACAGCTCTCAACTCAAAACAGTTCAACGTATCTCAGCAACTTACAACTTCTACTGGATAATGACAGCTCCCTTTCACAAGAACTGGGGAGGGGGGGGAGAAGAAGGCAAACCTTTTCAAGCACACAGCCCACCCCCCAATCTCAAACAACTCCCCACCTACAATAATACAACCTCTAATTTGAACACAGACACAGGTACCAGAGCTTACAATAAACCCAAATGCCAACTTTGCTGCCACATACACCCAGACGACACAATCACTGGACCTAACAACCTCACACGACTATCCTAGGCTTATTCACATGCTCATCTTCTAACACTGTATATGTCATTAAACACCAAGAATGCCCTTCAGTTCTCTGCATAGGGCAAACAGGTCAAACCCTACGCACAGGGATAAATGGACACAAAACTGTCATCAAGAATCACAAGACTGAGAAACTTGTAAGAGAACACTTCAACCTTCAGGACATTCCATGGGTGACTTCAAAGTTGTTTTATTGCAGAACAACTTCAGGAACAGACTTGAAAGGGAAATTGCTGAATTGCAAGTTGTTACTATACTCATAACACAATGGAATCCCCAAGAATCAACAGGGATATTGATTTCTTACTGCATATACCAATTTCATTGAGCCCTTACTTCTGTAGTCTCACCAATCTCCAGAAGGCCATACATCCACTTTATTTCTTATTGGGAATAACAGATTAGAATAGTAGATAGTAATCTAACATAATGAATTGTAAAAAGTAATGTAATTTGGAATGGTAGATTGGGATGCATTTCTCTGGTCTGGGGACAGGGCAGATAACTCTACATAGCCAGTCACTTCACTTCGAAGAAGAAGATGCTGTAAGGGCACCACCAGGCTTGAGAGTAGATGGATGGAGCATAATTGCAGAGTCTCAGTTCATTACAATTCTCCATCAGTCTCCATTCTGACGTATTTATTTCTTTCGCTTTGTTTCCCCAAACTAATGGTAAACCATAGGAAATAAGCTCGTTATTCCTGTTTGGTCCTTGAATCTGTTAAACATTTTCATTCTGCTGTATGCTAATTCGCTGCTCACCCTCTAGTATATGTATGGACTAGTAGTTTCCATTCCTTGTATCTGAAGAAGTGTGCATGCACACAAAAGCTTATACCTTGAATAAACCTTCGTTGGTCTTAAAGGTGCCCCTGGACTCTAACTTTGTCCCACAGATTTCTGCGCCTGTTGTTTGATGCTGTCCAAGCGTTTTCTTTGCCCTGATTGACCTCGGATACCTTTCCTTGTAGCACGCGAGTTCGAAGATTCTCTTCAGGAGGAGAGAAGATGGGTTTGATCGAGGAATGCACAAAGTTAGTGCCAGTCTTTTTTCTCCCTCCTTTGCTGTACTGTATCCTGGACTCGCAATATTGTTTGCGCTCCCTCAAGTAGCTTTCAAAGAACTCTTTTCCCCTTTGAAGGGTGAGAGACTGTAAAGGACGGTAACTAAGCCACAGTGTGCTAGCTGATGCTATTGGACTCAAGTAGGAACCTTATAAGAGGACATGCTATCCCAGAATTTTGGCTGTTTTCTGTACTGTTAGGTATTATCTTCCACTGTGAAGGAGTAGTTCATTGTTGGGGGGAATCACTGGGGGAGTGTTATGTGATATCACCAGCAGAATCTAAATTTGTGGAGGGGGGGAAAGGGCCCACATTTCCATATTTGTGTTAATCATATTTCTTCTTTTAATACTTTGTGGCGTGTAGCTCCAGACTGCATCGGCAGGTTGATATTGAAGGAAGAAATGAAGGCACGATCCAATTCCTATGCAGACCCGTGGACACCACCCCGCAGCTCAACCGGCAGTAGAGAAGCTCTTCACACAACTGGCTATGAGAGCTCCCTAAATGGCTGTAAGCGACAGTGAATATTTCACATGCCCCTCTGCACGCCTGCAGAGGGCTGGCTTCTGAGAATTAAGAACACATAAAGGTTGCCTTTTCATGGACATTGGCCATTAGTCTCTATAGCAGGGTTGCCAACGGTAACTCTCCAGATGTTTTTTGCCTACAACTCCCATCAGCCCCAGCCAGCATGGCCAATGGCTGGGGCTGATGGGAGTTGTAGGCAAAAAGATATCTGGAGAGCTACTGTTGGCCACCCCTGCACAGCATGGAGATAACATGGCCTGTAGGTATTGTAGACAATGCTGAACAATCCAGATGTTGAATTCAGGATCCTGGAAAATGCAGCATTTCAATATTACCAGTACAGCGAGAAAGAATCAACCGATTTCTAGGTCCCTGGTGGAACTGAATTGCACTTGGTCAGGTTTCTGATGGACATGTTTGTTAGAAGTTGTCACTGAGATAGACTAAGGGGCAGGCTGTTCTATAACATTCTTTTGAGGGTTATAGAGTGTTTTGAGCCCGTCCCTGTGGCATCGGTCCCATCGTTGTGGGACCCAGGGGGGCGGCGCAGCGGCCCGCTGAAGCAGCCTGTCGGTCACTTCCGGGTTCCTGTCCTGCATCTTGACCTGTGTTATTAGTGACAGGCTGCTTCGGTGGGTCGCTGCGCCGCCCCCCTGGGTCCCACAACGATGGGACCGATGCCACAGGGACGGGCTCGAAACACTCTATAACCCCTCAAAAGAACAGCAGTCTAGCTCGCTTCCCCCGAGCCCTGCCGCCATAAGCCTCAAGGGGGCTCATTTTGCGGCATCTCCCGGCGGGAGGGTGGCACCCGCACGGGACACATATCAAATGAAAGAGGGGGCGCAGGGCTATCAGAAACAGCCGGGCGGAGGAGTCGGGAGCCCACCCCACTGGGGGATCCACACCCAAATCATTTCCCCCAAATGCCACTGCCGGAAACAGGAAGTGACTTCACAGCACTTCCTGCGACGTCCCCAAAAATCCCCCAAATATCACCGCCGGAAACAATTTTGTTCTCAAATCCTGTATATACTTCATCAGTATATGGGATAAGGCACTTTCTCAACTGTGCTGCATAATGCAGCCTATTTATTTTGTCCTGTTTGCTCTGTTGGCTCTATCTGCGCCACCTTCTTCACTTTCGGGGTGTGGATCCCCAGTGGGGTGGGCTCCCGACTCCCTCCGCTGGCTGTTTCTGATAGCCCTGCGCCCCCTCTTTCATTTGATATGTGTCCCGTGCGGGTGCCACCCTCCCAGCCGGGAGATGCCGCAAAATGAGCCCCTTGAGGCTTATGGCGGCAGGGCTCGGGGGAAGCGAGCTAGACTGCTGTTCTTTTGAGGGGTTATAGAGTGTTTCGAGCCCGTCCCTGTGGCATCGGTCCCATCATTGTGGACCCAGGGGGCCGGCGCAGCGGCCCGCCGAAGCAGCCTGTCACTAATAACCCAGGTCGAGATGCAGGGACAGGAACCCGGAAGTGACCGACAGGCTGCTTCAGCGGGCCGCTGCGCCGGCCCCCCCTGGGCCCTACAACGATGGGACCGATGCCACAGGGACGGGCTCGAAACACTCTATAACCCCTCAAAAGAACAGCAGTCTAGCTCGCTTCCCCGAGCCCTGCCGCCATAAGCCTCAAGGGGGGCTCATTTTGCGGCATCTCCCGGCGGGAGGGTGGCACCCGCACGGGACACATATCAAATGAAAGAGGGGGCGCAGGGCTATCAGAAACAGCCGGCGGAGGGAGTCGGGAGACCACCCCACTGGGGATCCACACCCCGAAAGTGATGAAGGTGGCGCAGATAGAGCCAACAGAGCAAACAGGACAAAATAAATAGGCTGCATTATGCAGCACAGTTGAGAAAGTGCCTTATCCCATATACTGATGAAGTAAATACAGGATCTGAGAACAAAATTGCACCAGAAGACACAAACACAAAGCTCCCTTACACTGAATCAGTGCTTGGGTCCACCAAAGTCAGTATTGTCCACTCCAGTCACAAACACAAAGCTCCCTTACACTGAATCAGTGCTTGGGTCCACCAAAGTCAGTATTGTCACATAAGAACATAAGAGAAGCCATGTTGGATCAGGCCAATGGCCCATCCAGTCCAACACTCTGCGTCACATAAGAACATAACAGAAGCCCTGTTGGATCAGGCCAGTGGCCAATCCAGTCCAACACTCTGCGTCACATAAGAGCATAAGAGAAGCCCTGTGGATCAGGCCAGTGGCCCATCCAGTCCAACACTCTGCATCACATAAGAACATAAGAGAAGCCCTGTTGGATCAGCCAGTGGCCCATCCAGTCCAACACTCTGCGTCACATAAGAACATAAGAGAAGCCCTGTTGGATCAGGCCAGTGGCCCATCCAGTCCAACACTCTGCATCACATAAGAACATAAGAGAAGCCCTGTTGGATCAGGCCAGTGACCCATCCAGTCCAACACTCTGTGTCACATAAGAACATAAGAGAAGCCCTGTTGGATCAGGCCAGTGGCCCATTCAGTCCAACACTCTGTGTCACATAAGAACATAAGGAGGGAGCGAGGGAAGGAAGAGGAAGGAGGAGGGAGGGAAGGAAGGAAGAAAGGAAGGGAGGGAGGGAGGGAAGGAAGGAGGAGGGAGGGAAGGGAAGAAGGAAGGGAGGGAGGGAAGGAAGGGAGGAGGGAGGGAAGGAAGGAGGGAAGGAAGGAAGAAGAATGAAGGAAGGAGGGAGGGAAGGAAGGGAGGGAGGAGGGAGGGAAGAGAGGGAGGGAAGGAAGACCGCCCCCTCCCGCCAGCCCCCCCCCGCTTTCGGCCCCCCACCCTCCCTGCTTACCTTCTTCCAGGGCGGGGTGACGGCCTCTCCTCCCGGCGGCTGGTGCTGCTGGCGAGGGCTGGCGGCGGCTGCGGAGGCCGGGGAGGGGCCTCCACTGGTCTCTGGAGGACCTCCAGCGACCAGCGCCGGCCTCTCCGCGGCCTCCACGGGTCGGCGCTGGTCGCTGGAGGCCGCGGAGAGGCCTTCGCTGGTCGGTGCTGGTCCCGGAATGCCCTCCAGAGTCTCTGGAAGGCCTTCCGGGACCAGCGCCGGCTGCTCCGCGGCCTCCGCTGGTCGGCGCTGGTCCCGGAAGGCCCTCCAGAGTCTCTGGAAGGCCTTCCGGGACCAGCCGCCGGCTGCTCCGCGGCCCTCTCCGCGGCCTCCGCTGGTCGCTGGAGGCCCTCCAGGAGTCTCTGGAGGGCCTCCAGCGACCAGTGGAGGCTGCGGAGAGGCCTTCGCTGGTCGGCGCTGGTCCCGGAAGGCCCTCCAGAGTCTCTGGAAGGGCCTTCCGGGACCAGCGCCGGCTGCTCCGCGCCTCTCCGCGGCCTCCGCTGGTTGCTGGAGGCCCTCCAGAGTCTCTGGAGGGCTTCCAGCGACCAGCGGAGGCCGCGGAGAGGCCTCCGTCACCGCTGCCGGGCCCCACGCAGCGGGCGGGGAAGGCGGCGAGTGAGGGAGGGAGCGTCCCCTGCGCGTGTGCAGGGGCCCTGCGCACGCGCAGGACGCTCCCTCCGTCACTCGCTGCCTTCCCCGCCGGCGCCCGCGGGCCCACCGCCCTCCGGGGCTGGCTAAACCGGGACCTCTAAATGGTCCCCGGTATAGCCAGCTCGGGAGGCGGGAATAGGGGGCCAGAACCGGGACATTCCCGGGCGCCCGGGACGGTCTGGCCACCCTACACTGTGGGTACCATTTCATCCAGGTTTCTAATGCTGCTCTTCTGGGCCCTATAGCTAATTTTAGATCTTTTGTCGACACTGTGGAAAAAATTCCAAATCTTCCAGTACCACTGTTGACTGCATTCTCGAAATTAATCCACTTCTGTACCTTATCCTCACTCAAATCTAGTAACGCTCTTAGTTGGAAGGCCTCATAATATTTACTTAAATCTGGGATTCCCCAACCTAATTCTGATTTAAGGTTGTATAGAATTCTCTTATGAAACCTACAGTTTTTATTATTAAAAATCCACACTTTGATTGCTTTATTCCATTGTTCAATTTGATTTTTCCTCAAACCTAAGGGCAACGTTTGGAATAAATACATTAACTTTGGTATCATGAACATTTTAAGAGATCTTATTCTAGATGATATCCCTAGTATTTTATGATTCCATTTATTCATATCTCTCTCTATTTTCTTCCATATTTTCCCATAGTTCTCCTTTATCATTTTGTCCATATTTTTTTGCAGGACTATCCCTAGATATTTAAGTCCCTTGGCTCCCATTCCTATATTCGTAATCCTATTTATTTCCTGTTTTTCCTCTCTATTAACATTAAGGTATAGAATTTCTGATTTTGCCATATTCACTCCGAGCCCTGAACACTTTTCAAAATCATCTAAAATTATCTTAATCTCTTTAACTCCGTCTTTTGGGGTTAGACATAATTACTATGATATCA
This sequence comes from Heteronotia binoei, assembly GCF_032191835.1. Taxonomy (NCBI): domain Eukaryota; kingdom Metazoa; phylum Chordata; class Lepidosauria; order Squamata; family Gekkonidae; genus Heteronotia; species Heteronotia binoei. Next base: position 151,533,771 of record NC_083227.1, read on the forward strand.
TCCGCAAATAAATTAATTTTCATTTCTTCATTACCTGACTTATACCCCTCTATTCTCCCCGCATTCCTAATTCGCTCTGCTAGTTGCTCTATAGCTATTATAAATATGAGCGGGGATAGTGGACAGCCTTGTCTTACCCCCCCTTGAATTGGGAACGCTTGTGAGTGGTCAGTGTTGACTCTAACTTTGGCCTTACCTCCGTTGTATATTTCCTGTATAGTGTGTAAGAACCGTTCCTCTAAACCTATCTTCTTTAATATTTGCCACAAGAATTCATGTGAGAGAGTATCAAAGGCTTTATAAACATCCAACTTTAACAGGAGCTATTTTTTTCTTTGGCCATGGTGCAATACATTTAAGATATTTCTAATAGGATGGGCAATAGATCTACCCTCAATAAAACCGTATTGGTCCCCTTTTATGATTGACGGGATAACTCTCTTAAGTCTATTTGCTAAAACCTTAGCAAAAATCTTATAATCTTGATTTAGTAAACTAATGGGCCTATACGAACCTACTTCTTCCGGATCTTTCTGGGGCTTTAATATCAAAATTATTTCTGTTTCCTTCCATGAGTCCGGGGCTTTCTTTCCTTCCAAGACTTCGTTAAAAACTACCTGCAATTCAGGTGCTATAATTTCTACCATTTCTTTATAAAAGTCAGAAGTAAAGCCATCCAGCCCTGGTGATTTACCCTTTTTGAGTGCTTTTATTACTTCCTTTATCTCTTGGAGTGTAATCTCAGCACCCAGTGAGGCTTTTGCTTCCTCCTCTATGATTAGCTTAGGTGCGTCCCACACCTCCGTTATATTCTTTTTCATATATAATTTTTATAGAAGTCTTCAAATGCCTTAGTGATTTCCTTAATGAGTTGTATTATTATTAATTTTAATAGTTCTAATTGATTGTTTTGCCTTTTTAACTTTCAAATAATTAGCTAACCTTTTTGCTGTATTAATGCTATTCCTCTGGAAGTCGTTCCTAACCATTATTTCCTTTTTCCACATTGTTGCCATATCTAGGGCCTCCAACTGTTTTTGAATCTCTTTAATTCTAATCTGTAAACTAGGATTACACTTTCCCATTATTTCTTTTTGTAACTCCTCCAATTCATTAAGTTTTGTTTGCCTTTTTTTATACCATTCACTTTTTATGTCTTTTTCCTTCCTAACCAAATGGCCCCTTATTACCGCTTTAGCAGCGTCCCATAATATATTAGTTGACACAGTTCCTCTATTTTCCTTAAAATATAATTTTAACTGTGTCATTAAGTATTCCCTATCCTCTTCTTTTGCCATTACCAGGTTGTTATACCTCCAAGATCTATTTTTCGAGGGAAGATTTAATTCTAATTCAATACTTAGAGGGGCATGGTCAGAAATCAAAATTGGGTGGGTCTTGATCTCTTTAACCACCATATTATTATTTTTTCCAAAATTATATAAACTAAGCGGGATGCTGTTTTATGTCTACAAGAAATATGTGTCGGGCTGGGTCTCGTATTGATAAACTCATGAGCGTCCTTCAAGCCCCAATCTCTTAGCTTAATACTATTGTTCTTGGTTATGTCCGTATTTAAATCGCCCACTACAATTAGTTCACCCTCTGAAAACTGTTGTATCTTCTTAAAAACCAAGTTTAAGAATTTCCTTTGTCTTTTATTTGGTGCATAAACATTTACTATAGTGATTTTTATGGCTTCCAGCTTAAACTTAACTAAGAGGTATCTACCTTCCTTATCTACTAATTTTTCCATGTTCTCCACCTTAATATCCTTACGAATCAATGTAGCCACGCCTCTAGCTTTGGAAGACCCTCTTGCTTCTGCTAAAACCTGCCACCTCAGATCTTTTATCAATGGTTTTCTATCATTTATTTTTTTGTGAGTTTCCTGTAGGCACAACAGATCTATTCTTTGTTCTTTAGCCATTTTAATTACTCTGAATCTCTTAAGATTTGATGTTAGACCATTCACATTCAGTGAAAGGACTCTTAAAGATCTATCAATTCTCTTTATATGTAACAAACTTGGGCCCTAATGGCTGAGGATATTTTTCTATACTTCTTACTGAAAACCCTACCCCTATTCCCTTCCCCTGTGGCACAAACAACTTTCCGGATGAGACCATCATCCTGTCTTCCACCTTCCAGGGGGCACGCATCCCGCCCTCCCCTTCTAGCTTATAGCTAAATTTAGCTCAAAATATTTTATACTTCCCTTTAGTAGTCCGTTCTTGGCCTTTTCTCTTGTCTACTTGAGCTTCCTTCTCCCAGGTCCACACCAAGCTCCACTGTTTCTTCTTCTTCTTCTTCTTCTTCCTCTCTCGGGTCTCTCAGGTCGTCTGTGGCGATGCCCAGGCGAGTGAGGAGATCTCTTGCTTCCTTAGGGTTGCGGGCCACCAGCCTTTTTTCGTCTTTAAAAATAATTATTGAGGAGGGGTACCCCCAAGAGAATTTAATCTTATTGTCATATAATTTTTGCCCAAAGGGTCTCATTAGCCTTCTCTTTCTGATGGTTTCCTGGCAGAAGTCTTCTCTCACCCAAACTTTCCTTCCTCTAAAAGAAAGGTCTTTCCTTTTTTTCAAAGTCTTGAAAACTATCTGCTGAGTCTTTTCCCTTGAAAATTTAATTATGACTTCCCTTGGGGCACCCCCATCTTGTCTCCTTTGCAGTCTATGAGCTCTCTCAATATCCTGAGATTGCAGAGTAACTCCTTGCTCACCCATCCAGTCTATAAGAGTTCCTTCCAGGAGTTTATTATTTATTTCCTCTGAAATTCCACCCAGGATCAAATTCGCTCTTCTGTTACGATCAGAGAGCTCTGTAAGCTGCGAATTCAGCTGGAGTATTTTCTGTTTGTTAGATAAGGCAAGCTCATTAGCAGAAATTGCAATGTTCCGTGTGTCCTTGAGCTCTGCAGTCAACTCTGTAACAGCATCTTTGACTGATTTAATTTCAGATCTTATCTGGTCCTGGGACGACATTATTAAAGCCTGGAAAGCTGTAATCTGCTCAGATAATTCTTTAATTGTCTTAGCCATGATGATTTATTTCAGGAGTTACGCGCGACCACTGAGTAATTAACCTGGGCGTTGCCTCGTTAATTTGATAGTAAAAGTTGTTTTCTTACCCTCTGGGACCCCAGAAAGGAGTTCTTATGTTCATCAGACCTTCGTAAGTAAGCTCCTTCTTCAAATAATCTTGCCAAAGGGTTATTTACATTCTTTTGAGCTATTTAAAATTCCAATCCGAAGGGGAGGACGAGCAAACAAGCCGGCTTGGTTAACGCATGCGTACAAACCCCCCTGATGGATCAAAAATTTTTAACTGCCACCTTTCCTCACGTAGTGGACCAAAGGCTTACACTCACACAAAATGATAAAAAATATAGACAAAGTGACAGTCCCCATAGGAAAACAACAACCTAGTTCACATGCTTTCACCACCATTCCCTTGCCTGGTCAAACTAGGCTTTTCAACTTTTTATATGGCAGAAAGAACTTACAAGTGGGGACTCTCAGTAAAGGTCAAGAAGCTCACCTTGGGTCAGAGGAAAATGGACTTTCACTATATTAATTCAGCTGATAGTTGTGGGCATCTGGAAGGACTCTTTGTCATTCATCCATTTTTTGTGAGTCAGGTGTATTGTACCGAGCCAAATGAAAGGTTTTTGTGTATGTGTGCACGCATGCACACACTTATTTCAGTGCAAGAATGTTAGATGTGCTGCCACTTACTGTTTCAGTTTTTAGATACAGCTTTGGATAATATAATAATACAGGAATCATGCATACAAAAATACCTGAGTTTATTCGGCTGTCTGCATAAACTGCCGTGTGTGTGTGTGTGTGTGTGCGCCTACCATACAAGAACTCGTGGGCATTCAATGAAATTGCTGAGCAGTCGGGTTAGAACGGATAAAAGGAGGTACTTCTTCACCCAAAGGGTGATTAGCACAAGGAATTCACTGCCGCAGGAGGTGGTGGCGGCTACAAGCATAGCCAGCTTCAAGAGGGGATTAGAAAAAAATATGGATCAGAGGTCCATCAGTGGCTATTAGCCACAGTGTGTGTGTATATATATATATATATAAGTTATTGGCCACTGTGTGATACAGAGTGTTGGACTGGATGGGCCGTTGGCCTGATCCAACATGGCTTCTCTTATGTTCTTACCTTTCTGTATGTATTCCAGGCTGAACACATACACCTTCTCTCACCCACATACGTGCCTACGCTCTAGAATTCCCTGGGGCACCCAACCAGCTTGAGCCTGAAGGAGCCTGTCATTAATCTTTGATGGACTGCCACACTATCCCAGAGCCCTTTTTGCCTCATGCAAGGGAGTATGGGAGAGGGGCAACTTAAAACTGCAGATGTGCTTCTGCAGTTATGACAGCTGGCCACTAGATGGGTCCCTTGACACTTCTGCAGCCAATTTTATTTTCCCTTTGAATGATGATGCAGCTGCCGTTATCTGTCTGTACACACACAAAAGCACCCTCAGGAGGCTGAAGGTTTGAGCGAAAGAACATGGGGGGGGGGGCTGTTTAACCCTTTCCTCTCAATGCTTTCCTTTGCTTCTCCACTCAAAATTGCATCCCTTCTTTTATCTCTGTGGCGGGGAAAATATTGGTACTCTGAAAGGAGATTTTGAGTAGAAACATTAAGCAGCAGGACTGGCTTTACATGTTTTTTAAGGGGGGGGGCGCAAATTTAAAAAAAATGTCAACCCCAGGGTTGCCAGTCTGTGGGGGCAGGGGACCCCCTGGTCTGGGGGCCTTCTTCCCTCTTCAGGGTCATCAGAAAGCAGGAGGGGGGTGAAAATGTCTGCTAGGCACTTATTATTCCCTGTGGAGGCCAATTCCCATAGGGAATAATGGAGAATTGAGCTGCGGGTAACTGGGGCTCTGGAGGGCCTGTTTTTTTAGGTGGAAGCACCAATTTTTCAGTATAGCATCTAGTGCCTCTCCTCAAAAGACCCTCCAAGTTTCAAAACGATTGGGCCAAGGGGTCCAATTCTATGAGCCCCAAAAGAAGCTGCCTCTATCCTTCATTATTTCCAATGGAGGGAAAGTATTTAAAAGGTGTGCAGTCCATTTAAATGTGATGGTCAAAACTCCCTTTGGAGTTCAATGATGCCTGTCACAACCTTGCTCCTGGCTCCACCCCCAAAGTCTCCTGGCTCCACCTCCAAAGTCCCCAGATATTTCTTGAATTGGACTTGGCAACCCTGTTATGGATCCATAGAAGAGAATGGACTCCACACCCAATTTGGCACCCCCCCCTTTCTGGTGGCATCCGGGGCAAGCGCCCTCTCTGCTCCCCCCCAGATCCGTCCCTGTTCAGCAGTTCTCATCTCCCCTTCTCCAGTCAAGCAGCCCTTATTTCCTCCACAGCATGAACAGTGGATGGTACAAAACCATCATTGTTGTTCCGAGCTATATATGGCTGCCTTTTCCAAATTATAGTGGCATTTTTTCCTGTTGTTTGCCTGCATTTGGCATCTGCTCCACACTTACCTTTCTCCATGAGTTTGTGCGAACCATGTATGAGCCAGCCACAGAAATGCATTCAGACCCACGCTTGTGTGAAAAGCAAGATGTCTCCCACATTTGCCTGACTTCCCTTGTTCTCTTTCCTTACAGCTCCCCGGATGCATTACCTGGCTGACAGTGGTAGGTGTATCTCCTGCCTCTCTTTCTTGCTTATTGCTCTTTTGTGCATTTTAAGCCCTAGATTTAATGGGTCTTAAGTAGCTGGAGCAGAGTTTGCTTTATGGAATGTGAGGTGTGGTAGATATTAGATAAAGGACAATTCTCCAATGTTGGTGTAACTATGTTTGTAATCTTTAGAGAGGGGAGGGAGTAGCAAAGACACACCATAGCCAAGATGAAACGGCCTCCCTCATAAGGTTGCCAACTCCAATTCAAGAAATATCTGGGGACTTTGGGGGTGGAGCCAGGAGACATTGGGGTGGAGCCAGGAGACATTGGGGTGGAGCCAGGAGCAAGGGTGTGACAAGCATAACTGAACTCCAAAGGGAGTTTTGGCCATCACATTTCAAGGGACTGCACATCTTTTAAATGCCTTCCTTCCATAGGAAATAATGAAGGATAGGGGCACCTTCTTTGGGGGCTCATAGAATTGGACCCCCTGGTTCAATCTTTTTGCAACTTAGGGAGTAATTTGGGGAGAGCCACTGGATACTATACTGAAAATTTGGTGCCTCTACCTCAAAAACACAGGGCCCCCGGAGCCCCAGATACCCATGGATAAATTCTCCATTATTGTCTATGGGAATAAGTCTCCATAGGGAATCATGAGTACCCAGCAGACATTGCCCTCCCCTCCCCCCCCCCTTTCTGATGACCCTGAAGTGGGGGGGAGGGCCTCCAAACCAGGGGATCCCCTGCCCCCACCTGGAGATTGGCAACCTACTCCCTCACAAGCAAATTTTGGAAATTTAATTGAAGCAGCATATTGTCCATTATTTAGCATATTATGTTCTTCTACCAGTTTTGAAGTATACCTGAAGGTGACACCATTCACATTTTCTGATGCGCAGGAATTAAATTTGTCCTGTTCTTCCTTTTTAGGTAATTAATTTTCTGCTGTGCACAGGCACTAAACATGTTTGCCATGGGGCTTTTCCTGGGCATATCAGCTGGTCTCCTTTTATTTGTGGTTTATAAAGCTCGTTCCTTTGTTTTGCTTTTCAGATCCTCTCATTTCAAATCAGCCTCTCTTCCTGCTTACAGAAGAAATGGGCTACACCGGGTAAGTGTCTACTAACCCACTAGGGGCAGAACCCTGAAAAGAGAGTTAACATCTGCATTGGTGGGGCAGGCACACACACTTTGAATGACCTCCCAGCCCCACCCACCTCACAGGGTGTCTGTTGTGGGGGGGAGAAGATATAGGAGATTGTAAGCCGCTCGGAGTCTCTGATTCAGAGAGAAGGGCGGGGTATAAATCTGCAGTCTTCTTCTAAATGAGAGCAGAGTGATCATGTAACCAAGAACTGGGTAAGATTCTCCTGAAGACACATTGGCTTGTATCCAACAAAGCATCAATGTAAAGTATGTAGCATTTCCCTTCATGCAAGAGGAAGGAGGCATTCTTCCTCCTGTTTCCTGCAAACCATGCCACTCCCCCATCCACATCAGCCCTTCAGCTCCAGAACTGTGCAGGCAGAGAGGAACGCTGGAACATTTGGGTTCTGTTGATGCTTCATTGCAGGTGTCCCCAAGCTTTTTGAGCCTGTAGGCATCTTTAGAATTCTGCTCCCCCTTTCTTTTCTTTTTTTTCTTTTCTCCCCCCCCCCCTTTTCTAAAAACACTTAGCAGGTGCCAGGGAAACTGTCATCGAGCACCACGGTGTTGTCAGGCATCCAAAGGCATCACATTGGGGGCCTGTGCTTCATTAGCTGTTAGCCGCAGTTTGCATAAGCACAGACTGCAGAACAATTGGGCAAACTATTATTAGCTGGGGTGTCCACATACTTGAGGAGGAGGAGGAGGAGGAGGAGGAGGAGGAGGAGGAGGAGAAGAAGAAGAAGAAGAAGAAGAAGAAGAAGAAGAAGAAGAAGAAGAAGAAGAAGAAGAAGAAGAAGAAGAAGAAGAAGAAGATGATGATGATGATGATGATATTGGATTTACATCCCGCCCTCCACTCCGAAGAGTCTCAGAGCGGCTCACAATCTCCTTTCCCTTCCTCCCCCACCACAGACACCCTGTGAGGTAGATGAAGATATTGGATTTATATCCCGCCCTCCACTCCGAAGAGTCTCAGAGCGGCTCACAATCTCTTTTCCCTTCCTCCCCCACAACAGACACCCTGTGAGATAGAAGAAGATATTGGATTTATATTCCGCCCTCCACTCAGAGTCTCAGAGCGGCTCACAATCTCCTTTACCTTCCTCCCCCACAACAGACACCCTGTGAGGTGGGTGGGGCTGGAGAGGGCTCTCCCAGCAGCTGCCCTTTCAAGGACAACCTTGGCTGACCCAAGGCCATTCCAGCAGCTGCAAGTGGAGGAGTGGGGAATCAAACCCGGTTCTCCCAGATAAGAGTCCGCACACTTAACCACTACACCAGACTGGCAAAGCACCTCACAAAGCTTCAGGACTCCACAGAATATGTTAGTGCCAGTGAGGTGTCACTTTCAATCCAACCTACCTCAAAGGGTTGTTGGGGAAGATGAACAACTTCATCCATGCTACCCTGAGCTATTTGGAACACAAATCTACTTTCCCACCTGGCAAAATGTTATCTTGACAAACTGAGAGCCAATCATGGGCCGAGAGGCTTTTTGACATATGCTGAGGACATTTGTAAAAAAAATGCTTAAATGATTGCTTTCAAAATATTTAGGGTGTGCTTCCTGGGTCTTCTACGGCACAGGCCGTTTCACTCATCGTTCCCCTCCTCCATATCCCAGCAAACATTTCAGAACTCAGTCATTAACCAGACAACTTTTTCTGAGCTCCCGCTGATGGAAGCCGCCAAATGGAAAGGGATTTTTCATAGAAAAATATATGTCGCTAACTCTTCTCTGCATTGTCGTTTCCTCTGCAGCCGCCAAGTGCCGAACTCTTCCACTACGACAGCACAAATGCCGTCAACTGGGGGGATGCGAGGTTAGTGAAAGAACCTGAAATATTGAGCAGACCCTCACCACCTGCTCCTTGGTCAAGGGGTTCTCATAGATCTTCTGCTTCTCTTTTTGCTGGAGATTGCATTTCAATAGTTAGTAGGGAACATCACTATCTCTCTAGGAAAAAGGAGCCGCAGAACTCTTTTTTCAGGAAATGGGTCAACAAACTTGATTGTCACAAGCTGAAGCACAGGCCCTAGTGAGATCTAATAATGGTTTCAACTTAGACAGAAATGTGCTTAGACGAGACTGTATGTTACAAGCACAGGAAAGCCACTGAGTTCAGCATCCTGAGAATCAAAGTGTTGTTTAGGGATGGGGGGGGGGGGGGGGGGTGCTGGAAGCAGACAAAATTTAGCAATGTGAAGTCCCATTAATTTCAGTGATACAGTTGAGCACATCCGTCAGCCCTTCTCAATGAACAGGGTTGAAGAGTGCTTAATTTTGATTTTATTATGCTCTTAATTTCTAACTTTCTTGCTTGCAAAAATAGGCAGGGGGAGTGTATAATGAAGTCTCCAAAGCAAGAGGGAAACTCAGTATTTCTAGTTAACAGGGGATGGGGCTTTGGCTCCCGTGCAGCTCACAGCCCTTTCCAAAGACCTAACCGAAACATGGTACATTACGCAAGTTAAGGAAATGTAAATCACCGGAATTGAACTTTTCACGACAGAGAATTAGAGTAATTGAACCGGAATTTTGGGGAAGGGGAGAGGACACATGGCCCGTACAGAGAGTTGTGCAAGCCTGGGGAATGCCTTTTTTGCTCCCTGTAAAAAGAAAGCTTAAGACGGGTGGCAGGTCATGCAAAAATGAAGCTTGTAGGAACAACATATGCTGCACTCAGGATTGTCAGATGCCTCTCATTTCAGAGCGTTGTTCCTTGTTCAAGCACATCACAGTCCCTCAGGAAATAGTGAAAGCCCCTTAGTATAGCTGCTGTAGCATCACATTGTTCCTTACTCTGGAAAATATGTTGTAGGAGCTCTAAGAAAGCCTGAGAATAGCAAAGATCCTCTTATTGCCAACAAGGGATTAGACTGATTTATCTCTCTCTCTCTCCTTTCTCTTTCTTCTCATCCATTACAGAATATAAGGTAACCCTGCCACAGGAGTCCTATAGCCATCTACAGCCTTGGGCTTTTTCACTTTGGAAAGTTATAAAAAAAAAAAAAAGCTGCCACCAGTTTACTGCCACAGAGAAGCCGTATGGAGAGTGGGCAAGAAGAAAATCTCATCTACCCCCCGTGTGCTTTTCAGTGCTTCTACCTGCATAAGGGTGCATTCAGAGGCTCAGGCCTCTTCTCCGTAAATGCCTGGGTATAGCCTGTAGCCTATGCATTTGTGGGATTCCAAAATTCTGCACTCGGAGACCATTTTTATGGTTTATATATTGTGGGACATTTTTTATTTAACAATTTTTTATTATTCAGCAATAATTAATCATTAATCATCCAAAAATAAACATCAAAAATGTTGCATCACATTTCCCGTCTCCCTCCCCCCTTTTTGTGGCTTCCCCGGTGCATTCAACTTAAAATATAAAAAAGAATAAAAGGTAATATTCGCCTTTTAAGAACCTTTTAAAAACACTTACGACTATAATAAAATACAAATAAGAACAAAATTACTTATTACTATTATTTTCTATCTTAATTAACAGTCTATTTATAATATTGCTATACTTAATTTTTGGTGTTATCTATCTTAATTATAGTCCGTTAAGCCCAATTCTTATATGCAAAAAACACTGTATATTCCCATAATTCTACTTTATCTATAGTTAACACTTTACATTAAAAAAAAGAAAAAAAATTAACCATAGTTAAAAATCACCAAATGTCCTTTCACCTTCCACTGTTTTTTCAACATACTTTTGAAATTTTTCCCATTCCTTGTTATACTTATCTATATCAAGTTCTTTTAAAGTTCTAGTAAGTTTGTCCATTTCGCTCCAATGCTTAACTTTCATAATCCAGTCCCATTTTTATGGTATTTTATTTTGCTTCCACAACTGCACATATAATGTTATTGTGGGACACCTTTTGAAATAGGGAGGCTTGGCTCTTAAGCCTTGGTTCCACTTGTGCTGTGCCCGTTTCTATTGTGGGGGAATGTCCTCCACTGTGGATCGCTTCTCTCCGGTGTTCAGCACTTCTGCTCACGCAAGACCAGCGCCTTTCAATGAGCCAAATAGTGCCTAGATCCAAAGAAGCATGCTCCACATCAGAGCAAACAGAAGCAAGGCTTAGGATTCAGTGTATATTGTACACATGCATTCACCATAACTTGTGAGCAGGGATAGATGGTGCATGTGTTGTGAACACAGCTCGAGTGTATTGGGTGACCATGCAGATTACGTGCGGTTCACTCATTATTCTGGGGCAGTAGGAGAAGCTATGAAGAGATAACTGTACTCCAGAAAAACTGCCATGAAAGAACTCAACCATCTTTGCATCCTTTGGAGATGATTCAGGGCAGGCTGCTGCTGCAGCATCTCTTGGCCTGTAATGTCAGCTTTCTAGTCCACACTAAACAGAAACTCAAAGGGTAGCCTATTTTTATTTATTTATTTATCCGATTTATATCCCGCCCTCCCCACCAAGGCGGGGCTCAGGGCGGCTTGCAACATAAAATCCAGAACAATTAAAATTAATAAATATTCAAATACATATTCAATAATTTACAATTAGTTAAAACAGTAAAACAAGAAGAAACAGCCTAACAGTTCGATGCTATTCTCACAGCCTTCCTCCACAGTTTTAAATACCAGTCAATTATATGCAACCGGAAGAGGACCGTCTTACAGGCCTTGCAGAACTGCCCAAGGTTCCGCAAGGCCCTCGCCTCCTCCGGCAGCTGGTTCCACCAGCAGGGGGCTGTGATTGAAAAGGCCCTATCCCTAGTTGACTTCAGACGGGCCTCCTTTGGCCCAGGGATTACTAGCAGATTTTGGGAACCAGATCTGAGTACTCTCTGGGGAACATGTGGGGAGAGACGGTCCCTAAGGTAGGTAGGTCCTAGGCCATATAGGGCTTTAAAGGTAATAACCAGCACCTATTACAGTAAAACATCTAAGCATCAGAAAAAAATGCTTGCTGCTTCATTAGATTTGACATCCTCCCTCAAAGCTGTATCTACCAGAACCTTCTCTTCGTGCTCATGAAGCAAAGAGCTCTGGCTCACCAGTCTTTTCGTCATCCTTGTCTTGTAGATATACCCTTATGAGCTGCTTCTGATAACAACAAGGGGGGAGAAACCGCTTACCCAAAGATGTGGACAGAACTCGGTTAGAGGTGAGTAAAACCACTCAGCATCTCTACTTGTCCTCTCGTCATAGCAGCATCAAAGGATGGTCAGGATATTGGGCATAGCAGCATCAAAGGATGGTCAGATATTGGGGCAATGGTACAGAGAGGACCCTCCCCCCCCCCCCCCATGGCTGCTATGTGCTCTGTGAACTGTAAAAATGTTCACATCTCTCCACCTTCACATTTAGCTGACTTAGCTACTCTGGTTTGAGCTACAGCAGATTATTACAAAGCTTCCACACTTTATCCATGCTTTCTCAAAATGCCTATACATCTAATATTTACTGCTGGAATGCTGGAATGCATGTGGAAGGAATGCTGCGCTTCAGAAGGTGTCACTGGTTTCAGCAACATTTTCCCTGATGCATTGTCCCACAACAGTCATTTCCTTCTCTCGCCACCATGGAGTTAAAAAAAAAACACGACAAAAGCTAGATCACTATAGTGTTATAATTATCTATCAGATCCTCTGGGTTTCTAACTTTTTTTTAAAGTAAGTTTTTGTCCCTTTTCATTGCCAAGATACACCTATCTCTGAATTATTACAATGCTATAGCAATTACAATGCTACAGCAATTGAACCATTATTACAGTGCTACAGCAATTGAACCATTATTACAATGCTACAGCAATTGAACCATTATTACAGTGCCACAGCAAAATGAACCATTATTACAATGCTACAGCAATTGAACCATTATTACAATGCTACAGCAATTGAACCATTATTACGGTGCTACAGCAAATGAACCATTATTACAATGCTACAGCAATTGAACCATTATTACAATGCTACAGTAATTGAACCATTGCTAATTTTAAAAGAAACCTGGAAAAGACCCCCAGCGTGACATGTGTGTGTGTGAAGGTATATGTGGAAAAAACAGGGCAAGGAAAGTGCAGAGCACCACATAATCTGGAAGCCCTGTTGCCACTGTGCTGAATCGCAGCTGCAGCAACAATGAGAAATCTACAGAGGGTCATTGCCATGTGGAAGACCAGCTAGTTCAGTGCACATATAAGCGTGCACAGGAGGTTACTTGCTCCTACAACCTCTTTCTGGTGTGAGACCGAAGTCACAGAGCAAGTTAGGTGCCGCAGTTCTTTTGTGCAGTCACGGTTCCACAGGTATACATACCTAATCCCACTCACACAGTGACCGCTTCACAACCTTATGCCTGTCTGTTCTCCCTTCAGCGCCACCTGTCGCCAGAAGAATTTTACCAGGTGTTTGGCATGACCGTTGCTGAGTTCGATCGCCTAGCACTGTGGAAGAGAAATGAGCTGAAGAAGCAGGCACGGCTGTTTTAAAAGCACTGCATTATAAATATATACATATCTATAAATATATACATATATATATTATATACTATATATATATATATATGTATGTATAGAAAGATCTCTATATTGAAATTCTGTATAACTCTTTTTTGTTGTACAGTAGGAGCCCTCGGTGCTCTCTTTGGAAGCCTTTAGAGCGAATTGAAGTCTCACAGATATTTTTATGCTCCTTTGTTTCTTGAATTCCTTTTTTTTAAAACGCAACTGTTATTCGGAGAATGTTTTCAGAGCTGGGGAGACGGGATCTTGTTTTTATACTGAGCTGTCATTTCTTATGAATGTCAGGCAGTCTTCGGCACTGCAGCATCCCATGCCTGAGTCTCTTCAATCCACATGCAGACCAAGGAGGGCAAGAAGGCATTGTCACGGTGCACATACTTACAAGGGAGCTAACACTCTTGTCTAGGGTTGCCAACTCTGGGTGGGGAAACCCGTGAAGATTTTGGGGGTGGAGCCTGGGGAGGAACTTCAGCAGGGTACAGTGCCATACTAGGGTTGCCAATCCCCAGGTGGGGGCGGGGGATCCCCGGTTTGGAGGCCCTCCCCCCACTTCAGGGTCATCAGAAAGCAGGGGGAGGGAAGGGAAATGTCTGCTGGGAACTCTGTTTTTCCCTATGGAGATTTATTCCCATAGAAAATCATGGAGAATTGATCCACGGGTATCGGGGGCTCTGGGGAGGGCTGTTTCTTGGAGTAGAGGCACCAGATTTTCAGTATAGCATCTAGTGCCTCTCCCAAAATACAACCCCCCAAGTTTCAAAAAGATTGCACCAGGGGGGTCCAATTCTATGAGCCCCAAAAGAAGGTTTCCCTATCCTTCATTGTTTCCTATGGAAGGAAGGCATTGAAAAGGTGTGCCGTCCCTTTAAATATGATGACCAGAACTCCCTTTGGAGTTCAAGGATGCTTGTCACAGCCTTGATCTTGGCTCCACCCCTAATGTCTCCTGGCTCCACCCCCAAAGTCCCCAGATATTTCTTGAATTGGACTTGGCAAGCCTATGCCATACTCTCCAAAGTAACCATTTTCTCCAGGGCCTCTGATCTCTTTCCTGGAGATAAATTATTACAGTAGGAAATCTCCAGGCCCCATCTAGAGTTTGGCAGCCATATTCCTAACCCTCTCTTACCAACTGATACTCCAACCTGACTGAAGAACACAAAGAAAGCCCACTGGGTCATACTGAGGGTCCATCTAGTCCACCATCCTGTTTCCAAGAGTGACCAGCCAGATGCCTTAAGTGTCTTTACTGTCAAATCCCCATTATTCCATCTTCCTACTGCTTTGCCTTAGCGCTCTGTCGAGGGCTGTGTGTGCACTGTGCTTTTTTTAAAAAAAAGTCAAAATTCTTGATCAAAAACAGGGAATTTTCTGGCAAGTGTGCATTATGTAAATTAAGCATGTTTGTATATGAAAGACTGAGAATTTGCTGATCCAACCAAGCTCCGTTTAGTCCAACATTCTTGTTCCAACAACAGTTATTTGAATCTAAGAATGGGGCATTTGTTCTTTAAATTTGTTCTTCAAATGCTTGTTCCAGGTCTCTGTTAATTAGAGGTGCACTGCCTCGGACTGGCGATACCATTGACTTGCTATTGCTAGTAACCGTGGACAGACCTATCCTTCAGGAAAACAAAGGTCGTTTTCGCCCTGACCTTATTCCGGAGCGACGTCCCTCTTCACCACGCAGTGTCTGCGCGGATTTCGCACTACTTGCTCCGCAGAACCCGGAAGTCCCATGGCTTTTGCGTCACAAATGTAAACTGGTTTTGGTGCGGGTTTACATTTGCGACGCAAAAGCCGCGAGACTTCCGGGTTCTGCGGAGCAAGTAGTGCGAAATCCGCGCAGACGCTGCGCGGCGAAGAGGGACGTCGCTCCGAAATAGGTCAGTGCAAAAACGACCAAACTGTATTAGCTAACATCAATACGCTGCTTCTCTTGGTCATGGCACTGTGTGCCTGGGCCCAACCCTATGAGGACTGGAAAACTTGCCAAAGCCTACAGCAGTCACTCAATTTATTGAAATACAACCACTAAGGTTCCTGCGATCAGGCTCACAACTATGGGGTGGTCTACGGAGACCTTAACTCCCCCCCACACCGGACCTTCCTTTATCCAAATTAATGTCCTTCCCCCCCACTTTTAGGTATAACGTGCTCCACCACTTATCTGGAAATACTTGGAAACACCACCCTCATTTATGCCTTGGGCTGGGCTGTGGTGTGGAAGATGTGCGGTATGTCTCCAGAAAACTTGCAGGCTGTTTCGAGTGAAAAGCCGGGCATCTGTGTTGTACTGAGCCTTGCCTTTACCTGGTGTGAAGAGGAGGAGGTAATGTACTTTCAGAGCAGGTTGTTCAGTCAAGTTCCCTCCTCTTCTCAGCCCTGTGAGATGCCGTTTGCCCCTCTTCCCTTTCTCCGTTCTACTCAGCCCCTATCCAGCCCAAAGTTCCTGGATACGATTTTCCTTGGGATGCTAAGGGTTGTACTCAGTAATAAATCCACATGCTTCACACAGACCCCTGGAGTTCACACAGCCTAGGGTGTGCCCTATGACCATTAATGAATGTACCTGATTAAACATGGACCCCTTTCCATTCTTCTTGGTTCATCCTCTATCTGCCATGCTGTGAGAGCTCTAGCAGCCGGTTGAGTTAAGAACATAAGAGAAGCCATGTTGGATCAGGCCAACGGCCCATCCAGTCCAACACTCTGTGTCACACAGTGGCAAAAAATTGTTATATAAACACACACACTGTGGCTAATAGCCACTGATGGACCTGTGCTCCATATTTTTATCTAAACCCCTCTTGAAGGTGGCTATACTTGTGGCCGCCACCACCACCTGTGGCAGTGAATTCCACAGAAAGCATTCTCAAGAGAGATGTCCCTGTCTTGTAAGTCCAAGGAAAAACTTCTTCCCCTCTCCCTCTTTTTTTTTTTTTGCTGAAAACAGCCAGTGCCACTATCCCAAAGCCATGACAAAAAGAAGCTTTCCCTGGCTTTACATAAATACTGTGATGAAACAATACCTAAACCAGTGTGAGGGTGGAGGCTTTTTCTCTGAGACTTGAGGTTTTTTGGCCTTTGTTCATAACTGAGGGATTTAATACTGCTATTTCAGTTAATCCTAAAAATAGCTGTATCATAAGAAAAGGAGGTGAGTTTAGAGAGGACTTGGTGGCTACTGGCACATGGTCATCTTTGTATTGTTTTTATTGGATTCTTTCTGCCTTTTCCTGGCCGCTAGCAATACCTCCTATAAAAGATCCAATCAGTATGGTAGCCTTTCTGAGTGAAGAAATGTACATGGAATGTCTCTATCTCTGTGGGAAATTGTAAGCTTATTCTTCTTTCTTAAAAAAGAAAAGAAAAAAAAAGATTTCTTACCTAATATGCTATTTGAACAAAAGAATTGTGTATCGTGTCATATTTTTGTCTCCGTCAGCAATTACTTTGGAAAATAATCTGCAACATGATGCCCACAGAGCCATCTGTTAGATTTCAATCCAAGTATTGCATGTCCTATCCTTTGTCTCTGTTATCTCTGCAATGGGTTTGATTTAGAAAGGATGAAAGGGCCCAGGATCACCTCATGAACTTCCATGGCCAACTGGGGATTTGAACCTGGCTCTCTACACACACATTTCAACTCTAACCGAACACTTTGATCGCTGCACTTGTACTGTCTATCTGCAGTGATTTCCTGTTGGGCCGGGAAAGACTGATGAATGAGTCCATCCATGATGAACTGTGTACTTTGAGGGGGTGTGAGGGGGGTTGTTGTTTTGGGGTTTTTATTACAAAGCAGGTATATTCCACCATGTAATTATGTCTCTGTTTTTATCCATTTGACCTTGTAATGGGAACTTCCAAATTTTCAGTCTGATTTCTAGTATAATTTACATCCCAGCATCTCCACAAGCTCTGGATAATAGAAAGACACGACTTTCCTTCCAGAGCAGTTATTTATCTCTTTACTGTAGCCCAAGTTGACACCAGCAAACCCATTACAAACAAATTGAAATTGCATTATACCAACATGAGCCCAGGAAGCTTCCGATCCTTCATCAAGCCGCTGGGCTTAAAGACCATTTGTCATGTCTTTGGCTACCCTTAAGTATCTCTTTTTGCAGACACCACAAGAGGAGAGCAAAAGAGACGGGGGCGGGAATCTCTTGTCAGGAAGTAGCAATGAATCCTTTTATGCAATCATATAATGATCTGGGAGATAAACTGATGGCTATAATATTGGGTCAGTAATTGCTTCCGTCTACTTCAGCACGGTAGTAAATGCAGCTCATCATATTTATAATGATCTCCCCCATGCAATACCTAAATCAACCCACCTGAAAGTAATTCTTGACGCAACTTCACCAGGGCTAACACTGTATAACGTAGGTGCTGGCTTATGCTCAGCCAGGAACAGGCCCACACAACTGTAGCTGTAGACATAAAAGCCAGTACAGCAACACTGTTAATGAAACCCACCTACTCACAAGATTCACACACCCTTCACATACTGACCACAATCAAGCAGGCAAAGGGGGGACCCAAACCCCAATACAGTAATCATACAGTTGCAGGTTCGAAACAGACTCACTTTGGGGTCCTTTGTAATCCCACAGGGGCCCAGTCTGTAACACACGTACTCCCTCCCCTGCTCCATATAAACCAGCAAGCCCCATATAAACCAGCAACCCCTGCCCCATATAAACCAGCAAGCCAAACCAGCAACTGGATTCTGGAATTAATAGCAGGAGAGTGGGAGTAGAATTCTAATTGGGATTGTGACAGCTCAGTTTAATTCAGTCTCCCAGCCTTTTTCCTGACACATGCATGCAGTAGCTGCTAGCTGATCCACAGGGGGGGGGGGGGGGGATAGATATGGGTACATATATGTTGTGCCCCACCCTGAGAAAGAGACTAATGCTCTTACGACATATGGACATATGAAGTTGCCTTGTACTGAATCAGACCCTTGGTCCATCAAAGTCAGTCTTGTCTACTCAGACTGGCAGCGGCTCTCCAGGGTCTCAAGCTGAGGTTTTTCACACCTATTTGCCTGGACCCTTTTTTGGAGATGCCGGGGATTGAGCCTGGGACCTTCTGCTTCCCAAGCAGATGCTCTACCACTGAGCCACCATCCCTCCTACATATGAAGCTGCCTTATACTGAATCAGACCCTGGGTCCATCAAAGTCAGTCTTGTCTCCTCAGACTGGCAGCGGCTCTCCAGGGTCTCAAGCTGAGGTTTTTCACACCTATTTGCCTGGACCCTTTTTTGGAGATGCCAGGGATTGAACCTGGGACCTTCTGCTTCCCAAGCAGATGCTCTACCACTGAGCCACCGTCCCTCCTACATATGAAGCTGTCTTATACTGAATCAGACCCTTGGTCCATCAAAGTCAGTCTTGTCTTCTCAGACTGGCAGCGGCTCTCCAGGGTCTCAAGCTGAGGTTTTTCACACCTCTTTGCCTGGACTCTTTTTTGGAGATGCCAGGGATTGAACCTGGGACCTTCTGCTTCCCAAGCAGATGCTCTACCACTGAGCTACCGTCCCTCCCCGTTGTCTAGGCAGTCCACTGTGGAGGCATTCCTGGTTTGGAGGGTCTTGTTGACAGCAAGCTAGCAGCTGTTTTGCTGAGAACCCTGGCTGTGCCCTTGAAGTTATGTATCTATTACCAAGTTCCTTCACCGTTGTATGTTGGGACAGGAGGGCAGAGTGACATAGCAACATGAAATACAGTATTTGAGTTTCTTGGCTGGCTCACGTATTGTCCTTGTTTGTCTGTAGGGACAGGATGAGGTGTTACTATGAACCCAGTCCTCCGCTGCAGATGTCAAGCAGGGTGAGCTTGCCAGGGCAACCAACTTGGGCTACATCTTTTGCAGATGTGACATTATGCCATCATAAAGCCCCGAATAAGTGAAAGGTTGTCTGAGCATTATTCCTCCCTCAACCATGCAACTCTAAAGACTTTGGGGCAAAACAGATGGGATGGTGGCCATAGGGCCAACGTGTGGCTACCAGTGCCGTTTTGGAAGAAGAAATGGCCATTTAAAAATTGCTGCTTCAGCACTTTAAAAGATGCAAAAGGAGGAAACAAGCTCCCTTGTTGCTGCTGCACTGCATGCCTGATCAGGATTGGGCCCTCATCTTTTTTAATGTCTCTAAAATGACATTAGTGACCATGGCCACTATCATGCCTACTTTGGCTATTAGCGGCATTTTGTCTTTGGAAGAGGAAGCGGTGATTTTATCTGCTATTCTGCTCCACTGCAGACCCACACTTTGTACCCGATGCTGTTCTGAGGGAGAGGTGATCTGCTGACCACTGGGGGGGAAATCATGATGGCTCAATGGACTGCATCATGAGCAAGAAGGAGAAAAGTCCCAATCCTCAAAGTGTGTGAACAGGTGGATATATCACAATGTCCTGTTTGTCACTGTACCAGTGTGAGGATTCCCCACACACACTGAGGTACAGCTGTGCTCCATGGGATCAGGTGGGGAGGAGCGAGCATATTGTGCCTATCAAGAATAACTCAAGACTATGATCGTTCTATAAATAACCTACTATTTCATAAAATTTTGTGAGCAACTATACATGCAGCTTGGAGAGCCAGTTTGGTGTAGTGGTTAAGCGTGCGGACTCTTATCTGGGAGAGCCAGGTTTGATTCCCCACTCCTCCACTTGCACCTGCTAGCATGGCCTTGGGTCAGCCTTATCTCTGGTAGGAGTTGTCCTTGAAAGGGCAGCTGCTGTGAGAGCCCTCTCCAGCCCCACCCACCTCACAGGGTGTCTGTTGTGGGGGAGGAAGGTAAAGGAGATTGTGAGCCGCTCTGAGACTCTTCGGAGTGGAGGGCGGGATATAAATCCAATATCTTCATCTACCTCACAGGGTGTCTGTTGTGGGGGAGGAAGGGAAAGGAGATTGTGAGCCGCTCTGAGACTCTTCGGAGTGGAGGGCGGGATATAAATCCAATATCTTCTTCTTCTTAATGGGGCAAATTAAGCCCCCCAGGGCTGTTTTAAGGTCAGGACAATGGAGGAGAGAATGGAGCCCATTCTTACCCAAACATCATAGTCCTGATTCCAAATGGGGTCTCACATCCTTGGGAATTGGGTTCCCAGTAGTGTGATGCATGGCTAATAGTATGAGCTTGATCTCAGAAGCTAAGAAGGGTTGGCCCCCAATTAGTATTTGGAAGGGAGACCACCAAGGAATACCAAGTTCCTGACATGGAGGCAGGCAATGGAAAGCCACCTCTGAATGTCTTTTGTCTTGAAAACCCTACAGAGCAGCCAGAAATTGGCTGTGACTCGATAGCATTTTCCACCCTCACCACTCTCGGAAAGTCCTCTTTCGTTGGGCCCTTAGGCTGAACTGCCCCAGGAGCTCCAGATAAAAACTCAGGGAAATATAGAGTTTTTGTTTAAAAGACTTCATCTTGGTGCAGCTGGAGTGTTTTCAGTTTCAAAGCAATTTTCAAGGACCTGTTAATCCAAAAAAAAAAAAAAAAAAAAATCTTATTTTACCTTGAAGCTGGAAGAACTGGAAGGATTAAGCCTTGCCATCCTCCAGTGCCGCCAATGTGATTCTTCATTCATTTACATAACACCAATCTGAATTTGTGCATTCGTCAAAAAACACAGGCTCGAAACTGGAAACTATTTTGAATGGGCTCGGATCACACATTCAGCAGCAGGTAGTCAAGCGATAAATGAAGAAATCAAGCGCTGTACATGCGTCAGGTAGTCCCAGAACGGCAGTGCAAGACAAGTTTTCATTTATAGTTATGACACTGTGTACTTCAGATGACAAGGGGGAAAGTTTGCAATATTAACCATACATTTCATTCCCAAAATTTAATTGACGGTACACAAAACACAACGAAGATGCAACCTTAATCCAGCAAAGGCAGATCAAGATGGGTAGCCACGTTAGTCTGTTTGTAGCAACAGAAAATGATGCACACATTATGTCAGCAAATTTGGAAAATGCAACGGTGGCCACGGGATCGGAAAAGGTCAGTTCATATTCCAGTCCCAAAGAAGGGTAATGCCAAGGAATGTTCAGACCTTTGATTGTGTGGATCACAACAAACTGTGGCAAGTCCTTAAAGAGAACGGAGTAGCAGCCCGCCTCACATGTCTCCTGAGAAACTTATATGAGGGTCAAGAAGCAACTGTCAAAACAGAATATGGAGCAGCTGATTGGTTTAGAATAGGGAAAAGAGTTCAACAAGGATGTATATTGTCACCCTGCTTATTTAATTTATATGCAGAGTACATCATGCAGAATGCTGGCCTGGATGAAGCACAAACGGAATTAAGATTGCCCGGAAAAACATCAACAACCTCAGATATGCAGATGACACCACTCTAATGGCAGAAAGTGAAGAGGACCTAACGAACCTCTTGTTGAGGATGAAAGAGGAGAGCACAACAGTAGGCTTGAAACTCAACATCAAAAAAACTAAGATCATGGCATCCGGCCCCATCACACTTTGGCAAATAGAAGGGGAAGACATGGAAGTAGTGACAGACTTCACATTTCTGGGATCCAAGAGCACTGCAGATGGTGACTGTAGCCATGAAATTAAAAGACATCACTCTGCCAACAAAAATCCATATAGTCCAAGCTATGGTACTCCCAGTAGTAATGTGTGGCTGAGAGAGTTGGACCATAAGGAAGGCTGAGTGCAGAAGAATAGATGCTTTTGAGCTGTGGTGCTGGAGAAGAATCCCGAGAGTACCTTGAACTGCAAGAAGATCAAATCAGTCAGTCCTAAGGGAAATCAACCCTGACTGTTCCCTGGAAGATCAGATGCTGAAGCTGAAGCTCAAATACTTTGGCCACCAAATGAGAAGGGAGCACTCCCTGGAGAAGATCCTGATGCTGGGAAAGACAGAAGGGAAAAGAAGGAGACCGCAAAAGATTAGATGGATGGACAGTGTTACTAATGTAACCAACACAAATTTGAGCAGACTTTGGTGGATGGTGGAAGACAGGAGGGCTTGGTGTGACTTGGTCCATGAGGTCGCAAAGAGTCGGACTCAACTGTGCGACTGAACAACAACAAAGCAACAGAAAAGGGGTCCAGTAGCACCTTAAAGACTAACAAAATTTGTGGTAGGGTATGAGCTTTTGTGAGTCACTGCTCAAGCAGTAACGCATGAGAGCTCATACCCTACCACAAATTTTGTTAGTCTTAAAGGTGCTCTTGTTAGAGATGTTGCCGTTCACTTCAGTTGTGATGTTGACTGAATCCTGAACTATATATAGTTTTGGGTTATATATAGCAGGCCACATACTATCTAAAAGGAAATCCTGTTTTGCTAGTTGCTTATTAAAACCATGAGGATTTCTCCCCTGAAAATTCTTTTATGAGTAATCAGGAAACTGTAGCCATCACAGCTCCTGGAATTCTGGGAGTATGGATGGAGGATTTCTAGTTATCAGGCAACGAGGAACTTCTACTATATAGTGTAGTAATAGCAAAAGGAGAGATCTCCTTGTCACGCGCGGCTGTCCCTAGCAAATGAGTTGTGCGAGGCCAGAGCGGAAGTATTTCTAGGAGGGGGGGAACGTCGATTGGGTGTTGGGGATTGGTGAGGCCAGGCCGCAAGGGGATTGGTGAGACAATTACACCACTCCCTAAGGGGTTTGCAAGCTCCCGCGGCGGTGGGGGCAACCTTTGTTTTCAGCCTCAATGAGTGCCTATGGGTTACACCACCATTTCCACAGACATAACTTTATGCCTCTGGGGTGTGTGTGTGTGTCATGGCTCAATGTCTTTAGGGAGCAACCTAACCCTGGCCATGCCCCCGACTCCACCCCCTCCTGTGCTGGAGTGGCTTGCTCTGCTGCACTTCCGCCAACGCTCGGGCACAGCCCTCGGGCATCGCTGCTCTCGGGCAGGGCAGCACTTAGGCGGCCCCACAACCACGTGAGTCCCCTCTGCCGTGGTGCTACTGGAGTTACGCGGGTGCAAATGCTACTTGTGCCAACATAGTGGATCGTCTGCTCCCAAAACACTTTCTGCCCCCCCCCTTAGGATTGTGCTCAGAGCTGCTTTTGCTCACTGGTCATTAGTAAAAATAGTGCAAAGCAGGGGTTTGACCATGGCAAGCACTCATCTGAACAAACCATACAAACCGTATTATTATCATGTAATAACCTCTCAGCTCTGTTTCAGAAAGTAATATTATTATCTAACATATTCATCTCAAGTGACAAAAGTTAACAGTCTTTAAAAAGGTGTTCATGACCAAAGCACACGTTGTCCCATCTGGCTCTAATGTTGCAACCACTTGTGGTGCTTTACTCAGGACTGCCCACTTTTAAAGGCATCAAAGTTTCAGTCTCAACATGCTCATAATAACAGGTTGTCTTTTGAAGGAACACCTGAGCTCTAGCACAGAGTTCAGCGTGCTTAACAATGCAGTCCTAGCTAAAGAACCAACCTGAACATTACAGCGGTCAGAGGTCTGACCCATAGCTGTTAACACCATTACAGAGAAGGAATTGGCTGTTTTAAAAAATGCTGTGTCGGGTCATGCCACAAAAGGACCACGCGATTTTGCCCCCCCCCCCCCCATGCGCCTTTTCAAGTGCTGAAACATCTAGTTTGGCCAGGGTTACATCCTTCTAAGTGTACTGGAGTTGACAGGCTTAAAAGGATAGATTCAGGTGGGTAGGAGGGGGTAACTCTGCTTAGGATGGCACTGCTCTGTTGCATTGTGACCAGTTTTTCTTTAAATGTACTAGGTTTTTTGAGGCAGAAATGTCTATAACAGACGTAAGTAGTTTCACCCCACATTTCCGTATGTCTGAACTCCCCTGTAGTGAAGCCAAGCCAGTTGGGAAGCCTGAACGTTCCCTTCTGTTTCTGCCTTTTTTAAAAAAAAGCAGCGATGCGTACATTATCGGATCTTCATACAAGAGTTTCGAATCACCACTTGCATGCTTCTTCACGGCAATTTTTTTGTTGCGATTGTGAGCCTACAGGGGGTGCTTTAGAAAACTATAGTCCAGTTGCATGGGCATACCCAGTTGCATGGTGGGAAACAAGCAAGGATTGACCGGGGGGGGGCGGGGTGGTAACTCATTTGCCACATCTTCACACTATCTCCTCTTAACCTCCTCCTGGCAAACCCTTTCCTTGCTTCTTTCTCTCCTGTCCACCCATCTTTTACCTGCCTCGATGTTTGGCTATATTGATACTTATTTACTTTTGTATACTTCATCTTTCTTCATAATGGGGACCCAATACAGTTGACATCATTCTGTTCCATTTTATCCACAGAACAATCCTGTGAGATAGGTAAGGTTGAGACTGGGAGACCCAGGTTCAAATTCCCAGTCTTCCAGGGATGATCCAGGGAGACCCAGGTTCAGATTCCCAGTCTTCCAGGGATGATCCCTGTTTCCAAAAGATCAATAATATGCAGCAGAATGATTAAGGCTGAGAGGAGTCTTCCAGGACAGATAGTTCCTGCCCTGCATTTCCTTTGCCTAGAAATCACATATGTCAGTGTTTCTGAGGATCATCCCTGGAAGACTGGGAATTTGAACCTGGGTCTCCCAGTCAGACAAATTTAAGAAAAAAACAACCCTTTTTGTCGCTTCTTGAGGTGGGACAGCACTGGAAATAGTCCGTATTTAGGCTCCCATATCAGCATCCTCGGAACTTTACTCCAACCCACTTCATAATATTGCTTCGGCATTGTATAGGAACCAATAATCACAGCACTTGTTGGCAGAGGGATTGCAAAGTTGTCGAAAAGGAACTGGTGTTTTGAATATGCGCTTATGCACATGCATGAAAGGCAGACACACACAAAAAGGATCCCACCCACCTCCTCTATGGTTACTGTGCAGCAATTATCGGAATGATCAGCCACAGGGTAAGTGCAACGACAGGTTAAGGATGGATGTTTAGATAAAATTCTCCAGCACACACACAAAAAATAAGGATCAAATTTAGAAGCATGGCCAAAACATGCTAAGCCTAAGGTCTGACCACAGACTCAGATTACCAAGTTCAAAATTGGGCAATATTCCAAAATTTAAACACCTTTTCCTCAAACATGTCACATAGTCATTGGGACCAGTGTTCCCTCTAAGCTGAGTTAGTGTCAGCTAGCTCATAGATTTTTGGTCTCCAGCTCACACATTTCTGTC
The DNA here is from genome assembly GCF_032191835.1 of Heteronotia binoei. Lineage (NCBI taxonomy): Eukaryota > Metazoa > Chordata > Lepidosauria > Squamata > Gekkonidae > Heteronotia > Heteronotia binoei. The sequence continues at coordinate 151,559,278 of NC_083227.1, forward strand.
TTAGCTCAGGAAAAATAGCCCCAAAGCAAACTAATGTATGCAGTAGCTCACAACTTTAATTCCCTTGGCTCACAACTTTAATGCCAGTAGCTCACAAAGTAGAATTTTTGCTCACAAGATTCCATGGTTTGAGGGAACATTGATTAGAACTAGTATTTTTTCCTAAAGCCTCCTCCTGCTGCTCTTGCCCCACTACTATGCCCTACAAAATGCTCTGATTCAACTACACTGTATATGCCCTGTGTATTTGGAATGTACACACATATACACAAGTGCACCTACCTATGTACACCCACATGCTAATCGCCAACATTCAGGAAAGTTAATGTGTCAAATCGTATATCTATATGGGAACTGTAGAATCTGTTGTTTTAACACAGAACAATGAAGAAAATGGTTGCAAAGAAAGCAACGGAGCCCATTCACTTGCACATCTCACATAAACCAGACTTGAACTTTTACTCTTGGTCCAGGATGCCTGGACCACCAGCACCACTGGGTGGAGAGGGCGTGGATTGCATGACTGCCTGCAAAAAGGCTTTTTGCACTAAAGCTGTTTTGCTAGTTTGTAACAGCCCATCAAATGAATCATGAAACATGACTTCAGTAGGCCTATACGAGGCTGAGAGGTCTATGAATCATACTCCAAAGATATGTTTTTCTCTTAAAATAACTGAATAACAATTACTGAAATGCTGGAGGGAAATCAGAAACGCTGACATATGTGATTTCTAGGCAAAGGAAATGCAGGGCAGGAACTATCTGTCCTGGAAGACTCCTCTCAACCTTAATCATTCTGCTGCATATTATTGATCTTTTGGAAACACATACTAGTTTTCCCTTGAACACTAATAGTCCTTGGACATACTTTGCACTCAGGTTTACCACTCTGTAGCTTGGTCCTCCGAGGCTGACCTTACACTGGTATGCTTCTGGCCTGTTATTTATTTATTTACATTAATTTTAATCCACTTTACTCACTTGAATTCAAGGCAGATTACAGACAGAAGGTCAATACCATTGATGGATGGAACAGTAAATAAATAAGCAATGCACTAGGATTATAGTTGTAGAATCAGCCTTTTTTTTTTTGAGCAGGAACTCACAGTAACGCAGTCCAAGCTGGCTTGGTGTCAGGGGGTGGGGCCTGATATGCAAATGAGTTCCTGCTGGGCTTTTTCTACCAAAAAAAAGCCCTGTGTAAAACCAACCAAAAGTCTAAAAACAAACTGGAGAGCCAGTTTGGTGTAGTGGTTAAATGTGCAGACTCTTATCTGGGAGAAACGGGTTTGATTCCCCCACTCCTCCACTTGCACCTGCTAGCATGGCCTTGGGTCAGCTATAGCTCTGGCAGAAATTGTCCTTGAAAGGGGAGCTGCTGTGAGAGCCCTCTCCAGCCCCACCCACCTCACAGGGTGTCTGTTGTGGGGGAGGAAGGTAAAGGAGATTGTGAGCCGCTCTGAGACTCTTCGGAGTGGAGGGCGGGATATAAATCCAATATCATCATCTTCTTCTTCTTTAAAAACAGAATTGAAGCAAGCATTAAGTATTAACATGACATATTAAATGATGCAAAATTCCACAGTTAGCCACTCTACCATCCTGTTTTGAGACCCAAGTTACATTTTTCATCTAAGGGCACCACAACCTATGGCACCCCGCCATCTTGCTCTCTCATTTTAAGTACTGTGCTGATATCTAACCCTCAGCAACTATCTTCTTATGCATCATCCCAATGCACAAGACAAATGCCATTTTTTTTTCCTGTTCAAAATGGCTGATTCTCTGCTACAGTTGCTGTCCTTTCCCTGACAGAAGTATTGTGCCCTTAACAGCTGCATGGCAGGTAAGAAGCCACCAGTTCTATTTACTCCTTTTCTGCATATTCACACCAGGAAACTTGATGGCACCTGTTGTAAGTTTTTACTGCCATGTTGTTCTTAACAGCATCTGTCAGTAAAGAAATTGGCAGCTTTAGGCTATGTTCTTCCACAGATAACAAAGGCATTATTGTAGGTCAGGGCACTCCATTTATTAAACAAAGTCTCAGTCAGCTTCTGTCTGGCCATTTCAGCAGTTTTTTCTTATGCATGTTTGCACAGAAATAAGACCCACTCTTTTAAGACAGGGTTGTTTCCAAATAGCAAATCTTTTAAAGGACACGCTGAAGCATGTTGACTCAGAAAAGTCCCACTAAATTCAATGGGGCTTATTTCTGAGCATGTGTACATAGGTTAGCAAGTTTTAAGCTTTTCAAACATACATAGGATTTGACTCCACAATGCATATAGCTGTTTTCCCACAAAGAATGCTGTGAAAACATAAGAAGGTATAAAGTAAAAAACAACACCCCACCCTGTCTATCTGTGTTGCTGTGATCCAGGACAATTAGAAACTGTACATGCGGTCAAATCTTGATCCAAATCAATACTGTGATAGCTAAACTAAAGAGGATTAGCTGGGGAAGGGCAGCAGTCCTTTGTAGGACATGCCTACACTATTCATTATTATTTTAAAATCGTACTCTGATTCTGTTAGGGTTTAGAGATACTTTAGTAGAGTTGTGTGGCGAGAACCACACATAAACAACCAGGCAGACGGTTTAGCTTAAGAATAAAGTAGTTTACTTTTACTATGAGGAAAAGGGTTACTGGGATTTCTAGAAAACAAAAGAAGGATTCAGTATCCTATCTAGTCTCTAGACTACATCTCGACTCTCAGGAGTCCAAACTCTAACTGCATGGAGATCTGAGGGCTTTACACAAAGGGCAATAAAACTGACCAAATGGTTTCCCCCAGACCACCTCCCAAATATATGGATTAGCCTATAAGGGCTTTCCTTCAACGGTCACTATGCATATTGACACCTAGCCTGAGTGGGAAGTACGTGCAAACATTCTCATTGGCTATACCTCTCACTGGCTAAACATCAGCATGCATATACATTCATTTAATTAACTCATGACAACAGGGAGTGAAATTGCAAAAGAAACCCAACAGATTCTTCACTTAAAGTGTCCAAGATGACTTTCAACATTGCAAAATACAAAGTTGCATTTAAATAATGTGTTTTATTTCAATAAGCACATGACACTGCCTGAGTCAAGCCATTGGTCTCTATCAAAGGCAGCAGCATCCGAGAGAGGTCCGGGCAGATTCCTTTCACATCATCTGATTCTTTTAACTGGAGTTGCTGAGGACTGAACCTGGGATTTCCGCATGCAAAGCTGATGCTGCTCTACCATGAAGACACTGCACTTCCTACTATGGGCACACGGGCATTCCGCACTGAATCAAGCTAAAAAAAGACTCACGAAGAAACTGAAAAATGGTGTCAAGCATGTGACATTAACTACAGGACAGTGTCCCTTTGAAAAAACACAAATGTGTGCACTTGAGGTCGTTTTGTAGAAAAATAGGTGGTGGAGCTCATTAGCATAACTCATAAGCATACGCCACCCTCCCCCCCCCAAGCCAAAAGCAACCTGACACAAGAAAGGAGAGCCCCGGGTGAGCAAGGCCTGCTTGGGCTGGCTAGAGATCCAGCCAGCCCAAGCAGGCCTCACTCATCTGGAGCTCTCCTTGGCTGGCCACCCGGCAGTCAAAAGGCCAGCAAACCACCCACTGTCCAAAATCACATAAGAAGTCGAGAAAGGGTGGCGTGGGCTTCTCCAGGGCTGCTGGGGGTGTGGCAAAACCCCTGATGGCTGGCTGGCTGCCCGGTCTCCTAATCCAGGGATTGTTATGCAACTGCACGTGCTATTCAATGGTCAAGGTAGGTAGGTGGGGAGGAGGGAGAACCCTCAGGAAGGTTCAGGAGCTATGCTCCTGAGAGCTCCTGCTGAATTCAAGAGCTGGTGTACACCAACATTGTATGTACACCGTTGTTGTAGAAAGTGCCATCAAGTCACAGCCAATTTATGGCAACCCCTCATGTGGTTTTCAAGGCAGGATACGTTGAGAGGTGGGTTGCCATTGCCTGCCTGTGTGTTGTGACCCTGGACTTCCTTGGCGGCTTTCCATCCAAACCTGCTTAGTTTATGGATCTGATGACTTAAGGCTAGCCTGGGTCATCCAAGCTGAGTCCATTCACAGGAAGGACAGGATGAAAGTAAAAATAAATAAACCCTGATAGCGTTGCCCTGGTCACTGGTCACTGGCAGGGGAGGAGCCAATAGGGTTACCAGCTCTAGACTGGGCAACTCCTGGAGATTTGAGGATGAAGTGTGGGGAGGACGGGGACCTCAGTGGAGTACAATGCCATACAGTCCACCTCCAGGAGATCTGAGGATGAAGTGTGGGGAGGACGGGGACCTCAGTGGAGTACAATGCCATACGGTCCACCTCCAGGAGATCGGGGGATGAAGTGTGGGGAGGACGGGGACCTCAGTGGAGTACAATGCCATACGGTCCACCTCCAGGAGATCTGAGGATGAAGTGTGGGGAGGACGGGGACCTCAGTGGAGTACAATGCCATACGGTCCACCTCCAGGAGATCTGAGGATGAAGTGTGGGGAGGACGGGGACCTCAGTGGAGTACAATGCCATACGGTCCACCTCCAGGAGATCTGAGGATGAAGTGTGGGGAGGACGGGGACCTCAGTGGAGTACAATGCCATACGGTCCACCTCCAGGAGATCTGAGGATGAAGTGTGGGGAGGACGGGGACCTCAGTGGAGTACAATGCCATATGGTCCACCTCCAGGAGATCTGAGGATGAAGTGTGGGGAGGACGGGGACCTCAGTGGAGTACAATGCCATACGGTCCACCTCCAGGAGATCGGGGGATGAAGTGTGGGGAGGACGGGGACCTCAGTGGAGTACAATGCCATATGGTCCACCTCCAGGAGATCTGAGGATGAAGTGTGGGGAGGACGGGGACCTCAGTGGAGTACAATGCCATACGGTCCACCTCCAGGAGATCTGAGGATGAAGTGTGGGGAGGACGGGGACCTCAGTGGAGTACAATGCCATACGGTCCACCTCCAGGAGATCGGGGGATGAAGTGTGGGGAGGACGGGGACCTCAGTGGAGTACAATGCCATACGGTCCACCTCCAGGAGATCTGAGGATGAAGTGTGGGGAGGACGGGGACCTCAGTGGAGTACAATGCCATACGGTCCACCTCCAGGAGATCTGAGGATGAAGTGTGGGGAGGACGGGGACCTCAGTGGAGTACAATGCCATACGGTCTACCTCCAGGAGATCGGGGGATGAAGTGTGGGGAGGACGGGGACCTCAGTGGAGTACAATGCCATACGGTCCACCTCCAGGAGATCTGAGGATGAAGTGTGGGGAGGACGGGGACCTCAGTGGAGTACAATGCCATACGGTCCACCTCCAGGAGATCTGAGGATGAAGTGTGGGAAGGACGGGGACCTCAGTGGAGTACAATGCCATACGGTCCACCTCCAGGAGATCTGAGGATGAAGTGTGGGAAGGACGGGGACCTCAGTGGAGCACAATGCCATACGGTCCACCTCCAGGAGATCTGAGGATGAAGTGTGGGGAGGACGGGGACCTCAGTGGAGCACAATGCCATACGGTCCACCTCCAGGAGATCTGAGGATGAAGTGTGGGAAGGACGGGGACCTCAGTGGAGCACAATGCCATACGGTCCACCTCCAGGAGATCTGAGGATGAAGTGTGGGAAGGACGGGGACCTCAGTGGAGCACAATGCCATACGGTCCACCTCCAGGAGATCTGAGGATGAAGTGTGGGGAGGACGGGGACCTCAGTGGAGCACAATGCCATACGGTCCACCTCCAGGAGATCTGAGGATGAAGTGTGGGGAGGACGGGGACCTCAGTGGAGCACAATGCCATACGGTCCACCTCCAGGAGATCTGAGGATGAAGTGTGGGAAGGACGGGGACCTGAGTGGAGCACAATGCCATACGGTCCACCTCCAGGAGATCTGAGGATGAAGTGTGGGGAGGATGGGGACCTCAGTGGAGTACAATGCCATACGGTCCACCTCCAGGAGATCTGAGGATGAAGTGTGGGGAGGACGGGGACCTCAGTGGAGTACAATGCCATACGGTCCACCTCCAGGAGATCGGGGGATGAAGTGTGGGGAGGACGGGGACCTCAGTGGAGTACAATGCCATACGGTCCACCTCCAGGAGATCTGAGGATGAAGTGTGGGGAGGACGGGGACCTCAGTGGAGTACAATGCCATACGGTCCACCTCCAGGAGATCTGAGGATGAAGTGTGGGGAGGACGGGGACCTCAGTGGAGTACAATGCCATACGGTCTACCTCCAGGAGATCGGGGGATGAAGTGTGGGGAGGACGGGGACCTCAGTGGAGCACAATGCCATACGGTCCACCTCCAGGAGATCTGAGGATGAAGTGTGGGAAGGACGGGGACCTGAGTGGAGCACAATGCCATACGGTCCACCTCCAGGAGATCTGAGGATGAAGTGTGGGGAGGATGGGGACCTCAGTGGAGTACAATGCCATACGGTCCACCTCCAGGAGATCTGAGGATGAAGTGTGGGGAGGACGGGGACCTCAGTGGAGTACAATGCCATACGGTCCACCTCCAGGAGATCGGGGGATGAAGTGTGGGGAGGACGGGGACCTCAGTGGAGTACAATGCCATACGGTCCACCTCCAGGAGATCTGAGGATGAAGTGTGGGGAGGACGGGGACCTCAGTGGAGTACAATGCCATACGGTCCACCTCCAGGAGATCTGAGGATGAAGTGTGGGAAGGACGGGGACCTCAGTGGAGTACAATGCCATACGGTCCACCTCCAGGAGATCTGAGGATGAAGTGTGGGAAGGACGGGGACCTCAGTGGAGCACAATGCCATACGGTCCACCTCCAGGAGATCTGAGGATGAAGTGTGGGGAGGACGGGGACCTCAGTGGAGCACAATGCCATACGGTCCACCTCCAGGAGATCTGAGGATGAAGTGTGGGAAGGACGGGGACCTCAGTGGAGCACAATGCCATACGGTCCACCTCCAGGAGATCTGAGGATGAAGTGTGGGAAGGACGGGGACCTCAGTGGAGCACAATGCCATACGGTCCACCTCCAGGAGATCTGAGGATGAAGTGTGGGGAGGACGGGGACCTCAGTGGAGCACAATGCCATACGGTCCACCTCCAGGAGATCTGAGGATGAAGTGTGGGAAGGACGGGGACCTCAGTGGAGCACAATGCCATACGGTCCACCTCCAGGAGATCTGAGGATGAAGTGTGGGAAGGACGGGGACCTCAGTGGAGCACAATGCCATACGGTCCACCTCCAGGAGATCTGAGGATGAAGTGTGGGGAGGACGGGGACCTCAGTGGAGCACAATGCCATACGGTCCACCTCCAGGAGATCTGAGGATGAAGTGTGGGGAGGACGGGGACCTCAGTGGAGCACAATGCCATACGGTCCACCTCCAGGAGATCTGAGGATGAAGTGTGGGAAGGACGGGGACCTGAGTGGAGCACAATGCCATACGGTCCACCTCCAGGAGATCTGAGGATGAAGTGTGGGGAGGATGGGGACCTCAGTGGAGTACAATGCCATACGGTCCACCTCCAGGAGATCTGAGGATGAAGTGTGGGGAGGACGGGGACCTCAGTGGAGTACAATGCCATACGGTCCACCTCCAGGAGATCGGGGGATGAAGTGTGGGGAGGACGGGGACCTCAGTGGAGTACAATGCCATACGGTCCACCTCCAGGAGATCGGGGGATGAAGTGTGGGGAGGACGGGGACCTCAGTGGAGTACAATGCCATACGGTCCACCTCCAGGAGATCTGAGGATGAAGTGTGGGGAGGACGGGGACCTCAGTGGAGTACAATGCCATACGGTCCACCTCCAGGAGATCTGAGGATGAAGTGTGGGAAGGACGGGGACCTCAGTGGAGTACAATGCCATACGGTCCACCTCCAGGAGATCTGAGGATGAAGTGTGGGAAGGACGGGGACCTCAGTGGAGCACAATGCCATACGGTCCACCTCCAGGAGATCTGAGGATGAAGTGTGGGGAGGACGGGGACCTCAGTGGAGCACAATGCCATACGGTCCACCTCCAGGAGATCTGAGGATGAAGTGTGGGAAGGACGGGGACCTCAGTGGAGCACAATGCCATACGGTCCACCTCCAGGAGATCTGAGGATGAAGTGTGGGAAGGACGGGGACCTCAGTGGAGCACAATGCCATACGGTCCACCTCCAGGAGATCTGAGGATGAAGTGTGGGGAGGACGGGGACCTCAGTGGAGCACAATGCCATACGGTCCACCTCCAGGAGATCTGAGGATGAAGTGTGGGAAGGACGGGGACCTCAGTGGAGCACAATGCCATACGGTCCACCTCCAGGAGATCTGAGGATGAAGTGTGGGAAGGACGGGGACCTCAGTGGAGCACAATGCCATACGGTCCACCTCCAGGAGATCTGAGGATGAAGTGTGGGGAGGACGGGGACCTCAGTGGAGCACAATGCCATACGGTCCACCTCCAGGAGATCTGAGGATGAAGTGTGGGGAGGACGGGGACCTCAGTGGAGCACAATGCCATACGGTCCACCTCCAGGAGATCTGAGGATGAAGTGTGGGAAGGACGGGGACCTGAGTGGAGCACAATGCCATACGGTCCACCTCCAGGAGATCTGAGGATGAAGTGTGGGGAGGATGGGGACCTCAGTGGAGTACAATGCCATACGGTCCACCTCCAGGAGATCTGAGGATGAAGTGTGGGGAGGACGGGGACCTCAGTGGAGTACAATGCCATACGGTCCACCTCCAGGAGATCGGGGGATGAAGTGTGGGGAGGACGGGGACCTCAGTGGAGTACAATGCCATACGGTCCACCTCCAGGAGATCTGAGGATGAAGTGTGGGGAGGACGGGGACCTCAGTGGAGTACAATGCCATACGGTCCACCTCCAGGAGATCTGAGGATGAAGTGTGGGGAGGACGGGGACCTCAGTGGAGTACAATGCCATACGGTCTACCTCCAGGAGATCGGGGGATGAAGTGTGGGGAGGACGGGGACCTCAGTGGAGCACAATGCCATACGGTCCACCTCCAGGAGATCTGAGGATGAAGTGTGGGAAGGACGGGGACCTGAGTGGAGCACAATGCCATACGGTCCACCTCCAGGAGATCTGAGGATGAAGTGTGGGGAGGATGGGGACCTCAGTGGAGTACAATGCCATACGGTCCACCTCCAGGAGATCTGAGGATGAAGTGTGGGGAGGACGGGGACCTCAGTGGAGTACAATGCCATACGGTCCACCTCCAGGAGATCGGGGGATGAAGTGTGGGGAGGACGGGGACCTCAGTGGAGTACAATGCCATACGGTCCACCTCCAGGAGATCTGAGGATGAAGTGTGGGGAGGACGGGGACCTCAGTGGAGTACAATGCCATACGGTCCACCTCCAGGAGATCTGAGGATGAAGTGTGGGAAGGACGGGGACCTCAGTGGAGTACAATGCCATACGGTCCACCTCCAGGAGATCTGAGGATGAAGTGTGGGAAGGACGGGGACCTCAGTGGAGCACAATGCCATACGGTCCACCTCCAGGAGATCTGAGGATGAAGTGTGGGGAGGACGGGGACCTCAGTGGAGCACAATGCCATACGGTCCACCTCCAGGAGATCTGAGGATGAAGTGTGGGAAGGACGGGGACCTCAGTGGAGCACAATGCCATACGGTCCACCTCCAGGAGATCTGAGGATGAAGTGTGGGAAGGACGGGGACCTCAGTGGAGCACAATGCCATACGGTCCACCTCCAGGAGATCTGAGGATGAAGTGTGGGGAGGACGGGGACCTCAGTGGAGCACAATGCCATACGGTCCACCTCCAGGAGATCTGAGGATGAAGTGTGGGGAGGACGGGGACCTCAGTGGAGCACAATGCCATACGGTCCACCTCCAGGAGATCTGAGGATGAAGTGTGGGAAGGACGGGGACCTGAGTGGAGCACAATGCCATACGGTCCACCTCCAGGAGATCTGAGGATGAAGTGTGGGGAGGACGGGGACCTCAGTGGAGTACAATGCCATACGGTCCACCTCCAGGAGATCTGAGGATGAAGTGTGGGGAGGATGGGGACCTCAGTGGAGTACAATGCCATACGGTCCACCTCCAGGAGATCTGAGGATGAAGTGTAGGGAGGACGGGGACCTGAGTGGAGTACAATGCCATACGGTCCACCTCCAGGAGATCTGAGGATGAAGTGTGGGGAGGACGGGGACCTCAGTGGAGTACAATGCCATACGGTCCACCTCCAGGAGATCTGAGGATGAAGTGTGGGGTGGACGGGGACCTCAGTGGAGTACAATGCCATACAGTCCACCTCCTGGAGAGAAAATGCAGTCCTGCAATGAGCTGTAATCCCAGGCTGATGCCCCTATTTCTATTGTAGGGCTTATATATCATACACTCTTGAATAGTTGGTTAGTCGTGCATCAAGCATATATCCCTCATAGGTTGACTGGTGGTGTTACTGCGATGCACACAATTTCCTAGATAATCCATGAAGGGAAGCAGTCGTGTGTGAAGGGGCAAGCAAGAAAAGCACTAACATTTTTAATTGTGAGAGCAACAAACGTTTATTATGAATTTGAGAGCCTGCGATGACCTTTCCTCTACCGAAACATGATGAACGCGTTTTAAAACAAAGACGTTATAAATATTTCCTGGGATCACCCAGAGGGCAACATGGAGGGCCTTTGGGGTAGGGGCGCCAAAGGCAAAAAAAAGAAAGCGGGGTGAAATCCTCCCGGGCGCTGGATCCAGGCTGAAGGGAGACCCAAGTGTGGGAGATCCTACGAGGCGACTCTGGGAAGCGAGCAGGCGGAATGAGCAGCGGCTGCGAGTGGGAGGCTGTCATTGTGTGCAGGCAGCCGCACCTGATCCGGAAGGGCGGGGCGAGCGATCAGCCTGTCCCAGCGGAGATTGTCTCAGCTCTGGGAGTGGAGCGGAGGGGTCCGGACGGAAGGGCGCTAAGACCCGGTGCTCCGCGCGGAAGAAACAGCAGGGAGGGTCCGCACGAGCTGGTTGAAAGGTTGACGTTTGTGCGCCGGAGGAACGGGGCGCATCTCCTGGGTCAGGCAGGGCGCGAGCCGAGAGCGCGGCGGGGCAAGGGAGCTGCGCAGAAGAGCGTCCGTGTCTGCTGCTCATCGCGCCTTCTTCATTCCCCCAGGCATGACCGGGACCATGGAGAGACTCAGCGGTAAGCAAAGCACCGGGGCTAGATTGAGACGGCTGCAAATGGCCCAACGGCTTGACATCCGTTGCCGCTGTGTGCCTGAGGATGCCGCGTTAGAGGAATGCCCTACGCACAGCGGGTTGCCGGGACGGGTAGGGTGGCGCTTCGCACTGGCATAACGCTTTGCCCTGGCTCTTGGAAGGCAGAGAAAGCCCGGGGCGGGGTGGGGTGGGGTGGGTTGAAACTTCGCTTTGGAGTGGGGGGACAACAACAACAAAAAGTGTTTCTGTTGACTGAGCCCCTCTTGCTGTCGATCTCGCCGCCGCTCTTATCGGAGCCCTGCCCCAAACCGCTCAGCCTATTGTACGCCACGGCCAAACAAGCGCGGCAGCGAAGCGCCTGGAAGCCTAGGCGTTTTAGGAGCAGAACCCTTCGCCGATTCGAGTTTGCGGCATCCGACGGAAGGGCACCGCGCAGAACCATTCCCAACACGGCTGGAGCGGGTGTTAGCCGCTTTCCGGCGCTGGGCGCTGAGCGTTAGATCATTTGGTGGATCAGGAGGAGGACTTCTGCCACGCCCACGTGCGCTCGCATTCACCGCACGTTCCGCGTGGGGACGTACCATTGCGTATTCGGACACGGAGAGGGGGGGGGGGGGAAATAGATCCCTTGGAGGAAAATAATCCCCGAATTGTTTCTTTGACGTGATCCTTTTCCAGACTCAAATCGTGGGTGGCCGTATGGAATTTGGATGAGAAGAGGAATGGATAACGTGGCCACATGACCCTAAGAGATCAGCCACTGAGAAGCGCGTGGGATAAACTACTCCCCCCCCCACCCCTTTTCTCCCGCCCCCTTTTAAATAAGGAGAGATGTTATATGCGCCCAGAATGGTTGGGAAATTGCATTGTTTTAATGGGTCTTTGTGTAACCTGGGTCATTGGAGGGTAGACGCACGAGCGGTTTGCCAAATGGCTTTGGAACCTTCCTGGCTCCCTCTCTGAGTTAGTTATTTCTTCACCAGTGTTGTCCCAATCGAGATGACCAAAGACCCGTTGTAGGAATGATTTCCAGCAGGTGTTGTGTTTACTATCCATAGCAAATGCCCTTGAGGGAAGGCCTATTTCTGAACTGTACCCCTGCTGGAATACATACCTCTCAGTCTCATGCACATCTGCCACTCAGAAATACAACTGGGAATGTCGGTGGGATTCCTTTCCAAGTAATTGTGCATAGTATTTGTTGTGCTTAAGTGTTTTCTTACAGTATTTTGAAGGAAGTGTAAGAACTAACATCAGGCAAGATTTGGCCTCTTTGGCGGTCTGCTCTATTGTGTATGTGTGTGGGGGGGTGGCATTCCTAGTGTTAACGGTTTTTTAGAAGTAAGTGGGGATCTTGTTTGGAGAGAGCTATGACTAGTGGGTTCTGGAAAACGCTTAAAGACCGTATGTATAGTAACCGCCAGTTCATGAACAATTGATAGTTTTGCCGGATTTGGCTTTTTGCCATGTGTTAGGATGATTGCATAGACTTTGCATAAAATGCCAATGAAGCCGAGCACCTCTGCTTGAGAATATTTCCTCTTTTTGTTCATTTGATGTATTCTTCACTGCTTCTGGTCTGATTTTCAGTGCCAGCAGATACAGAGTTCTAGCTGTTGGTGCACAGAAGTTATTTATTTATTATTTATTTGTATTCCACCCTTCCCAGAACAGGCTCAGGACCTGTGTATGAAAGGCTTGCTCAGGAGTTCTGTGAATATTGACATCTAGTTCACTGTTCTTGGAGTGGCTTTTTTTTTTGCATGCCATCAAATTTCTGTACAAAGGCCTTTTCACATGGCCCTGACATCTCAAACACAGCACACGCAATGGCTACTGCACCAGAAGTGGTGGTGAAATTCTGTTGTGCTCTTAGGTGCTGGAGCATGCTTACGCAGAGAAATAAGGCAGAAAGAGAGGCACAAGAAGAGACAAATGAGGAGGCTGCCGTGCTTACTTGCAGCTAAACTTTCTTATTGGTGGCAGCCTTTTAAACTTACTGCAAATGTTAACACTTTTTGAGCATGGGTTTTTTTTCTGGTAGTGAAAGATGCACTTGCTCTCCAAAGTTAGAGTAACACCATGGATTTAAGTATTCAATGAAACGGCAAACTTCTGAGACCCTTCTGAGTTATATTAGACCCCTTTTTGGAGAGGTTTGTACAAGAGCTTGTCTGTGGCAATCTCTCCCTTCCCTCCTGTCCTACAACAAAGTGGAACATTGATTGGTGTGTGAGTGTGTAGTGAAATCTTAACTGTTCATGTCTGGAAATGCTATGTATATCTCTACTGTATACAGTGTATACATTCCAGCAACAGTCTAGGCAGCTAAAGCAGTCTCATTTAGTTTCTTTCTTTGATTTGCGGCTATAAGTAACTCCTTTATGCACTGTGCACTACTGGCTTCTGGTGGGATTTGCCAACTTCTTTAACCAGGAGAGGTATCTGTAGATAGAAGACAGCGTACCAATGCTGACTGATGTCAGAATTCATGAGCGGTAAAGGGAGAATGATCATTCGCTTTCCTCTTCTGCTTCACAAAAGGGTGATGGTGACAACCTTGGAGCCTATATAATTAAAACTGTACTAAAATCTCATTGCATTGCAGAGTCTGTGCAGGTCAAGGAATTTTCCTTTGCCTTCCATCTGGAAGGATGGGTGGTGCTTCCTGAATGGATACTGGGATCTCCTTTCTTTCTCTGCTGTGTCCCCCCATTTGTAAGACAGTGAGCATTCAAAGGCTGACCACTGTGATAATCAGGGTCCATATCCTACTACTCAACTCACTTTTAGGTAGATCCAAGTGGGCAACCGTGTTGGTCTGGAGACCTTTAAGACCAACCAAGTTTTATTTAGAAACTTAGCTTTCGTGTGCTCTCTAAGCACATTTTTAGGTATTCATTCTTGCACTTGCCTTGAATAAGGGAATATTTTTGCTGTCTGTTCATAAGCACAAATGAGGGGAAAACCCCTATAAGTAGATTTCTTGGGTATTTTGTTCATTGGTTTCCTCACTGGAACACTTGTTGAACATTGAAAGCCACTTCTGAAATACCATGAACCAGTCCTCGGGTGTAAGCTTATGTAAGTTTTATTACTGGAAATGCTGGAGTGACTTTGGTGACCAACACTGAAGTCCTCAAGCGGGCGGAGGTTACAAGCATCGAGGCATTGTTGTTGAAGACGCAGCTGCCCTGGCAGGGCATATCTCCAGGATGGAAAACCACCGCCTTCCCAAGATTGCCCTGTATGGCGAACTTTCCACCGGCCATCGAAATAGAGGGGCACCAAAGAAGAGGTACAAGGACTCCTTGAAGAAATCCCTTGGCACCTGTCGCATCAGCCATCACCAGTAGTCTGACCTAGCCTCAGATCGCAAAGCATGGAGGCACACCATCCACCAGGCTGTCTCTTCCTTTGAGAACGCACGCATAGCTGGTCTTGAGGACAAAAGGAGATTGAGGAAGAATCGTACTGCTACGGCACCAACCCCAAATCAGACTTTTTCCCTGCAGCCACTGTGGCCGGACCTGCCTGTCCCGCATTGGTCTTGTCAGCCACCAGCGAGCCTGCAGCAGACACGACTACTGCACCTTTCTTAAATCTTCGTTCGCGAAGTCAAGCCGAGAGAGAGAGAGAGAGACTGGAAATGCACTTTCAACTACTAATTTGAGGATAGCAGACATCTCACGTATTTGCATTGACTATTCCTCTCACACATGGAAATGTCAGAACTAGATGTTGGAGAAGAGCTCTATATGGTTTTATCATAAACTCTTTGAAAAAAAGTAGGCTGAGACTCGGGGATTTCATTTGCAAGTGTCATCAGATATGTCCTTTGTATTTTGGTGGGTGGCAACATCACTGAGGTCCTCTGTTGAGTTGGAAACAGAGGAATGGGATGCTGCCGTACTCAATTACCTATGTTGTTTTGTCTGGCGCAGGTGGTTAAAAGTGACACGAACCGATGGTAGATCCAGGTGTGCAATAAGAGAACTGCTACGACTCCATCAGCAGTGTTGGATTGAAGTCTGTTGACCTTTCCTCTTCTTAAATCCCAAACCTGTTTGTTGTGTACTTAAATGGACAATTGGAAATGAAGGGAAAGCAACAAGTTTGACAGCACAGAAAAGTCAGAATAGGAAATTGTGGGCCAGCACCTAGAATGGTAGGCAACAGGCAACATATTCTGGACAAGCAATCATGTTCAAATGCAATAATAATAAAAAAAATCCTGTACTTGGAAATGTGCTATTTAGGGGGTTTTCTGTGGTAACCCTAAACACTAGCACATTTGGAAAAATTTATAAGAAAATGCTATTAGAACATGGACTGCTCTGGGTTAATATGAAATGCTGTTGCCCTTCCGGGATGTCTCTTTTTCCTCTTTGAAAGGTCTATTAGCAAATGGAAAGAGCAACTATACTCCCAACTACAGGGTTTGACCTTCAGAGGGAGTAGGAAGGAAATCATGCTACTTCCCTGCAATTATATTATTCCCTGTGTACTTTCTGAATCTGTCTCATAAATGCACATGCACTACCTCAGATTACCAATTAACAGTGGCTGCAGAACTAGAAATATGCTTGACTTGTGTTACATTAACTGTAATGTGGCCATCCTTGCTCCATATTGCCTACTCAGCTGGTCTTAGCCCCTGGGGCTTTAGAGTCAAGGCAACTAATCGGACGTGAAAATTCAAACCACTTAACATCCATTATAAGTCTTCTCTCTGACTATGTCATTCCATCCTGTCTGACAACGATGCAGAAATATGCAGGAGTTAAAACAAAACAAAACATTTCTTATTCTGTTTCTTACAAACCCACAAAAGGTGGTATTCAGCATTCAAGCTTGAAGCAAATGTGATCTCCCTGAATTGAAGCTCCCCCCCAATGAAACATGCCTCTTTGTGTCTAGCTGCATCTAAATTTCTGTAGATGTAAGTCAGTCTGACAGAATGAACTAAGCTTTGAAATATAGGCAAGAATTATACTTGAATTTCATCCATTGAGTTGACTAAACTTTGCTATCTTTCAAGCATCCTGAGCTGGATATCTAACTGCCAGTTTTTCTAGCAGCACAGTTTGATTCTGCTTAGAATCCCCTTCTCTCTCTCTTTTGCTTCAGCACATATCCTCTTGTTCCTATATAAATATCAGTTAACTGGGGAGGGGGCTTGAATAGTTCAGGGTTGTGCCGCCCCAAAAAACCACTTGCCACTTGTTAACCATAAGTTAACACCAGAAGTACACAAAGTCCACAGATTCTAAATAGCTTTGGTGACTCAGTTCTGTGGTCATCCTTGACGCTGCTAAATCCTGTACTCAGTAGCATGTCATTGCCGTTGATGCACAGCTGATATGTGGGAGAGGCCTCATATCTAACTGCAAAAGTGTACAACAGGTACTGATTTCCACGGGTTCACACACATAGGGCCATTCATTTTGTGCATGTAGGCGAAGCGATGAACAAGTTTCAAGCATAAGTATAATTCCGTCCGGTCACTGGTTTCCCCCCCCCACTTTTAATCAAGATCAGAGGTCTCCAAACTTTTTGAGCCTGTAGGCACCTTTGGAATTCTGGCAGAGGGTGGCAGGCCCACCACAAAACGTCAAAGAATAAGGTTATATGTCACTGTTATAGTTACTCTTCCACATTTCCAGATGGAGATTTGTTTAACAGGATTTTTTTTTAATGAACTTATTGTTTAAAAGCATTTTCATGCATATACACAATTACTTTCGACTAGACAGTGAAGAATCAGATCTCCAGTCAGAAGCCCTGCTGCGCAAGAACCCTGCCCACTTCTCAAATCTCATGGAGGCCCTGGGAAAGGTATTGGCACCATTGGACACCCACGGGCACCGCATTGGGGACCCCTGAACTAGCTCCCGCCTTTTCTTCCATTGTGGGGGGCCTTGCATCTAGGCATTGACCAGAACCAGATGTGGTTACCTTCAACAAGGTTGCTGCATCATGTGTCTTCCAACCATGTTCGGCTGCCTGTCAAGTCCTTAGCATTGATTTTAAAAAGCCAGTTTGGTGTAGTGGTTAAGTGTGCAGACTCTTATCTGGGAGAACCGGGTTTGATTCCCCACTCCTCCACTTGCACCTGCTGGAATGGCCTTGGGTCAGCCATAGCCCAGGCAGATGTTGTCCTTGAAAGGGCAGCTGCTGGGAGAGCCCTCTCCACCCCCACCCACCTCACAGAATGTTTGTCTACTAAGAGCCAGTCTTGTGTAGTGGTTAAGTGCACGGACACTTATCTGGGAGAACCAGGTTTGATTCCCCACTCCTCCACTTGCAGCTGCTAGCATGGCCTTGGGTCAGCCATAGCTCTGGCAGAGGTTGTCCTTGAAAGGGCAGCTGCTGTGAGAGCCCTCTCCAGCCCCACCCACCTCACAGAGTGTCTGTTGTGGGGGAGGAAGGTGCAGGAGATTGTACGCCGCTCTGAGACTCTTTGGAGTGGAGGGCGGGTTATAAATCCAATATCATCATCATCATCTAAAAAGAAGAATGATACATACAGGCTTCCTTTACTATATGCACAGTTTTGTGTGTGCGTTTTATTCAAGAGCGCTTGGAACCCTTTAATTACTTCTCTTGTTGCGATCACTATATGTGGCCTCCCGGCATAGACGTGGCCATGTCTTGCCACAGAAGAAGGGTGACATTGCACTGGGTGGGAGGAATCCTGAATCATTCTTGATCTGCTGCCTAAACTCCACTGTGGGAATTCCACCCTCTTCTAAAATGCTGCCAAATTGAAGGGTGTGTTGTGAAAGAGGGAGGGAAGGGGGAATCCAATCACCCCCAGCTGTTACTGAGAACAGCAAAAGAATCTCCCCCACATTGCTACAATTCTTTCTCCTGCAAACTGTACCACTGCAATAGAGAGGGAATAAGCACCACGTTCTGATGCCCTCCAAAAAACTAAAGGGTCCCTTAGATCTATGTTTGCCAACTCCGGGGGGGGGCTTGGAGATGTGCATCAAGGTGCTAGTATGAGTACTGTGGGAAAAGGTGAGTGTTCAAACAGATACTGGATTCATCAATCTGTTCGCTTCCTTCTGTCCTTTTGGCTGAATTGTGCTTTAGACAACTCACACAGGGTTTTTTTTTTATTTCTTGATACTCTTTAAGCTCTTCATTTTCCTTTTAATTCCAATATGACATTTCGACAAAAAGCCAAAATCCAAAGCATTGCTGTTCAACATCATCTGCAATGATTCTAATGTTATATCCATATTCTGTGTATCTGACCTATATAATCTTTATGGTAGGTTTCCTGTGTCCTCTTCCCCCTTCTCTCTTCCAGTGATGTCTGGACTGTACAACAGACTGTGCAGGACGGCATAGTGTAAATTATTCTGAACTATGCTGTACCCATATAAGTGAATACAACTTTTCTTTGCGTCCACTGGGTGAAGCTAGGGTAGCCAGATTCATGTTGAGAAATTCCTGGAAATTTGGGGATGCGGCCTGGGGAGGATGGGGATTTCAGAAGAAGATGAAGAAGATACTGGATTTATATCCCGCCCTCCACTCCGAAGAGTCTCAGAGCGGCTCACAATCTCCTTTACCTTCCTCCCCCACAACAGACACCCTGTGAGGTAGATGAAGATACTGGATTTATATCCCGCCCTCCACTCCGAAGAGTCTCAGAGCGGCTCACAATCTCCTTTACCTTCCCCCCCCCCCCACAACAGACACCCTGTGAGGTAGATGAAGATATTGGATTTATATCCCGCCCTCCACTCTGAAGAGGTTCAGAGCGGCTCACAATCTCCTTTCCCTTCCTCCCCCACAACAGACACCCTGTGAGGTGGGTGGGGCTGGAGAGGGCTCTCCCAGCAGCTGCCCTTTCAAGGACAACCTCTGCCAGAGCTATGGCTGACCCAAGGCCATGCCAGCAGGTGCAAGTGGAGGAGTGGGGAATCAAACCCGGTTCTCTCAGATAAGAGTCTGCACATTTAACCACTACGCCAAACTGGCTCTCCTTCAGTAGGGTACAATGCCATGGAGTCCACCCTCCAAAGTATCCACTTTCTCAAGAGAAACTGATCTCCGTAGTCTAGAGATTATTGTAATTCCAGGGGATCCCCAGGTCCCACTTGGACACTAGCATCTCCAGGGAAGCAATTCTGAAGAAGTGACTCACAAAACCCTGCCACAAACTCGTTTTGTTAGTCTTGAAAGCGCTACTGGACTCTTGCTTTTCTGCTACAGACCAACATGGCTACCCATCTTTATCAGAAACAACTAAAACGAGGCAGTAAGTGTAGATGCTGATCATCAGGCTCTGAAGTCATTTTTTATATATCTGGGTGAGGGATTAGGAGCAGCTAGAGTATTGCTTTTGGAGAATACGGAGGTGTTTCCCATTGCCAAAGAGGCAAGACCCAAACTTCCAGTGGCTTGTTTAATCTCTGTTACAGTCAACTGGAGTGAAGTCAGAAAATGAAGCTAAGGCTGGGTATCTTCTTTTCCCATATTGCTGTTGAGAGGTTACTTGTCCTCTAGCGTACTGTACTACATATTAGGAAATGTGTATTTGTTTTACTTTGGAAATTACAGTTTCCAAAGTGAATATATACTTAGGGTTTGTAGAATCTTTCGGGCTCAAGTGCCATGTTCTACTGGAGAAAGTTTTCCTTCCAGACGTTTCGTTCTCAGCTGCGGAGAACATCCTTAGTGGCGTTGCAGCCGGAGCAGGCGCTCTGACCTTCTTGGCTGCTGTGCATTGAGTGGGGCCAGGGCTGCTGGAGAGCTGCTATTTCTAGACTGGAGGGGGTGTGATGAAAGGGAAAGTCTCAGAATAACCAGCACATTCCACAGAACAATCAGCACAGTCAACAACCATCTTCCTTATCTTCACACCCCTTCCAACCCTCCCAGCAATTAACACAGAACAATGGTCACATTCAACAGCCAGTTTCCTTATCACTACCCTTCCAGGAAGCCCCACCAAACAATGGGCACATCCACAAACCAATTGCCCTTTCATCACACCCCCTCCAGCCTAGAAATAGCAGCTCTCCAGCAGCCCTGGCCCCACTCAATGCACAGCAGCCAAGAAGGTCAGAGCGCCTGCTCCGGCTGCAACGCCACTGAGGATATCTCCGCAGCTGAGAACGAAACGTCTGGAAGAAAAACTTTCTCCAGTAGAACACGGCACTTGAGCCCGAAAGATTCTACAAACCCTAATGATGTTGCCAGCCATGAAAACCTGAAATCTTTGATGAATATATACTGTGGTGGACTGTCCCATAAAGGCAGACTTTCTTGTTTAGCTTCTGATTGATACAAATAAAGTTGAAGACTAATGAGTGGGCGTAATAGTACATTGCCGGCAAGCAAGCATGAATATTGAATGGGATTTGCTCATGTATAAGAGAAGCGCCTGCATAAAGCCCAAAAGAGATGGTGCTGAGTGACAGGGTGCCAATAATATGTACATTTCTGGGTCTTTTAGCCCTGAAACGCTGTGCTCTTCGCTTTAATGGCTTGGGGCTTGATTGCATAAGTTTGTTTGCATCAGTACCATTGTTCATATTAATGAAGCAGAAGGGCCTTAGGGCTGGTGCAAATCCTCCCTGGCCCCAACCTGGTGGAATCCGCTCCCGGTGGAGGTGCGGGCCCTGCCAGATTTGTTACCCTTCCACAGGGCCTGCAAGACGGAGCTGTTCTGCCAGATGTTTAGCTGAGGCAGGCGGGCGTCCTCTACTCTAAGAACATAAGAGAAGCCATGTTGGATCAGGCCAGTGGCCCATCCAGTCCAACACTCCGTGTCACATAAGAACATAAGAGAAGCCCTGTTGGATCAGGCCAGTGGCCCATCCAGTCCAACACTCTGTGTCACACAGTGGCCAAAAAAATTATATATATATATATATATATATATATATATATATATATATATATATATATATATATATATATATATATACATATACACACACACAGACACATATATACACATTGTGGCTAATAGCCACTGATGGACCTCTGCTCCATATTTTTATCTCACCCCCTCTTGAAGCTGTCTATGCTTGTAGCCGCCACCACCTCCTGTGGTGAATTCCACATGTTAATCACCCTTTGGGTGAAGAAGTACCTCCTTTTATCCGTTCTAACCCGACTGCTCAGCAATTTCATCGAATGCCCACGAGTTCTTGTATTGTGAGAAAGGGAGAAAAGTACTTCTTTCTCTACCTTCTCCATCCCATGCATAATCTTGTAAACCTCTATCATATCACCCCGCAGTCGAGGTTTCTCCAAGCTAAAGAGCCCCAAGCGTTTTAACCTTTCTTCATACGGAAAGTGTTCCAAACCTGTAATCTCTGTTGCCTATGCCATCGACTGCCCCCTCCCCACAGTGATCTATCATCTGAATCTTTATATTTGGGCTGCTGAATGATTACACCTAAAGTTGCACTATGTGCCACCTGCCTCTGTTATTGAATGTTGATGTAATGTTGTTGCTTTAAGTTGTATTTATTGGTTTTATTATACGTGACTGGTTTTTATCTGAGTGTGATCCGCCCTTAGCCCGTCTGGGAAAGGGCGGAATGTAAGTGAACCAGATAAATAAATAATGAATAAAAAAGCCAGAGACTCAGTCCTTTACAGATGGCATTATGATATCTTTATGTAGTCTGTCTGCTTCATGAGCATCAGGGTCAAGGAGCTATCCTGATTATACTTTGTTAAAGTGCTGTTTAGGGTTGCCAAGTCCAATTCAAGAAATATCTGGGGACTTTGGGGGTGGAGCCAGGAGACATTGGGGGTGGAGCCAGGAGCAAGGTTGTGACAAGCATCATTGAACTGCAAAGGGAGTTCTGGCCATCACATTTCAAGGGACTGAACACCGTTTAAATGCCTTCCTTCCATAGGAAATAAGGATAGGGGCACCTTCTTTTGTGGCACATAGAATTGGACCCCCTGGTCCAATCTTTTTGAAACTTGGAGGGTATTTTGAGGAGAGGCACCAGATGATACGCTGCAAATTTGGGGCCTCTACTTTAAAAAAACAGCCCCCCCCAGAGCCCCGGATACTCGCGGATCCATTCTCCATTATTTCCTATGGGAGTACATCTCCATAGGGAATAATAAAGTTCCCAGCAGATATTTCCCTCCCCTCCCCCAGCTTTCTGATGACCCTGAAGTGGGGGGAGGGCCTCCAAACCAGGGGATCCCCTGCCCCCACCTGGGGATTGGCAACCCTAGTGCTGCTGCTGCTACTACTAGAAATCTGCTTATCCTCTATGTCTCATCTCCAGTAACCGAGCTAAGCACAAATGAGAACACAGCAATGCTGTCGTGACCGTAGGCCTACAGGATAGAAAATTCAGTCACAGCACCTCTCAAGCACTCAGTGTCCATTCAGAGAAGAATCCTGTAATGTTATTCACAGATCTGCACACCAGTTTCTGGTGTTGTGCTCGTTAGGACCTACAAACCTCTTTCTCCAGCAAAGGAAGGGCTGTATTAATAGTTAGTGCAGTCACAAGCTGTGACCCTGATACCACACCTGATTCTCCAGCAGTGCTTGGCAATGGGTGGAAGTGGAAGGGATGGGATGGGCTAAAAAAATATCCTTGTCCTGTTCTCAAATGAGCAGGGAAGTATCCACTAGGGAGGACCTTATGGATTCCAGTGCTCCTTTCCCCCTTCCTCAGCACCATATGGCAATACAGTGCAATGTCTCCAGTTACTTGCTATACAGCTGTCATCGCCATAGAGGCTTCTGTGCTATATGTAACAGATCGCATGACATATGACACAGCATCGCCGAGATGTAATCCTAGTGCAGCCCACATCCATTTTCCAAGTTGCTATGACAAAGGGACTGTGTGGGACTTGCTGTCTCTAAGGGACACTTTGCAGCTGGTTATATGGAGCAAAGAGGAAGCAGGCTGTGGAGTTCCAATAATAGGTCAGGGTAGTGGAAAGTGCTGGTTTCAGAAACGATTGCGTCAAGTAACTATTGGAAACAAATTCAAATTATTTCTTTGAGCAATAATGGGAATCCTGTTGCGGGACGTATAGAAGCAAGTTGATGTGGTGAATGTAGAAGAAACGTACTGGATTGTTAATTAACTTTTAATCAGCTCCTACAAACAAGATACTGCATATAGAGAGAGATCCAGCCAGGTGTCCAACACCACACACACATCAGCACAAAGCAAGGTGAGAGTTTTTAAAACTTTGCCCAGAAACTCTTCCCAAAAGGGGAGCAGGAACTGAGAAGGCTCCGGTTTGTAGGTCGCCGAGTGAACCTTGGCAACAGAGGGGATTTCCTGCAGGGAGGAGCTGAACAGCCTCATTGGAACATGCAAGGAGAGATGGCCCTTTACAGCCTAATCCTGTGAATGGCAAGTGCTAAAACCATTGGATTTGGAAACCGGCAGCCAGGGGAGGGATGTCAAAACTGGTAAAATATCTTCCTGCTGGCTAACCCCAGTCAAGAAAGGGACTGTTGCATTTTGCACTAGGCAGCTTCTAAGACACCTTTAAGAGTAATAATAGTTGTCACCTACAAGGTTGTTATTACTGTACATATGAACATATGAAACTGCCTTATACTGAATCAGACCCTTGGTCTATCAAAGTCAGTATTGTCTTCTCAGACTGGCAGCGGCTCTCCAGGGTCTCAAGCTGAGGTTTTTCACACCTCTTTGCCTGGACCCTTTTTTTGGAGATGCCAGGGATTGAACCTGGGACCTTCTGCTTCCCAAGCAGATGCTCTACCACTGAGCCACCGTCCCTCCCTGTGTCCCTCCAGGGTCTCAAGCTGAGGTTTTTCACACCTCTTTGCCTGGACCCTTTTTTTGGAGATGCCAGGGATTGAACCTGGGACCTTCTGCTTCCCAAGCAGATGCTCTACCACTGAGCCACCGTCCCTCCCTGTGTCCCTCCAGGGTCTCAAGCTGAGGTTTTTCACACCTCTTTGCCTGGACTTTTTTAGTTGGAGATGCCAGGGATTGAACCTGGGACCTTCTGCTTCCCAAGCAGATGCTCTACCACTGAGCCACCATCCCATATTTCCATTTCCATATTTGGAAAGGCCAAATAGTGGTCCACATTGGTTATCATTTGCAGTGATGCGGAGCATGCCTTTATTTTTCCTGCATGCACTAAGGATGCAGGGGGAAAAGAAGGTCTCTGATAAGATCCCATTCCCACCTCTGCTTTGTGGTTGACCTCTGACAGTTCTGGATACCTCTGTCTTTATGATGCGCTCCAGAGAGGAAGGCAGGCTGGTTGCTGTGCTGACTGTGGCAAGTGTATTTGTGGATGCTTGACTTTGGAGCGGTTCTTTCTCTTCCCCCACCAGCTGAACTACGTTATCCACGATGTAGCAGATGGTTGATGGTTACCCTTTCAAACTACCTGTTGCAATTTTGGGGTGGGCTTGTGTGTGTGTGTAGAAGCGGCCCCGTGGCCCAGAGTGGTAAAGCAGCAGTACTGTGGCCTGAACTCTCTGCTCATGACCTGAGTTCGATTCCGGCGGAAGCTGGATTCAGGTAGCCGGCCCAAGGTTGACTCAGCCTTCCGTCCTTCTGAGGTCGGTCAAATGAGTACCCAGCTTGCTGGGGGGGGGGGGGGAAGACTGGGGAAGGCCATAGCAAACCACCCCGTAAAAAGTCTGCCGTAAAACGTTGTGGAAGCAACGTCACCCCCAGAGTAGGAAACAACTGGTGCTTGCACGGGGGACCTTTCCTTTTCCTGTGTGTGTGTGCGCGACTGCACCTGGAAGTCATGGCAACTTCTGGTGACTGCCCCCTACTGGGGGCCTGGAGGATATTCAGAGAAGCCAGCCACTGTCTTCCTGACTACAGGTATTCAAGGAGGTTTCCCATCCAAGCACTTGCCGGAGTTGGCCGGGCTTAACTTCTGAGATCTGATGAGATTGGGCTTGCCTGGCGGTGCCAGATTCAACCCCGTGGAGGCCCTTAGGCAGTCGAAATCTCAGGGGCCCGTGGCAAATTATTTCAGTGTTTGAGTGCCCACCCCACCGCCCACAGCCCCTGCTGAAGCCTGCAGGCACCTTCTTAAAAGCCCCTTTCACTAAACTACGGGGGGAGAGTCAAACTTGGCGACAACACCAGCAGCAGCTGCACCAGGCGAGTCAGGCAAAGAGCAGCTCAGTGGCTGGCTGCTGCCGCTGCAGGGGCTGCAAGTAGAGGGAAAACCCCGGGGAGAAAGCCAGCCCGGGGCCCCTAAAAGCATGGGGGCCCATAGGCTGGTGCCTACTTGGCCTAATTGTTATACCAGTTCTATTGACTCTCCTGCTCTTCCTCTGTAGAGCTCTGTATGGTATACATTTTCTTTTCTTCTCCCCTGTTTGCTCAGGGCTGCCTAGGTTGGAAGATTTTGGGGTTTGGGTGTGGAGAGGGCAGGGTTTAAAGAGGCGAGGGACTTCAGTGGGGCATAATGCCATAGAGTCCTCTTTCCAAAGCAGCCATTGTCTCCAGGGAAATTAACCTGCCACCTGGAGATCAGTTGTAATCCCAGGAGATCTCCAGCCACTGGAGATCCTTCATGGATCCTTCATCAAGCCTTCATGACTGAGTGCCTTAGTTTTAGTCCTGCACCGTAGCCCCTGATGTACACTGGCTAGCTCCCCTAGGAAGCCTGTGTGTTCTTTCCTGTTTCTCTGAAGGCCATGCTTTTATCCGACTGGTCTGCCCGTTATTATCTTCTGAGGCTTTAAAACAGAGTGTGGTATTTATGGCTGATGGTGTTGCTTTTCATTTGTTTTCAGGATGGGGTTGCCATGAGTGTGCTGCAACTCCACCACACATTTTTCAAGGTCAGGGTGTAAACCACATTTTAAAATTCAGAGGAGTTATTACAGTGGTCAGCTTTACCAAAAATAAAGAGTTTTCTGTCACTGTGTAACTCTTACCTTCTAAATCTATTATTGGATTGTAAATCACTTGGGAAGGGGCATAGTTTGGCTGGGAAGCATGACACAAATCCCCGGCATCTCCAACTAAAAAGGGTCCGGGCAAATAGGCGTGAAAAACCTCAGCTTGAGACCCTGGAGAGCCGCTGCCAGTCTGAGTAGACAATACTGACTTTGATGGACCGAGGGTCTGCTTCAGTAGAAGGCAGCTTCATATTTTTATTTATATTCATATTTTTATTTATATTCATTTATATGTAGGAGGGATGGTGGCTCAGTGGTAGAGCATCTGCTTGGGAAGCAGAAGGTCCCAGGTTCAATCCCTGACATCTCCAAAAAAGGGTCCAGGCAAATATGTGTGAAAAACCTCAGCTTGAGACCCTGGAGAGCCACTGCCAATCTGAGTAGACAATGCTGACTTTGATGGACTGACGGTCTGATTCAGTATAAGGCAGCTTCATATGTAGGAGGGACAGTGGCTCAGTGGTAGAGCATCTGCTTGGGAAGCAGAAGGTCCCAGGTTCAATCCCCGACATCTCCAAAAAAGGGTCCAGGCAAATAGGTGTGAAAAACCTCAGCTTGAGACCCTGGAGAGCCGCTGCCAGTCTGAGTAGACAATGCTGACTTTGATGGACCGACGGTCTGATTCAGTATAAGGCAGCTTCATATGTTCAAATAAGTGGGATGTCTTCTTCCAAGGGGCATGGCACAGGGCTGTGTACCAACAAACTTGGATTTTGTGACCTTAAGTTATTTCAATTTGCACATATTGCACATATTTGCATATATTGCAGAGGTTCTGATGATGATGAGAAAGGCCAGTGAGTGACACAGGACACTAATGCCCTTCTTCATGACCAACAAGCATCCTGCGGAGCTTCTCTCTGCCTTTAGAGATCTCATCTGATGACGCTAACCACGTGCTTTCAAACTTACCTTCAAAACCCTATGGACTAGAAGTTTCCTTGGCTTAAGTTAAAACTTAGGCAAGATCGCAAGGTCTGTGTTCCTCAGAATTGCTAGTTTGCCAGGTCTAATGCAAAATATGCATAGTCCTGCACACTGGAGTGTGTCCATGTGTTGTGGCAACAGAAAAAAGAACTTGGCTGCAGCTAACCATTTTAACCAGATATGTTTCCACTATCTCTCCTCCTCCTGCCTAGAGTTGCCACAAAGCGGTCTGTTTTTTGTAACCTTTGAAGCCTCCTCACATTCCCTGAATTTCATCTTCCTTTTGAAATTTTATTCTAAACACTTTCTTGTCAGTTTGCTGTTTGGTTAGACACTACATATAGCAGTGTAATTAACAGAACTGTTGCCTACACTCAGCCTGTGATCTTAAGCAAGCTTACCTGTGAGCAGGTGTGATTTGCTTCTGAGTAAACATGCAATACGATTGGTCCGTCAAACTTCTCGCCTTGCTTTTGCTTTAGAGCTGGAAAGATTTGGACTGAAATAGACCTGCTATTTGCTTCCTGCATTTTACAGAGTCCCCAAATATGAAGGTGACAATCTGGATCCGATGATACCAGTGAGCCACAGGATAGGTTTGGTAGAAATGGCTGGTACTTGTTCAGTTCCATGTTTGCATTTGCACTGGGATTGCCAACCTGGCAACAGTATTTTAAGAAAAAGATACCCCGCACTGGTTATCTGAATGAATTGGGTGG
The DNA here is from genome assembly GCF_032191835.1 of Heteronotia binoei. Lineage (NCBI taxonomy): Eukaryota > Metazoa > Chordata > Lepidosauria > Squamata > Gekkonidae > Heteronotia > Heteronotia binoei. Next base: position 151,587,069 of record NC_083227.1, read on the forward strand.
AGCTCTTCATCTGAGTGCTCTGGGGAAACAGCCGAAGCAGGATTTCCGGGTATTACATCCAAGTTCTTGCAGTTCCTGTAGTGGAAAGAAATGTCACTTTGGAGACTTTCCCTCTCTTGGGAGCTATCAGCATGGTTTCAGTTTGCCCTATGAGGGTGAGTCAATGTGTGATTTGACAGACCTTGTCTGTAGCTTTTGAATTTGTAACAGGGTCAAGCAATCCAATGTCTACATAACTTCTTTACCAGGGGTCATTTCGTAGAAAAAGAGGTGCTGGAGCACAACTCATTTGCATATACCACACACCCCCTGACATCATTGGAAGGTGTCCTAAATTATATCAGCTCAGAATCTATCTTAAAATGCTTCTTGAATTATAGTTGTCGTAATAAAACCTTACTCCCATCATACTTTTTAAATTACTTTCTCCTATGTGGCCACAGTGGCATGATGAAGATTTCCACTTGTCTGCTTGATACGTTTTGGTTATTTTCCCATTTTGTGTGTGTGGGGGGGGGGGCGGAAAGAAAGTTTGTCAAATCTTGGAGTTCGGCAAAATTCTCACATGGAGTTTGAACAATGGAGCCCAGAAGCAAGTATTTGGGAGGGGCAGTGTTTCCTCTAAGCTCAGTTAGTGTGAGCTAGCTCATAGTTTTTAGCCTCTGGCTCATACATTTTTGTCTTAGCGCAGGGAAAATGGCCCCAGAACAAACTAATTTATGCAGTAGCTCACAACTTTGATGCCAGCAGCTCACAAAGTATAATTTTTGCTCACAAGACTTCACAGCTTAGAGAGAGCATGGGGGCGGGATAAGAAAGAGAGAGTACAATGAAATTTAGAAGTTCCGAAGCTCCGCCTCTGAGAGTTCCCACCCCAAATGAGGCTTTTTCTTGACTATGAAGGCTGGGGGTAGCAACGTATTGTGCTGGTGGGTCGCTGTAAAAATCAGAGGCCCAGAATGCTGAGTTAGCCAATTGTTGGCATTTATTTTGTTCCAGTCCTAGCTGTCCCAGAGCTTAGAGGTGATTTGCTTAGCAAGGATGAAAGTGGGGTACAGAAGAGAAACCAGATTTTTGTTGTTGTTAATAGCAAGGACAACAGGGATCTGATTTGGAGGGAGGGCATTTTGCTTAGAACGATGGACTGCCTGTAGACTTAAGCTCCCCTAGACCTTAGCTCCATCACAGCAATCTGATTTTTAGCTCTGCATATAAAGAGCATGTCACAGATCCAATAGTTTATGCGGACATAGGTGTTGGAAATGCTCAATCTGCCTTAGCTTCACCTACTTTCTGCTGGAGAATCATTATACTGTCCTGTAAGCCTTTCTCTCCGCCAATGGGAGCTCTTCAGAGTGTGCTTTTGATGATGCAGATGGCTAGGCCTTCATCTAGTTGCGCTAGTCCGGTTTTGTTTGTTGATATAAATCCCTGTCCTGCCTGTTGGCTGCAGCTTCCCCGAGGGCCTTTGAAGCTCCTTTTTTTTTTTTTAAGCTGTGGGTTTTATTCATAAGCTATTTACACTGTACCATTTCCCAAAATCGATGCCAGTCCGGGAAAGGGAGAGTGCCCCAGAGCAGGAAATGTGGTTCCCTTGGGCTTGGGGAAACTGTGATTGGGGGAGCTTGAAAACAATACCAGGGAGAGAAAGGCATTTCTCCCCTGTCTGGGGCCTGTCCCTTTGCATGGATTTCTCTTTGAGCTAATCTGGGGTTAAGTCTCCAGCTCTTATGGGCTCTTATCTTTGTGTCCATATCTGCTGGTAGGGCGTAGCTCCAAGGCCCTGCAGACGGCTGCTTTCTCCACTCCACAGTGATTGTTTTGAAGAGACCGGCATTGAAGTTTTCCTTTAAAAAGCAAGTTTATTCTAAGTTGTGAGTAATATTAAACAAACTGTCCTTTTGGTCTTAAAAGTTTGTTTTTATACATTACTCAGCAGGTTCTGTTTCTTTAAAAGGACACGCTGGCCCTCTTTTTCTCCCAGATTCTTCCTCCTCGTCTCCCTTCACTATGCAAAATTTCATGGCATATGCTAGAAAAGAGTTTGCTAAAAGATGCACATAAGCCTGTTTGCGCACGGGTATTTTCCCTCGCTTTTGCCTTGCATGTCTATCAGGTTTTTTTGTTGTTGTTCTGCATTGATTTTCTTCCCTTAAGCATTCAGTTTGCTTTCTGGTTGTTGTATCTTCGGGTTTTCTGAGTGCTTTTGTGCTGATTTTCCCCTTGTTCTGCTTTCAAGCTGAAGGTAATTCAAAAGCATACAGATTAGTTTGGATCCCCCCCCCCCTGCCCTTTTGCTGCTTCTCAAAGGTCACTCTCCTGCCCACATCGAGGTCTTTCTGCCCACTCTGCACTTTCCACCATCCTCCCCCCTTCATCAGTGTATAAGCTCCACTTTCTCCTTATTTTTAATTTTTACATTTATTTTACAAGCGCCATGAGTCTGGTGATATGAGACTATTGTTAGTCTCAGATTGCTGAATTTTTTTAAAAAAAATTAAAAATTGAGGCGGAAAGCTTGAAAGGAGTTGTGTGAAGTTTAGTTCCCTGCTGGTATTGACTTGAAAAGGGGATCAGAGTGGAGGCAAATGGCAGTGTCCATGGTGCCCCCCCCCCCAAAAAAAGGATTTCACTGATACATGCAAACAAAATAAAGGGAGGGGGATTGTCAGTACAGGAAAAAATTGACATGAGATGTAAAGAGCGAGAGAGAGTGTCACTAGAATGGGGAGCCTAAAGCTTTGAAAACATTTTTCCCTTTAGTGCTTTAGTGAACAAAGTTTTTTGGGGGGATCATTTTGGCAGTCTCTGAAAGCCTAACATTGAAATAATGGCTGAGCCACATCAACCTTCTGGAAACTGTCAAACTTTAGAATTGTTTGGGAATGATGCATTTGGAGGACAGAGTGCAATCAGCACAGGACAGATTTTTAAAACTGCCAAGATCATGACCAGAGTGCAGGATCAAATTAGAGAATCACAAAAAAGAAAACCATGCAAATTTGCCAGGAAAGGCAGGAAATTAGCAATACTATGCATCTGTGCTAGAGCATTGGCAAAAATCTCCCCCTTTTTTTCAGTTTAGTGGCACAAAACTAAAAAAAGCTCTCCAGAACTTCTGACAGAGGACTCCTCCTACATACTTTTTTATTTATTTATTTTATTTATTTGTGATTTATATCCCGCCCTTCCCACTAGGTGGCTCAGGGCGGCTTACAACATGTAAAATCTAACATAAAAATATAAATTATGGATAAAAATTAGTCATTCACAGTTTACCTACTAAAAATCTAAACAATCACATAGATATATTTAAAACATTCAAGACATATGGCGGTCTTACATCTCCACTCAGTTTCAGTGCTGGCTAGTTGTAGGCCAGCCGGAAGAGGACTGTCTTACAGGCCCTGCGGAATTGAACAAGGTCCTGCAGGGCCCTTACCTCTTCCAGCAGGTGGTTCCACCAGGACGGGGCCATTACAGAGAAGGCCCTGTCCCTTGTGGTTTTCAACCGGGCTTCCTTTGGCCCGGGGACAACCAGGAGATTTTGAGTTCCGGATCTCAGTACTCTTTGGGGCACATGTGGGGAGAGATGGTCCTTCAGGTAGGCAGGTCCTAGGCCATATAGGGCTTTAAAGGTGATGACCAGCACCTTGTACCGAACTCGGTGAGATATTGGCAGCCAGTGCAGAGCCCGGAGCCCCGGCTGAATGTGCTCCCATCTTGGGAGCCCCAATAACAGCCGGGCAGCGGCGTTCTGCACTAGCTGCAATTTCCGGGTTCGGCACAGGGGCAGCCCCATGTAGAGGGCATTGCAGTAGTCCAACCTCGAGGTGACCGTTGCATGGATCACCGTTGCTAGGTCACCACGCTCCAGGAAGGGAGCCAACTGCCTTGCCCGCCTAAGATGGAAAAATGCGGACTTGGCAGTGGCTGCTATCTGGGGCTCCATCATTAATGAAGGCTCCAGTAGTACCCCCAGGCTCCTGACCCTATGCGCCGCACCGTCAAAAACTGGTAGGGGTATTTCCCGTCCTGGACCCCGGCGGCCCAAGCAAAGGACCTCTGTCTTCGCCCGATATAGCCTCAGCCTGAGCCACCTAGCCACAGCCTGTAACGCCCGGTCCAGATTTTGTGGAACGCAGACCGGCCGGTCGTCCATAAGCAGATAGAGCTGGGTGTCATCAGCATACTGGTGACAACCCAGCCCGTACCTTTGGGCAATCTGGGCGAGGGGACGCATATAGATGTTAAATAACATCGGGGAGAGAACCGCACCCTGGGGCACTCCGCAATCAAGCGTGTGCCTACGGGACAGCTCGTCCCCGATGGCGACCCTCTGCCCCCGACCTTCAAGGAAAGAGGAAAGCCACTGCAAGGCCAACCCCTGAATCCCCGCGTCGGCGACCGTATCGAACGCTGCCGATAGGTCCAACAGCATCAGCACCACCGAGCCGCCCCGATCCAGATGCCGTTGCAAGTCATCTACTAGGGCAACCAGCACCGTCTCCATCCCATGGCCCGGGCGGAAGCCGGACTGAAGGGGATCAAGGATACAAATTGCATACAAATTGCAACCCTGTGCAAAGCATGGTGGCGAATACAGCCAACTTTGCCCAGGCGCATGCGCACACAAATGTTGCCTATGATCACAGCTTGCAGTGCCAGTGTTCGTGAGTTCTGCTGTGCATTCTGTGCACATAGCATGTTTCCCCATAGTATGTGATTGTGTGACTCCCATTTTCCACAGCGGCTAACACAGCAGATAATTCTCTAGTGCTCAGCAATATGGACAACAGGGCTTTGCAGCTGCTTGCCAATTAAAAAAAAAGTTTGTCAATTTCAACGTAAGTTTTCTACCTTTTATTTACCTTCCTGTTCCCTTGCATTTATTGAACTAATGCTAAAATGCAAGTGCAAAACCTGAACCACAGGATTTAAATAGAAGGTGCTTGCTGGATGCTACTGCGCAGCTGCAATAGAACAATTGCATATTTTTTTAAAAAAGAACTTTGGACACCACCTCCCACATGTCGCTGGTCACAAGTGGTGTTCCATCGTGATTTAGAAAAGTACATTTTTTTTAACTGTAACAGAATAAATATACCAGAGGAAAGAATGGCGTGTAAAGCGAGCACAGAATCTGAACTCAAGATTAAAGGTTTACTGCTCTGAAAATCTGTAGTAAGATGTTTGCGCATAATAGGCCATAGATTCCTACTCGGATTACTCTGTTCACTAACATCAGTAGTTATTCTGTATAATACCCAATGCATATAACTGGCTAACATTTGACTTCAAACCAACTATAGCCCTTCCAGGGACTGCAGATTGGAACAAAGCTTGTAATTCTGTAGGGCCAGAGGATGGTTCACAGAGCAGAGTTTCGTTACTATCTTCCAGATCTTGAGTCTTAGGCTGCCTAATTTGCATATTATTCAAACAGATTGTTAATGTATACAACTAAAATATGTTAACTGTTGCATTCTCTGGCATTTGTTTCCTCTCTGCTCCTAGCAGCTACCACAGAAAGTTAGGGAAGGGTCAAAGGAAGCATCTTTTTGCCTGACCATTGGCTCACGCCAAGATTTCACACATCCGAAAAGCTTTTCAGGGACTAATGAAACAAGCATGTCAGTTGCAGCTGAGAGATCCCACTTCCACTAAAGCAGTAGCTGGCTGTAGCGGACCTGTGCAAGGAAGAGGTTGCTGGAGCAATTTCTGCATCCTCTGTTGCCACACAACCATGTTCTTTCTTTTCTTCCTGGATTGCTTTTGGCCATGGCTGAGCTGGCGAAGCGTCATCAGTGGCAGCCAGAGCCAGGAGAGCTGAGCAGGCCACAGCAGCAGCAAAAGCAACAGGTGGACAGAAGGGAGGCCGAGGAAGCCAAGTGGAATGGGCTGGGGAGGAGGGGGGGATGGATGGAGCTGCTGCCTGCAAAGTGCTGGGGTAGGCTTGCCAATCCCCAGGTCCCCTCAGGGGTTCTTCCGCTTTCCCAGGCTCCTTCCCGCCCCCAGTCAGCTGGCCGGTGGGGGGAAGCCCCGCCCCCAGAGGACCATGTGCCTTTGCACCTCCGGAGGCTTCAGTCTCCAATTGAAAGGCTTCCTCTTGGGATGGGGTGTCTGTGTTGCTGTGAAGAAGTTGGCAGCAACTCGTGAGTAGAGAGGCCAATCCCTTGCTTCAGTCGCCAGAAACGGGGTGGGGGCGGAGGGAAATGTCTGCTGAGCACTTCATTGTTCCCTATGTGGAGATCGATTCTAATAGGGTATAATGGGGAATTGATTGGGAGGTTTTGGGGGCTCTGGGGGAGCTGTTTTTTGAGGTAGAGGCACCAGATTTTCAGCATAGTATCTAGTGGCTCTCCCCAACGTACCCCCCAAGTTTCAAAATGATTGGACCAGGGGGTCCAGTTCTATGAGCCCCAAAAGAAGGTGCCCCTATCCTTCATTATTTCCTATAGAAGGAAGACATTTAAAAAGGTGTGCTATCCCTTCAAATGCGATGCCCAGAACTCTCCTGGAGTTCAGTTATGCTTGTCACACCCTTGTTCCTGGCTCTGCCCCAATGTCTCCTTGCTCCACCCCCAAAGTCTCCTGGCTCCACCCCCAAAGTCCCCAGATATTTCTTGAATTGGACTTGGCAACCCTATGCCAGGGTGGGAGAGAGGGAGGTGGAAGGAAGCTCCCCTGCTAGTACAAAAGGTGCAGTCCCTTCTTCACTCCAAAGTTTTAGGGTTGGCTGTCGGGTTGCTAATCCCCAGGTGGGGGCAGGGGATCCCCCAGTTTGGAGGCCCTCCCCCTGCTTCAGGGTCATCAGAAACTGGTGTGGGGGAGGAAGAATGTCTGCTGGGCTGCCCTGAGCCTGTCTTGGTGGGGAGGGTGGGGTATAAATTTAATAAACTAAACTATTATTCCCTATGGAGACTGATTCCCTATGGAGATTGTAGCAGGAACTCTTTTACATATTAGGCCACACACACCCTGAGGTAGCCAATCCTCTAAGAGCTTACAGGGCTCTTAGTACAGGGCCTACAGTAAGCTTTTGAAGGATTGGCTACATCAGGGGTGTGTGGTCTAATATGCAAAGGTGTTCCTGCTACAAAAAAAAAAGCCCTGGAAGTCTTCATTTTGCTTTTGCAACCAAAGCTGCAAAAGCAAGAGGAAACCCAGCAATCCCGCACCTCTGGGGCAGTCATAGAGGTGTGTGTGTGGGGGGGGGGGGGGAGGGGAAGTCTTCATCCTGCTTCTGCAGCCAAGGCAAAAGCAGGAGGAAACCCCAGCCAGTCCACACCTCTCAGACAGTCAGAGAAGCACGGGGGAGGGGGGGGGGGACGGTATTACTCACAGGACAGATCCGAGCCCTGCAGGGGCTGGATCTGTCCTGCAGGTTGCCTGTTGGACACCCCTGCTATTGCTTTAAATGTGAATACGCTTTTAAAATTGCATGACGTTGGTGGGACTTGTAGGTCATGCTATAGAAATGGTATATCTTACCCTTAAAGAACTGATCTGTGGGACTGAAGATCTGACGATATACTGCATCATCCACATATCCTGCTCAGGTTTTCCGCAGATACTTTCAGTTGGTCCTTGTGAGTTCTGTGTTTGGAATTCAGTCCCCAGGTGTACTGCTCTGGTGGTCCAAAAATGATGTACTATTAAGTCTTGAGTAGACGTCTGCTTGGTGCTTTTCTTATGCAGGAAAGTTTCTGTACTAAAAGTAGCTGTGATATAAAATGTGGAGCTCTTATGAGTTGTACTGCAGGGAGGCATGTTGGGAGAAAGGCGTGGTGGGGTGGGGGAACTTGCATGAATGTCCTGGGGTCAAGTACACTAAGAAGACGCAACCAGTCTTCCAAAAAGGCCTGGGAAGGTGAACGGTTGTTACCTGTGGAGGTCTCCCTAAGGATAAAGAGTGGGTTGAGAGCAAGGAGAATGCTAAGCATGCCAAAATCCTGGATTAGTTAGTGGCAAGAGGTAATGGTAGCAAACTCTGCCTCAGCTACCGTCATACCTTGTATGATGGGACTGTGGAGAAAGAAGGAATGTAGGAATGCACTCGTAAAATCAGCTTGCATTCTGTAGGAGTAGCTGTATTCCTTGTTGCCCCTCAAAATCTGCTGCCTACTCTGACTGGAGGAAGCATGTGAAAGAGAAAGACCTGTAATCTCTACCTGGTCCCATTTCAGACTTTCAGCCCTAGCTGCAAAAGCAAAATTCTTGAGGTCTCTATCACCTCTGTTCCTTAGCCTGCTTTGAATGGAAGGGAGGAGGGGAAGGGTCACAGTCTCTATTGCATATGAACTAATTTAAGTAGGCTAACATTCACCAGGGTGGGAAGTCTGCAGTGGTTATCCATTCTCCCCCACCCCCATCCCCCACATGCACACAATGAACAGGAGGGATTCCAAAATTGGTTAAAATCCATTGACTGATGGGAGGAAAGATTAGCATTAGGGGTTGGCATGATTGGGCATCTGTTGAGGCCCAAGTCCCAGCAGGTAGTCCGCTACTGATTTCTACGGTTTCCAAGTCTAACTCAGAAAATATCTTGGTCACACACATATTTTCCCAGTATCTCTGATTGTTTTTGAGGCTGGTTAGCACGGAACCCCAGGGTTACTTACCTGTTTACCTTGTCATCCGTGTCATTCTTTTGTTTGGGTTGGACACCAGCCAGAGATTGGCAACCTTTCCCTGGAAGCTGAAATGACTAAACTGAGACTAATTGTACTTTGGCCAAATTACGAGAAGACTGGAAAACACAATAACGCTAGGAAGAATTGAAGGCAGGAGGAAAAGAGGGAAACCCAGGATGGGTTGACTCAATCCAGGAAGCCATGAACTTCAGTTTGCAAGACCTGGGCAAGGCTATCAGTGGTTTGTAGGGTTGCCAAGTCCAATTCAAAAATTATCTGGGGACTTTGGGGGTGGAGCCAGGAGACTTTGGGGGTGGAGCCAGGAGACTTTGGGGGGTGGAGCCAGGAGACATTGGGGTGGAGCCAAGATCAAGGCTGTGACAAGCATCATTGAACTTCAAGGGAATGCTGGCCATCACATTTAAAGGGAATGCACATCTTTTTAAATGCCTTCTTTCCATGGGAAATAATGAAGAATAGGGGCACCTTCTTTTGGGGCTCATAGAATTGGACCCCCTGGTCCAATCTTTTTGAAACTTGGGAGGTATTTTGGGGAGAGGTACTAGATGCTACACTGAAATTTTGGTGCCTCTATCTCAATAAACAGCCCCCCCAGAGCCCCTGAAACCCACAGATCAATTCCCCATCATTCCCTATGGGAATCGTTCATGGAGGTGCATGATCGCTGTGGGGGCGGGGCTTCCCCCGCCGGCCAGCTGGCTGGGGGAGGGGGGAAAGCCTGTAAAACGGGGGGATCCCTCTCTGGGACCTGGGGATTGGGAAGCCTAGTGGTTTGACACTTTGGAAGTCTTTAATTTATAGGGTTCCCTTAAGTCAGAAGCAGTTTGACAGCGCTTAACACACAATTGAAGAACAATTTTGTTTAAAAAAATGTCTGCTTGGTTCAGGGTCCTCACACCGGCTAACACTGAAACATTAGAACGAATTTAACGTGTATATATATAACAATTTTGAAAATTCAGCACTATACAAAAAATATAGGCACATATAAGGAGGGTCACTGACAAAATGCCAAACAAAACAGAAAGGTCTTCACCCACTGATGGAAGACAGCAGTTAGGGGAACAACTGAATCTGTTGGGGTTCCCCACCCCTCCATAATAATGGTGCCACAACCAAGGAGGCTGAGAAAGTGTGGCTTTCAAACACTCCTTAAGCCCTACATAGAGCTCATTGCAGTAGTTAAATTTAGATCAGGGGTCCTCAAACTTTTTAAATAGGGGGCCAGTTCACTGTCCCTCAGACTGTTGGAGGGTCGGACTGCCGTTACTGTACAAGGCCGCGGGCCGTCAGTTCTCCGTCTTCTGCATCTCTCTCCCTTCCCCACACCACACACCCTGGCCTGGGAACTCACCTCACCTCCGTATCACCTCACACTCTGTCTCCGCCGCCTCAGCCCAGTGCCGGAAGTGTGCGTTGCTAACGCGAGTTTAGGTCGAATGTCACTTCCGGTCTGATTTTGCCATAACCCAGTGGGCCGCATAAACGTCCTCAGTGGGCCACATCTGGCCCGCGGGCCGTAGTTTGAGGACCCCTGATTTAGATGATGTCGCTGTGGTACATGCCTGGGGAAGATTTTCTCTTTTTTTGGTCCAGGAAAGGATGCAGCTGGCTCACCAGTCAAAGTTGGTGAAAGCTGTTGGAAATGAAGGACTTTGCCCTTGTCTCTCAGACTGCAGAGGGGCACTATAAGAGTCAGGGAGACCAGTGTGATGGGGAATGGTAAAGCTCCCGGGCCAGACGGTTATACAGCTAAGTATTTTAAAATTTTTAGAGGTGAATTGATACCGGGATTGCAGAAGCTGATGAATGTAGTGAGAGTTGGGGGGAGGGTACCGAATACATGGAGGGAAGCTGTTGTTTCTTTGATGCCTGAAGAGGAGGGAGACGTTACGGATGTGGAAGTTTGTAGACCGGTTTCTCTTTTGAACAACGATTATAAAATATTTACAAGAATTCTGGCGGAACGACTTAAGCAATATCTGATGAATTTTGTGAAGGAGGACCAAGCTGGTTTTCTTCCTAAGGGACAGATGGGAGACAATATTGGAACTGTTGTAGATATTGTGGAATACTATGAAGGACATCCAGAGGGGGAGGTGGCACTGTTCTTTGCGGATGCAGAGAAAGCATTTGACAACTTAAATTGGGACTTCATGTTTGCAGTGATGGAAAAAATGGAGCTTGGAGAAAGTTTTATAAGAATGATAAAGGCAATATATTTTGAACAAAGGGCAAGGTTGTGCATCAATGCAGATCTTACAGACGAAATGAAAATTAGTAAAGGTACTAGACAAGGCTGCCCGCTTTCGCCATTGTTGTTCATAATGACTCTTGAAATTTTACTGATGCAGATCCAAGATGAAAAAGATTTAGAAGGACTACAAATAAAAGGGTATACCTATAAATATAGAGCATTTGCGGATGATATAATGTTTATAAATGAAAATCCCTTACAAGCTACACCGTTGTTGTTAACGAGAATACAAGAGTTTGGGGAGTTGGCGGGACTTTATATAAACAAAGAAAAATCAAAAATTTTATGTAAGAATATGCAGAAAAATAGACAACAAGAACTACAAAGACTAACGGGTTGTGAAGTTACCTCTAAGGTAAAATACCTAGGGGTAGAGATAACAATGAAAAATATTGATCTGTTTAGGAACAACTATGAAAAGCTCTGGCGCAAAATAGAAGAAGATATGCTAAAGTGGAACAAGCTCAATTTGTCATTGTTGGGCAGAATAGCTGCAGTAAAAATGAATATCTTACCAAGGATTATATATTTGTTTCAAACCATCCCCATTGTGAAAGATGCTAAGCAATTTGATAAATGGAGAAGAAAAATCTCGGAATTTGTGTGGGCCGGGAGGAAACCTAGAATTAAAATGAAAGTCCTGATAGATGCAAAAGAGAGAGGTGGGTTTCAATTACCAGATTTGAAACTGTATCATGAAGCAATTTGTTTAGTATGGTTGAAAGAATGGATAACGTTATTAAATAAAAAACTTCTAGTGTTAGAAGGCCATGGGAAAAAATTCGGCTGGCATGCCTACTTGTATTATGGGAAAAAGAAGATGGACGGTCTTTTCTCTCACCATTATATAAGGAGCAGCTTACTAAATGTGTGGATAAAGTACAAGAAATATGGCGATGAGAGAAGACCTTTGTGGATAGTGCCGGCTGAAGTGATAAAGTTAACGGCCAAAACAGTTAAGGAAAAACAACTATCATACAACCAACTACTAAAAATACAAAGTGGGAAAATAGAAGTGAAAACTGCAGAAGAATTGAATTATAAATATGATTGGTTTCAAATGCAACAAATAAAAAGCTTGATGGAGAATGATATCAAAGCTGAAGGAATAAGGAAAGAGCAAACAGAAATGGAAAGAGTTCTGCTTGGAGATAATGAGAAATTAATTTCAAAAGTGTACAAATTACTTTTACAATGGACTACAGAAGATGAAGTAGTGAAATCTCAAATGATAAAATGGGCAATTAATGTAAATAAAGAAATAAAGATGGAATCTTGGGAATATCTGTGGAAAAACTCTATGAAACTCGCAACATGTCATAGTATTAAAGAGAACTGTTTTAAGATGATGTATAGATGGTATATGACTCCAAAAAAATTAGCAAAGATGAACAATAAGATGCCAGATAGGTGTTGGAAATGTAAAAAGCATGAAGGTTCTTTCTACCATATGTGGTGGACTTGTGAAAGAGCTAAAATGTTTTGGCAGATGATTCAACAAGAGATATCTAAGATCCTACGATATGAATTTAACAAAGAAGCAGAGACTTTTCTGCTGGGATTACAAATGGAAAAATTTCCAAAAGAAGATAGAACTTTAATATGGTACTTGCTCTCAGCTGCTAGGACATTGTATGCGCAGTTGTGGAAGCAAGAAAAAATACCAGAAAAATGGGACTGGATTATAAAAGTTATGTCATGGAGTGAAATGGACAAGCTAACAAGAAAAGTAAGAGACTGCGATTTAGAACTTTTTAATCAGGAGTGGAAGAAATTCAGAAGATATGTAGAAAAAGAGTGGAAAATAAAAGGACATTGGACAATTTTTGAAGATTAAGACCTTTAAGACAAGAATATAACTTTTGAAGGGGGGATCTTTTTCTTAATCAATTTTTGTTTTTTCTTGATAGTTAAAGGTACGTTTAATATCTGTTTTTTTTTTAAAAAAATAACACTGGCGGGGGTCAACTATTGGGGGGAGGGGTGGGAGAAAAGTAAGATGTGGGGTAGAATGATGTTTTTTTTTTTTATCTTAAGCTTTTTATAAGTTGTAGATATAGTTCTACTACCATATGTTACTAATAAAAATTGTTTATACCAAAAGAGTCAGGGAGACCAGGACGCTGACTATCCTTCCTTTTCTCTCTGATGCTAATATCTTTGTTGTGTAAATTGCTCCACACAATGCCAGTCTTACAGCAAGAGAGCAGGACATGCATCCTGTATCTCCATCCATCTAGCTAGTTAGACTAGATTAGAACCCTATCTCTACCCTATACTGTCTAGAATGGAGTTGCATATAATAAGAACTCTTATTAGTTTTGCAAAGATAAAGAGGCTTCTTGTAATTTTGTAATTTTGAGAGCCAGTTTGGTGTAGTGGTTAAGTGTGCGGACTCTTATCTGGGAGAACCGGGTTTGATTCCCCACTCCTCCACTTGCACCTGCTGGAATGGCCTTGGGTCAGCCATAGCTCTGGCAGAGGTTGTCCTTGAAAGGGCAGCTGCTGTGAGAGCCCTCTCCAGCCCCACCCACCTCACAGGGTGTCTGTTGTGGGGGAGGAAGGTAAAGGAGATTGTGAGCCGCTCTGGGACTCTTCGGAGTGGAGGGTGGGATATAAATCCAATATCTTCTTCTTTCTGGATAGCACACACACTCCAGATGGACTCTGCTGCATTGTAAGCCTTGAGCACTCTGCTAAACTACTAGAACTAATTCCACCACTGCCATCTGCTTTATCCAACAGGACCCCTGGGTCCAATAGTACCCCAAGCTATAAATCTGCTCCTTTAGGAGGAGTAGAGCCCCATCCAGAACAGTAGACAGGGTCAATCCTTCCATTAGTAGCACCTCCATTTTGTCAGGGTAGGTTTCAGTGTGTTAGCTCTCATCCGTCTCACAGCTGTCTCCTGACAAAAGTTGCCAGCTCCAGGTTGGGAAATACCTGGAGATTTGGGGAGTGGAGCCTGAGGAGGGTGGAGCTTGGGGAGGGACTTCAATGGGATATTGCCATTCCAGAGTGCGCATTTTCTCCAAGTTAACTGAGCTCTGTCACCTGGAGGTCAGTTGTAATAGCAGGAGATTTCCAGCCACCACTTAGAGATGGGCAGCCTACTCCGGGCACCAGTTCTTGGGTTCCACAGCTTTTCTGGGATCTACTGGAAGTGTATCATCTGCATATTGATGACATGTGAGCCCAGTTCTTCAGATGACTTCTCCCAGTGGCTTCATGTAGATGTTAAAGAGCATGGGCGTCGAGACGGAAATTTCCAGGATGCTAGAGGTCAAGGATTCAAGCAGCAATCACCCGACACCACATACTGGAACCTGCCTTCCAGGTACTACTGAAATCATGACAAAACTGTCTTCCAGTTGTACATTGTTCATAATCTTCTCCTAAAATAGACTTGAAGGGTTTCCCCCCCCCCCCCCCAGATGCAATGCTTCACAAAGGACATTCTCAGGATACCTGTGTACAGATATTTAGAAGCTTCCCCCAGTTCCTCAGGATGTAGCATTGCATAAGTCAGAACTGAGAGTAAAAATGTTGATTGCTTTGGAATCTGTGCCATAATTCACATGAGGTTGCCTTCAACTAAATCAGACCCTTGCGTCGTCAGAGCCAGTATTGTACACACTGACTGGCAGCATCTCTCCAGAGTTTTAGGTAGAGGTCTTCCACATCAGCTGCTACCTGATCCTTTTACCTGAAGATGACAGGGATTGAACCCTAGGCCCATTTGCATGTCAAGCAAATGCTCTACCATTGAGACATGGCGATCTTCAAATGTTCAAGGCCCAAGACCCACCTCTAATCCCCAGGCGGCTGCATGGGCTCCCCTGAATTTTAGCCCATGACAGGAAGTTGCATGATATCACAATCATGTGACAAGAGAAGGGGAGCTAGGGTTATGATTTCACTGGCCTTCACTTCAGGACTAGGAGAAATAGACTAACAGTGCTGAGAACAGGAAACACAAGCTGAGCACATCTTTCCTCCAAAAAACTCCTCTGAAGGCAGATAACACTACTTTTCTGGCTTGTTTAACTGACATATCTTCTCAGCATGTGCAAACAGTAAGACAAAGGGAAAGGCCGTTCTCTTGTCAAAACGAAGTGACAATGGTTCTTTAAACCTATACGCAGATAAACAGAGCAGATATATGTTGGTTAAAGGCACTCATAAAGGCTGTGTGATAACACTCAGCTCTATCTATGCTCCAAATCAAGGCCATGGAGCTTTAGTAGAAGCTTTAATTGCTAGGATCCTGGGATGTAGGGAAGGTGAGCTGGTTTTGACTAGAGACATTAATATATAGTGTTGTGTTTGTTTTTTGCTCCATTCTTGACAAATCTTTTGGATGAACCAGGACTCCCACTCTTTTCCTGAGTGCCTTATTATTTTTTATTTTTTTTAAGAATGGCTTAAATTCTGATGAACAGAAGATATGTAGCTTGACTTGAACCTTGTTGTTAAAGGCTGTACTTCTCAGGGGATCATAACAGTTATTACTTATGTGTTTCTATATCCTGGTTTACTACTGAGTATAACATCTAACAAAATTAGGGTTTGTAGAATCTTTCGGGCTCAAGTGCCGTGTTCTACTGGAGAAAGTTTTCCTTCCAGACGTTTCGTTCTCAGCTGCGGAGAACATCCTCAGTGGCGTTGCAGCCGGAGCCGGCACTCAATGCACAGCAGCCAAGAAGGTCAGAGCGCCTGCTCCAGCTGCAACGCCACTGAGGATGTTCTCCGCAGCTGAGAACGAAACGTCTGGAAGGAAAACTTTCTCCAGTAGAACACGGCACTTGAGCCCGAAATATTCAACAAACCCTAATGATGTTACCAGCCGTGAAAACCTGAAATCTTTGATATCTAATAAAATGCTAAGACTATCTTTGATCACACAGCTGTTACTTTGATTTACAGCACAAGAGTTAATGAGCTCACTGATTTTAACGTTCAGGACACATCTGCAACAGACCAAAAGGACTAGGAACATGAAGTACAGGCTGAGTACCAAGAGGTGTATCATAGTGACAAATAAACCCAGTGTCTTATTCACTCCACTACTGGGTGATATCTCCTTATTGTCTTTCCTTCTCAGCATACATTGAAAGGGGTCTAGATGTCCTTGTTTTGTACACATGCACCACAGGAGCAGGTCCTTCAAAAAATAGCAGAAGGTGGTGGCTTTGTAAGGGCTGGATACTTCGCATGGGGGTCTCCATAATCTACCTGTGGGTCCCATTATGGTTGAAGACTATGTGACATCAAAATACTGTTTATTGTGACATCAAAACTTTGTTTTTATATAAAGACTCTGGTTCACTTTCAGAGATGGCACTACATGATTCCTTAGGCTCAGATGTACAGTGCATAGTTGGTAGCACTCCAAACAAGACATTCTTTTGGTATCTTCTGCCCCCCCCAACCCACCCCGGTTGGAAGCTGAATTTCTGGAAGATTATGCCCACCAACATATTTTGGGATTGACTTCATTTTAATTTTATTTAGTGCATTTTGAGGGATAGAACCTGTTGTGTTTTATACCTTTAGTAGTACCTTTCCAAATTGGTGGGAAATTTCTGGAGATTCTGTGGTGGAATTTGAGGAAGACATATGAGTTAGGGCTTCAGAGTGGGATCTGCCAGACCCAGGTTCTTGCTGTGAAAGCTGACTGAGTGATTTTGGACCAGGCATAGACTTCCAGCCTAACCTGCCTCACAGGGTTGTTGTTCAGATCACATGGGAGGAGAGAAGAATGATGCAAACTGCTTTGCCCCCCCAACTGTGAAGAAAGACTGTCATTTTCCTGTGTAGAAGCTTCAGGGAGGGGGAAGGCCATGGAAAGCTGAAGACAGAGGGGCAGATAAAGGAAAGGAGTTAGGGTTGCCAACTCCAGATTAGGGGTCGGGCCTGGAGAGCATAGGGTTTGGGAAGGGATAGGACCTCAGACAGGTACAATGCCATTTCCTTCTGGGGAGGCACTGGAGAACACTCAGATTTACAGCTGTTCTCTAGATGGCAGACATTAGCTCCTCTTGGGGTGGGGGTCAGTTGGGTAGGTGGAAAGAGAGCAAGTGTGGCAGGCACTCACCCAGAGCCTCCTTCTGGAGCCCGTTGTATTTTTCTTCACAACGGGCCTTACTCCTAGTAAATAAATAAATCACCAGAGTACTGAGCATGTAGGTTTCTTTCGCCACTGCTGTTGCACCTCAGTCAGCCTTTGTGTGTATCTGGAGTGAAGAAGGGTTTGTAAGTCAGGCTTATGACACAAATCAGTGCCCAATTTCTCTAGGACTCTTATTAGGAGGGGTATTAGAAAAATAAATACACTCCTGTGTTTAAAACTTCTCAAGTACTGCAGTAAGAGCATAGGAATGGCAGAGGTGTGTATCAGAAAACAGACCCTTTATTCCATCTGAGCACAAGGCCTGTACTCCATTGGTGGCTGTTTTAAGGTGGGAACTACCTGACAACATCAAGCCCCACCAAGTAATAGCATTCCTGCTTGTCTGAAGAAGATGGTTTGTGTCACATCAGGGAATGGTGCTCAGATGAGCCGCAGGTGGCACATCCAAGAGCCTCTTGTGGTTTCTGAGCCACTGAGTATCACAGAATTATGCTGTAATGATTGCAGTCCCATGGTGCCTTAATGACTAGCAGTTTGGTCTTTACAGAAGCTTATATTGCCAACAGCCCGCTTCATTAGGTAAAAGAAGTATGAGTTCCATTAGATACATATTGGCATAGGCTGGCCTTGAATTCAGCAGGAGCTCACAGGAGCACAGCTCCTGAACCTTTCTGACGCCCCCCCTCCTCCTCCCAACCTACCTACCTTGTCTATTGAATAGTAGGTGCAGCTGCATAACAATCCCTGGATTAGGAGAGCGGCAGCCAGCCAGCCACTAAGAACTTTGCCACACCCCCAGCAGCCCTCATTAGCCCCTGGAGAAGCCTGCACCATCCTTTCTCCACTTCTTATGTGATTTGGGCAGCAGATGGCTTGCTTGCCTTTTGACTGTGGGGTGGCAGCCAAAGAGAGCCCCGGGCAAGTGGGGCCTGCTTGGGCTGACTGGATCTCTAGCCAGCCCAAGCAGGCCTTACTCACCCGGGGCTCTCCTTTCTTGCACCAAGTTGCTTTTGGCTGGTGAGGAGGTGGCATGTGCTAAAGAGTCATGCTAATGAGCTCCACTGCTTATTTTTCTACAAAACGACCTCTGGGCATAGGGGAGGTCAGACAAGAAACAGTGAGGTCTCTGGTTATTCTTAGCTTTTATCCTTTTTTGGTGCTTGTTATTTTTATAGCTGTTTTAATGATAATTTCTTTATTACTATTACATATGCTTTCTGAGAAGTTTTCGGGCCGAGGGTTTATGTGGGACGTTGGTTTTCTTCCATTAAATAAACAACACTTTATGATACTGGAACCTTAAAGAGAAATTGGCAATCATGCTTGATTTTGTTGCTCAGTCAATCAGTTGTGAACACAACCAGCTACACACACAACCCCATCAGGGTTCTTATAGGATGGTGTGCCTTAACTAGCCAGATAAACCTAGTTAGAAAGCCCCCTAGCTGTTAATACACTTAACAGCTAGACAATTTTCAGTTCTTTTTGCCTTCTTTCTCGTTTATCAGACCACAGAATATTTTGGAGATTCTTTTCAGCCACCCAGTAATATGTTCCTTCTCTGATAGTTGCAGTTCAAAGCCCCTATCGTAGAAGCAGTGGTTAAAACCATTTAACAGTTTATGATAAGCAACTCCCACTGGCGCCCAGCTGTGTGGTTTGATGGAGTGGGTCTAATCTATTTTGTATGGCAATTGGACTACTAGAGGGGGGCATGTGCTTAAATGTTTTGTTAACCAAACACATGGACACCTTGTGTGTTGGATATCGTGAAGGTTCTTTTATGTGGCATCCATTGCTCATTTGAATAATTATATGTAAAAAGGTTACAGACCCCATGCCCCCTTGGGGGGGTGATATGGACCCGATTATTTAGTGGCCCTTTTCCAGGTATGTTCAGATGTAACTGCATTCATCAAAGGATTTTGAGGTTTCCCTCATCAAAGTATATGTTGACTTTTTTCCCTTTCCTGCTTTCTGCAAATATTTGTTTGAACCTAGCTCCGTTCACTTAGCTTCGTACTCTTAGAGCAATTCACACGTGCAACTCAAAGTGTTTCCTGTCTCTGTTGCTGTTGTACCTGTGTGAAAAACAGGCAGTTTCAGATGTTTAAATTGATAGCAGTGCACAAAGGCACATTGGGGAGGGACGGTGGCTCAGTGGTAGAGCATCTGCTTGGGAAGCAGAAGGTCCCAGGTTCAATCCCTGGCATCTCCAAAAAAGGGTCCAGGCAAATAGGTGTGAAAAACCTCAGCTTGAGACCCTGGAGAGCCGCTGCCAGTCTGAGAAGACAATACTGACTTTGATGGACCAAAGGTCTGATTCAGTATAAGGCAGCTTCATATGTTCAAAGGCTGATTTATAATTGCATTCCACGACTGCCACCACTAGCAGCAGCATTGTATAGTGAAGATACTGAGGCTTAGACCTGGGTTTGAATCCCTGCTCTGCTAGAAAGCTCCATCAGTGACTTTAGGTTAGTATCCCTTGGTCTTCCTCTCAGTGTTGCTGTGAGAACAAACTTAGGATGCAGTGTCTGCTTTTATATGCAATAATTTAATCAGGGACAATTCTGTCTTCTGTGATCTATCCCAGGTAAGACGCCATTCCTGTTTTTCATTT